>NW_027141284.1:1515000-1851561 GCF_036365525.1 Heterodontus francisci | reverse complement strand
TACAGGTGATAATATTCCAGTTAATTGTTAAATTAGATGTCATCACTAATACACAGGTGATAATATTCAGTTAATTGTTAAATTAGATGTCATCAGTAATACACAGGGGATAATATTCCAGTTAATTGTTAAATTAGATGTCATCACTAATACACAGGTGATAATATTCCAGTTAATTGTTAAATTAGATATCATCACGAATACACAGGTGATAATATTCCAGTTAATTGTTAAATTAGATATCATCACGAATACACAGGTGATAATATTCCAGTTAATTGTTAAATTAGATATCATCACTAATACACAGGTGATGATATTCCAGTTAATTGTTAAATTAGATGTCATCACTAATACACAGGTGATGATATTCCAGTTAATTGTTAAATTAGATATCATCACTAATACACAGGTGATATATTCCAGTTAATTGTTAAATTAGATATCATCACTAATACACAGGGGATAATATTCCAGTTAATTGTTAAATTAGATATCATCACTAATACACAGGTGATAATATTCCAGTTAATTGTTAAATTAGATATCATCACTAATACACAGGTGATAATATTCCAGTTAATTGTTAAATTAGATGTCATCACTAATACACAGGTGATAATATTCCAGTTAATTGTTAAATTAGATGTCATCACTAATACACAGGTGATAATATTCCAGTTAATTGTTAAATTAGATATCATCACTAATACACAGGTGATAATATTCCAGTTCAATTGTTAAATTAGATGTCATCACGAATACACAGGTGATAATATTCCAGTTAATTGTTAAATTAGATATCATCACGAATACACAGGTGATAATATTCCAGTTAATTGTTAAATTAGATATCATCACGAATACACAGGTGATAATATTCCAGTTAATTGTTAAATTAGATAGTCATCACTAATACACAGGTGATAATATTCCAGTTAATTGTTAAATTAGATATCATCACTAATACACAGGTGATAATATTCCAGTTAATTGTTAAATTAGATGTCATCACTAATACACAGGTGATAATATTCCAGTTAATTGTTAAATTAGATGTCATCACTAATACACAGGTGATGATATTCCAGTTAATTGTTAAATTAGATATCATCACTAATACACAGGTGATGATATTCCAGTTAATTGTTAAATTAGATGTCATCACTAATACACAGGTGATAATATTCCAGTTAATTGTTAAATTAGATGTCATCACTAATACACAGGTGATGATATTCCAGTTAATTGTTAAATTAGATATCATCACTAATACACAGGTGATGATATTCCAGTTAATTGTTAAATTAGATATCATCACTAATACACAGTGATAATATTCCAGTTAATTGTTAAATTAGATATCATCACTAATACACAGGTGATAATATTCCAGTTAATTGTTAAATTAGATGTCATCACTAATACACAGGTGATAATATTCCAGTTAATTGTTAAATTAGATGTCATCACTAATACACAGGTGATAATATTCCAGTTAATTGTTAAATTAGATGTCATCACTAATACACAGGTGATAATATTCCAGTTAATTGTTAAATTAGATATCATCACTAATACACAGGTGATAATATTCCAGTTAATTGTTAAATTAGATATCATCACTAATACACAGGTGATAATATTCCAGTTAATTGTTAAATTAGATGTCATCACTAATACACAGGTGATAATATTCCAGTTAATTGTTAAATTAGATATCATCACTAATACACAGGTGATAATATTCCAGTTAATTGTTAAATTAGATATCATCACTAATACACAGGTGATAATATTCCAGTTAATTGTTAAATTAGATATCATCACTAATACACAGGTGATAATATTCCAGTTAATTGTTAAATTAGATATCATCACTAATACACAGGTGATAATATTCCAGTTAATTGTTAAATTAGATGTCATCACTAATACACAGGTGATAATATTCCAGTTAATTGTTAAATTAGATGTCATCACTAATACACAGGTGATAATATTCCAGTTAATTGTTAAATTAGATATCATCACTAATACACAGGTGATAATATTCCAGTTAATTGTTAAATTAGATCTCATCACTAATACACAGGTGATAATATTCCAGTTAATTGTTAAATTAGATCTCATCACTAATACACAGGTGATAATATTCCAGTTAATTGTTAAATTAGATGTCATCACTAATACACAGGTGATAATATTCCAGTTAATTGTTAAATTAGATATCATCACTAATACACAGGTGATAATATTCCAGTTAATTGTTAAATTAGATATCATCACTAATACACAGGTGATAATATTCCAGTTAATTGTTAAATTAGATATCATCACTAATACACAGGTGATAATATTCCAGTTAATTGTTAAATTAGATATCATCACTAATACACAGGTGATAATATTCCAGTTAATTGTTAAATTAGATATCATCACTAATACACAGGTGATAATATTCCAGTTAATTGTTAAATTAGATATCATCACTAATACACAGGTGATAATATTCCAGTTAATTGTTAAATTAGATATCATCACTAATACACAGGTGATAATATTCCAGTTAATTGTTAAATTAGATATCATCACTAATACACAGGTGATAATATTCCAGTTAATTGTTAAATTAGATGTCATCACTAATACACAGGTGATAATATTCCAGTTAATTGTTAAATTAGATGTCATCACTAATACACAGGTGATAATATTCCAGTTAATTGTTAAATTAGATGTCATCACTAATACACAGGTGATAATATTCCAGTTAATTGTTAAATTAGATGTCATCACTAATACACAGGTGATAATATTCCAGTTAATTGTTAAATTAGATATCATCACTAATACACAGGTGATAATATTCCAGTTAATTGTTAAATTAGATATCATCACTAATACACAGGTGATAATATTCCAGTTAATTGTTAAATTAGATATCATCACTAATACACAGGTGATAATATTCCAGTTAATTGTTAAATTAGATATCATCACTAATACACAGGTGATAATATTCCAGTTAATTGTTAAATTAGATATCATCACTAATACACAGGTGATAATATTCCAGTTAATTGTTAAATTAGATATCATCACTAATACACAGGTGATAATATCAGTTAATTGTTAAATTAGATATCATCACTAATACACAGTGATAATATTCCAGTTAATTGTTAAATTAGATATCATCACTAATACACAGGTGATAATATTCCAGTTAATTGTTAAATTAGATATCATCACTAATACACAGGTGATAATATTCCAGTTAATTGTTAAATTAGATATCATCACTAATACACAGGTGATAATATTCCAGTTAATTGTTAAATTAGATATCATCACTAATACACAGGTGATAATATTCCAGTTAATTGTTAAATTAGATATCATCACTAATACACAGGTGATAATATTCCAGTTAATTGTTAAATTAGATGTCATCACTAATACACAGGTGATAATATTCCAGTTAATTGTTAAATTAGATGTCATCACTAATACACAGGTGATAATATTCCAGTTAATTGTTAAATTAGATATCATCACTAATACACAGGTGATAATATTCCAGTTAATTGTTAAATTAGATATCATCACTAATACACAGGTGATAATATTCCAGTTAATTGTTAAATTAGATATCATCACTAATACACAGGTGATAATATTCCAGTTAATTGTTAAATTAGATATCATCACTAATACACAGGTGATAATATTCCAGTTAATTGTTAAATTAGATGTCATCACTAATACACAGGTGATAATATTCCAGTTAATTGTTAAATTAGATATCATCACTAATACACAGGTGATAATATTCCAGTTAATTGTTAAATTAGATATCATCACTAATACACAGGTGATAATATTCCAGTTAATTGTTAAATTAGATATCATCACTAATACACAGGGGATAATATTCCAGTTAATTGTTAAATTAGATGTCATCACTAATACACAGGTGATAATATTCCAGTTAATTGTTAAATTAGATGTCATCACTAATACAACAGGTGATAATATTCCAGTTAATTGTTAAATTAGATGTCATCACTAATACACAGGTGATAATATTCCAGTTAATTGTTAAATTAGATATCATCACTAATACACAGGTGATAATATTCCAGTTAATTGTTAAATTAGATGTCATCACTAATACACAGGTGATAATATTCCAGTTAATTGTTAAATTAGATATCATCACTAATACACAGGTGATAATATTCCAGTTAATTGTTAAATTAGATGTCATCACTAATACACAGGTGATAATATTCCAGTTAATTGTTAAATTAGATATCATCACTAATACACAGGTGATAATATTCCAGTTAATTGTTAAATTAGATGTCATCACTAATACACAGGTGATAATATTCCAGTTAATTGTTAAATTAGATATCATCACTAATACACAGGGGATAATATTCCAGTTAATTGTTAAATTAGATATCATCACTAATACACAGGTGATAATATTCCAGTTAATTGTTAAATTAGATATCATCACTAATACACAGGTGATAATATTCCAGTTAATTGTTAAATTAGATGTCATCACTAATACACAGGTGATAATATTCCAGTTAATTGTTAAATTAGATGTCATCACTAATACACAGGTGATAATATTCCAGTTAATTGTTAAATTAGATGTCATCACTAATACACAGGTGATAATATTCCAGTTAATTGTTAAATTAGATATCATCACTAATACACAGGTGATAATATTCCAGTTAATTGTTAAATTAGATGTCATCACTAATACACAGGTGATAATATTCCAGTTAATTGTTAAATTAGATATCATCACTAATACACAGGTGATAATATTCCAGTTAATTGTTAAATTAGATGTCATCACTAATACACAGGTGATAATATTCCAGTTAATTGTTAAATTAGATAGTCATCACTAATACACAGGTGATAATATTCCAGTTAATTGTTAAATTAGATGTCATCACTAATACACAGGTGATAATATTCCAGTTAATTGTTAAATTAGATATCATCACTAATACACAGGTGATAATATTCCAGTTAATTGTTAAATTAGATATCATCACTAATACACAGGTGATAATATTCCAGTTAATTGTTAAATTAGATATCATCACTAATACACAGGTGATAATATTCCAGTTAATTGTTAAATTAGATATCATCACTAATACACAGGTGATAATATTCCAGTTAATTGTTAAATTAGATGTCATCACTAATACACAGGTGATAATATTCCAGTTAATTGTTAAATTAGATGTCATCACTAATACACAGGTGATAATATTCCAGTTAATTGTTAAATTAGATGTCATCACTAATACACAGGTGATAATATTCCAGTTAATTGTTAAATTAGATGTCATCACTAATACACAGGTGATAATATTCCAGTTAATTGTTAAATTAGATATCATCACTAATACACAGGTGATAATATTCCAGTTAATTGTTAAATTAGATATCATCACTAATACACAGGTGATAATATTCCAGTTAATTGTTAAATTAGATGTCAACACTAATACACAGGTGATAATATTCCAGTTAATTTTTAAATTAGATGTCATCACTAATACACAGGTGATAATATTCCAGTTAATTGTTAAATTAGATATCATCACTAATACACAGGTGATAATATTCCAGTTAATTGTTAAATTAGATATCATCACTAATACACAGGTGATAATATTCCAGTTAATTGTTAAATTAGATATCATCACTAATACACAGGTGATAATATTCCAGTTAATTGTTAAATTAGATATCATCACTAATACACAGGTGATAATATTCCAGTTAATTGTTAAATTAGATGTCATCACTAATACACTGGGGATAATATTCCAGTTAATTGTTAAATTAGATGTCATCACTAATACACAGGTGATAATATTCCAGTTAATTGTTAAATTAAATATCATCACTAATACACAGGTGATAATATTCCAGTTAATTGTTAAATTAGATGTCATCACTAATACACAGGTGATAATATTCCAGTTAATTGTTAAATTAGATATCATCACTAATACACAGGTGATAATATTCCAGTTAATTGTTAAATTAGATGTCATCACTAATACACAGGTGATAATATTCCAGTTAATTGTTAAATTAGATATCATCACTAATACGCAGGTGATAATATTCCAGTTAATTGTTAAATTAGATATCATCACTAATACACAGGTGATAATATTCCAGTTAATTGTTAAATTAGATATCATCACTAATACACAGGTGATAATATTCCAGTTAATTGTTAAATAAGATATCATCACTAATACACAGGGGATAATATTCCAGTTAATTGTTAAATTAGATGTCATCACTAATACACAGGTGATAATATTCCAGTTAATTGTTAAATTAGATGTCATCACTAATACACAGGGGATAATATTCCAGTTAATTGTTAAATTAGATATCATCACTAATACACAGGTGATAATATTCCAGTTAATTGTTAAATTAGATATCATCACTAATACACTGGTGATAATATTCCAGTTAATTGTTAAATTAGATGTCATCACTAATACACAGGTGATAATATTCCAGTTAATTGTTAAATTAGATATCATCACTAATACACAGGTGATAATATTCCAGTTAATTGTTAAATTAGATATCATCACTAATACACAGGTGATAATATTCCAGTTAATTGTTAAATTAGATATCATCACTAATACACAGGTGATAATATTCCAGTTAATTGTTAAATTAGATATCATCACTAATACACAGGTGATAATATTCCAGTTAATTGTTAAATTAGATATCATCACTAATACACAGGTGATAATATTCCAGTTAATTGTTAAATTAGATATCATCACTAATACACAGGTGATAATATTCCAGTTAATTGTTAAATTAGATATCATCACTAATACACAGGTGATAATATTCCAGTTAATTGTTAAATTAGATATCATCACTAATACACAGGTGATAATATTCCAGTTAATTGTTAAATTAGATATCATCACTAATACACAGGTGATAATATTCCAGTTAATTGTTAAATTAGATATCATCACTAATACACAGGTGATAATATTCCAGTTAATTGTTAAATTAGATGTCATCACTAATACACAGGTGATAATATTCCAGTTAATTGTTAAATTAGATATCATCACTAATACACAGGTGATAATATTCCAGTTAATTGTTAAATTAGATATCATCACTAATACACAGGTGATAATATTCCAGTTAATTGTTAAATTAGATATCATCACTAATACACAGGTGATAATATTCCAGTTAATTGTTAAATTAGATGTCATCACTAATACACAGGTGATAATATTCCAGTTAATTGTTAAATTAGATGTCATCACTAATACACAGGTGATAATATTCCAGTTAATTGTTAAATTAGATATCATCACTAATACACAGGGGATAATATTCCAGTTAATTGTTAAATTAGATATCATCACTAATACACAGGTGATAATATTCCAGTTAATTGTTAAATTAGATATCATCACTAATACACAGGTGATAATATTCCAGTTAATTGTTAAATTAGATGTCATCACTAATACACAGGTGATAATATTCCAGTTAATTGTTAAATTAGATATCATCACTAATACACAGGTGATAATATTCCAGTTAATTGTTAAATTAGATATCATCACTAATACACAGGTGATAATATTCCAGTTAATTGTTAAATTAGATGTCATCACTAATACACAGGTGATAATATTCCAGTTAATTGTTAAATTAGATATCATCACTAATACACAGGTGATAATATTCCAGTTAATTGTTAAATTAGATAGCATCACTAATACACAGGTGATAATATTCCAGTTAATTGTTAAATTAGATATCATCACTAATACACAGGTGATAATATTCCAGTTAATTGTTAAATTAGATATCATCACTAATACACAGGGGATAATATTCCAGTTAATTGTTAAATTAGATATCATCACTAATACACAGGTGATAATATTCCAGTTAATTGTTAAATTAGATATCATCACTAATACACAGGTGATAATATTCCAGCTAATTGTTAAATTAGATATCATCACTAATACACAGGTGATAATATTCCAGTTAATTGTTAAATTAGATATCATCACTAATACACAGGGGATAATATTCCAGTTAATTGTTAAATTAGATGTCGTCACTATTACACAGGTGATAATATTCCAGTTAATTGTTAAATTAGATATCGTCACTAATACACAGGTGATAATATTCCAGTTAATTGTTAAATTAGATATCATCACTAATACACAGGTGATAATATTCCAGTTAATTGTTAAATTAGATATCGTCACTAATACACAGGTGATAATATTCCAGTTAATTGTTAAATTAGATGTCGTCACTAATACACAGGTGATAATATTCCAGTTAATTGTTAAATTAGATATCATCACTAATACACAGGTGATAATATTCCAGTTAATTGTTAAATTAGATATCATCACTAATACACAGGGGATAATATTCCAGTTAATTGTTAAATTAGATATCATCACTAATACACAGGTGATAATATTCCAGTTAATTGTTAAATTAGATATCATCACTAATACACAGGTGATAATATTCCAGTTAATTGTTAAATTAGATATCATCACTAATACATAGGGGATAATATTCCAGTTAATTGTTAAATTAGATATCATCACTAATACACAGGTGATAATATTCCAGTTAATTGTTAAATTAGATATCATCACTAATACACAGGTGATAATATTCCAGTTAATTGTTAAATTAGATATCATCACTAATACACAGGTGATAATATTCCAGTTAATTGTTAAATTAGATATCATCACTAATACACAGGGGATAATATTCCAGTTAATTGTTAAATTAGATGTCATCACTATTACACAGGTGATAATATTCCAGTTAATTGTTAAATTAGATATCGTCACTAATACACAGGTGATAATATTCCAGTTAATTGTTAAATTAGATGTCGTCACTAATACACAGGTGATAATATTCCAGTTAATTGTTAAATTAGATATCATCACTAATACACAGGTGATAATATTCCAGTTAATTGTTAAATTAGATATCATCACTAATACACAGGTGATAATATTCCAGTTAATTGTTAAATTAGATATCATCACTAATACACAGGTGATAATATTCCAGTTAATTGTTAAATTAGATATCATCACTAATACACAGGTGATAATATTCCAGTTAATTGTTAAATTAGATGTCATCACTAATACACAGGTGATAATATTCCAGTTAATTGTTAAATTAGATGTCATCACTAATACACAGGTGATAATATTCCAGTTAATTGTTAAATTAGATGTCATCACTAATACACAGGTGATAATATTCCAGTTAATTGTTAAATTAGATATCATCACTAATACACAGGTGATAATATTCCAGTTAATTGTTAAATTAGATGTCATCACTAATACACAGGTGATAATATTCCAGTTAATTGTTAAATTAGATGTCATCACTAATACACAGGTGATAATATTCCAGTTAATTGTTAAATTAGATATCATCACTAATACACAGGTGATAATATTCCAGTTAATTGTTAAATTAGATATCATCACTAATACACAGGTGATAATATTCCAGTTAATTGTTAAATTAGATATCATCACTAATACACAGGGGATAATATTCCAGTTAATTGTTAAATTAGATATCATCACTAATTCACAGGTGATAATATTCCAGTTAATTGTTAAATTAGATGTCATCACTAATACACAGGTGATAATATTCCAGTTAATTGTTAAATTAGATGTCATCACTAATACACAGGGGATAATATTCCAGTTAATGATTAAATTAGATATCATCACTAATACACAGGTGATAATATTCCAGTTAATTGTTAAATTAGATGTCATCACTAATACACAGGTGATAATATTCCAGTTAATTGTTAAATTAGATGTCATCACTAATACACAGGTGATAATATTCCAGTTAATTGTTAAATTAGATGTCATCACTAATACACAGGGGATAATATTCCAGTTAATTGTTAAATTAGATGTCATCACTAATACACAGGTGATAATATTCCAGTTAATTGTTAAATTAGATGTCATCACTAATACACAGGTGATAATATTCCAGTTAATTGTTAAATTAGATGTCATCACTAATACACAGGTGATAATATTCCAGTTAATTGTTAAATTAGATGTCATCACTAATACACAGGGGATAATATTCCAGTTAATTGTTAAATTAGATGTCATCACGAATACACAGGTGATAATATTCCAGTTAATTGTTAAATTAGATATCATCACTAATACACAGGGGATAATATTCCAGTTAATTGTTAAATTAGATATCATCACTAATACACAGGTGATAATATTCCAGTTAATTGTTAAATTAGATGTCATCACTAATACACAGGTGATAATATTCCAGTTAATTGTTAAATTAGATGTCATCACTAATACACAGGTGATAATATTCCAGTTGATTGTTAAATTAGATATCATCACTAATACACAGGTGATAATATTCCAGTTAATTGTTAAATTAGATATCATCACTAATACACAGGGGATAATATTCCAGTTAATTGTTAAATTAGATGTCATCACTAATACACAGGTGATAATATTCCAGTTAATTGTTAAATTAGATGTCATCACTAATACACAGGTGATAATATTCCAGTTAATTGTTAAATTAGATGTCATCACTAATACACAGGGGATAATATTCCAGTTAATTGTTAAATTAGATATCATCACTAATACACAGGTGATAATATTCCAGTTAATTGTTAAATTAGATATCATCACTAATACACAGGGGATAATATTCCAGTTAATTGTTAAATTAGATATCATCACTAATACACAGGTGATAATATTCCAGTTAATTGTTAAATTAGATATCATCACTAATACACAGGTGATAATATTCCAGTTAATTGTTAAATTAGATGTCATCACTAATACACAGGTGATAATATTCCAGTTAATTGTTAAATTAGATATCATCACTAATACACAGGTGATAATATTACAGTTAATTGTTAAATTAGATATCATCACTAATACACAGGTGATAATATTCCAGTTAATTGTTAAATTAGATATCATCACTAATACACAGGTGATAATATTCCAGTTAATTGTTAGATTAGATATCATCACTAATACACAGGTGATAATATTCCAGTTAATTGTTAAATTAGATATCATCACTAATACACAGGTGATAATATTCCAGTTAATTGTTAAATTAGATGTCATCACTAATACACAGGTGATAATATTCCAGTTAATTGTTAAATTAGATATCATCACTAATACACAGGTGATAATATTCCAGTTAATTGTTAAATTAGATATCATCACTAATACACAGGTGATAATATTCCAGTTAATTGTTAAATTAGATATCATCACTAATACACAGGTGATAATATTCCAGTTAATTGTTAAATTAGATATCATCACTAATACACAGGTGATAATATTCCAGTTAATTGTTAAATTAGATATCATCACTAATACACAGGTGATAATATTCCAGTTAATTGTTAAATTAGATATCATCACTAATGCACAGGGGATAATATTCCAGTTAATTGTTAAATTAGATGTCATCACTATTACACAGGTGATAATATTCCAGTTAATTGTTAAATTAGATATCATCACTAATACACAGGTGATAATATTCCAGTTAATTGTTAAATTAGATATCATCACTAATACACAGGTGATAATATTCCAGTTAATTGTTAAATTAGATGTCATCACTAATACACAGGTGATAATATTCCAGTTAATTGTTAAATTAGATATCATCACTAATACAAAGGGGATAATATTCCAGTTAATTGTTAAATTAGATATCATCACTAATGCACAGGGGATAATATTCCAGTTAATTGTTAAATTAGATGTCATCACTATTACACAGGTGATAATATTCCAGTTAATTGTTAAATTAGATATCATCACTAATACACAGGGGATAATATTCCAGTTAATTGTTAAATTAGATATCGTCACTAATACACAGGGGATAATATTCCAGTTAATTGTTAAATTAGATATCATCACTAATACACAGGTGATAATATTCCAGTTAATTGTTAAATTAGATATCATCACTAATACACAGGTGATAATATTCCAGTTAATTGTTAAATTAGATATCATCACTAATACACAGGTGATAATATTCCAGTTAATTGTTAAATTAGATATCATCACTAATACACAGGTGATAATATTCCAGTTAATTGTTAAATTAGATATCATCACTAATACACAGGTGATAATATTCCAGTTAATTGTTAAATTAGATATCATCACTAATACACAGGTGATAATATTCCAGTTAATTGTTAAATTAGATATCATCACTAATACACAGGTGATAATATTCCAGTTAATTGTTAAATTAGATATCGTCACTAATACACAGGGGATAATATTCCAGTTAATTGTTAAATTAGATATCATCACTAATACACAGGTGATAATATTCCAGTTAATTGTTAAATTAGATATCGTCACTAATACACAGGGGATAATATTCCAGTTAATTGTTAAATTAGATATCATCACTAATACACAGGTGATAATATTCCAGTTAATTGTTAAATTAGATATCATCACTAATACACAGGTGATAATATTCCAGTTAATTGTTAAATTAGATATCGTCACTAATACACAGGGGATAATATTCCAGTTAATTGTTAAATTAGATATCATCACTAATACACAGGTGATAATATTCCAGTTAATTGTTAAATTAGATATCATCACTAATACACAGGTGATAATATTCCAGTTAATTGTTAAATTAGATATCATCACTAATACACAGGTGATAATATTCCAGTTAATTGTTAAATTAGATATCATCACTAATACACAGGTGATAATATTCCAGTTAATTGTTAAATTAGATATCATCACTAATACACAGGTGATAATATTCCAGTTAATTGTTAAATTAGATATCATCACTAATACACAGGTGATAATATTCCAGTTAATTGTTAAAATAGATATCATCACTAATACACAGGTGATAATATTCCAGTTAATTGTTAAATTAGATATCGTCACTAATACACAGGGGATAATATTCCAGTTAATTGTTAAATTAGATATCATCACTAATACACAGGTGATAATATTCCAGTTAATTGTTAAATTAGATATCGTCACTAATACACAGGGGATAATATTCCAGTTAATTGTTAAATTAGATATCATCACTAATACACAGGTGATAATATTCCAGTTAATTGTTAAATTAGATATCATCACTAATACACAGGTGATAATATTCCAGTTAATTGTTAAATTAGATATCATCACTAATACACAGGTGATAATATTCCAGTTAATTGTTAAATTAGATATCATCACTAATACACAGGTGATAATATTCCAGTTAATTGTTAAATTAGATATCATCACTAATACACAGGTGATAATATTCCAGTTAATTGTTAAATTAGATATCATCACTAATACACAGGGGATAATATTCCAGTTAATTGTTAAATTAGATATCATCACTAATACACAGGGGATAATATTCCAGTTAATAGTTAAATTAGATGTCATCACTAATACACAGGTGATAATATTCCAGTTAATTGTTAGATTAGATATCATCACTAATACACAGGTGATAATATACCTGTTAATTGTTAAATTAGATATCATCACTAATGCACAGGGGATAATATTCCAGTTAATTGTTAAATTAGATGTCATCACTATTACACAGGTGATAATATTCCAGTTAATTGTTAAATTAGATATCATCACTAATACACAGGTGATAATATTCCAGTTAATTGTTAAATTAGATATCATCACTAATACACAGGTGATAATATTCCAGTTAATTGTTAAATTAGATATCATCACTAATACACAGGTGATAATATTCCAGTTAATTGTTAAATTAGATATCATCACTAATACACAGGGGATAATATTCCAGTTAATTGTTAAATTAGATATCATCACTAATACACAGGTGATAATATTCCAGTTAATTGTTAAATTAGATATCATCACTAATACACAGGTGATAATATTCCAGTTAATTGTTAAATTAGATATCATCACTAATACACAGGGGATAATATTCCAGTTAATTGTTAAATTAGATGTCATCACTAATACACAGGTGATAATATTCCAGTTAATTGTTAAATTAGATGTCATCACTATTACACAGGTGATAATATTCCAGTTAATTGTTAAATTAGATATCATCACTAATACACAGGTGATAATATTCCAGTTAATTGTTAAATTAGATATCATCACTAATACACAGGTGATAATATTCCAGTTAATTGTTAAATTAGATGTCATCACTAATACACAGGTGATAATATTCCAGTTAATTGTTAAATTAGATATCATCACTAATACACAGGTGATAATATTCCAGTTAATTGTTAAATTAGATATCATCACTAATACACAGGGGATAATATTCCAGTTAATTGTTAAATTAGATGTCATCACTAATACACAGGGGATAATATTCCAGTTAATTGTTAAATTAGATATCATCACTAATACACAGGTGATAATATTCCAGTTAATTGTTAAATTAGATATCATCACTAATACACAGGTGATAATATTCCAGTTAATTGTTAAATTAGATATCATCACTAATACACAGGTGATAATATTCCAGTTAATTGTTAGATTAGATATCATCACTAATACACAGGTGATAATATTCCAGTTAATTGTTAAATTAGATATCATCACTAATACACAGGTGATAATATTCCAGTTAATTGTTAAATTAGATGTCATCACTATTACACAGGTGATAATATTCCAGTTAATTGTTAGATTAGATATCATCACTAATACACAGGTGATAATATTCCTGTTAATTGTTAAATTAGATATCATCACTAATGCACAGGGGATAATATTCCAGTTAATTGTTAAATTAGATGTCATCACTATTACACAGGTGATAATATTCCAGTTAATTGTTAAATTAGATATCATCACTAATACACAGGTGATAATATTCCAGTTAATTGTTAGATTAGATATCATCACTAATACACAGGTGATAATATTCCTGTTAATTGTTAAATTAGATATCATCACTAATGCACAGGGGATAATATTCCAGTTAATTGTTAAATTAGATGTCATCACTATTACACAATTGATAATATTCCAGTTAATTGTTAAATTAGATATCATCACTAATACACAGGTGATAATATTCCAGTTAATTGTTAAATTAGATATCATCACTAATACACAGGTGATAATATTCCAGTTAATTGTTAAATTAGATATCATCACTAATACAGAGGGGATAATATTCCAGTTAATTGTTAAATTAGATATCATCACTAATACACAGGTGATAATATTCCAGTTAATTGTTAAATTAGATATCATCACTAATACACAGGTGATAATATTCCAGTTAATTGTTAAATTAGATGTCATCACTAATACACAGGGGATAATATTCCAGTTAATTGTTAAATTAGATATCATCACTAATACACAGGTGATAATATTCCAGTTAATTGTTAGATTAGATATCATCACTAATACACAGGTGATAATATTCCTGTTAATTGTTAAATTAGATATCAGCACTAATGCACAGGGGATAATATTCCAGTTAATTGTTAAATTAGATATCATCACGAATACACAGGTGATAATATTCCAGTTAATTGTTAAATTAGATGTCATCACTAATACACAGGTGATAATATTCCAGTTAATTGTTAAATTAGATGTCATCACTAATACACAGGTGATAATATTCCAGTTAATTGTTAAATTAGATATCATCACTAATACACAGGTGATAATATTCCAGTTAATTGTTAAATTAGATATCATCACTAATACACAGGTGATAATATTCCAGTTAATTGTTAAATTAGATATCATCACTAATACACAGGTGATAATATTCCAGTTAATTGTTAAATTAGATATCATCACTAATACACAGGTGATAATATTCCAGTTAATTGTTAAATTAGATATCATCACTAATACACAGGTGATAATATTCCAGTTAATTGTTAAATTAGATGTCGTCACTAATACACAGGTGATAATATTCCAGTTAATTGTTAAATTAGATATCATCACTAATACACAGGTGATAATATTCCAGTTAATTGTTAAATTAGATGTCGTCACTAATACACAGGTGATAATATTCCAGTTAATTGTTAAATTAGATATCATCACTAATACACAGGTGATAATATTCCAGTTAATTGTTAAATTAGATATCATCACTAATACACAGGGGATAATATTCCAGTTAATTGTTAAATTAGATATCATCACTAATACACAGGTGATAATATTCCAGTTAATTGTTAGATTAGATATCATCACTAATACACAGGTGATAATATTCCTGTTAATTGTTAAATTAGATATCATCACTAATGCACAGGGGATAATATTCCAGTTAATTGTTAAATTAGATGTCATCACTATTACACAGGTGATAATATTCCAGTTAATTGTTAAATTAGATATCATCACTAATACACAGGTGATAATATTCCAGTTAATTGTTAAATTAGATATCATCACTAATACACAGGTGATAATATTCCAGTTAATTGTTAAATTAGATATCATCACTAATACACAGGTGATAATATTCCAGTTAATTGTTAGATTAGATATCATCACTAATACACAGGTGATAATATTCCAGTTAATTGTTAGATTAGATATCATCACTAATACACAGGTGATAATATTCCAGTTAATTGTTAAATCAGATATCATCACTAATACACAGGGGATAATATTGCAGTTAATTGTTAAATTAGATATCATCACTAATACACAGGTGATAATATTCCAGTTAATTGTTAGATTAGATATCATCACTAATACACAGGTGATAATATTCCTGTTAATTGTTAAATTAGATATCATCACCAATACACAGGTGATAATATTCCAGTTAATTGTTAAATTAGATATCATCACTAATACACAGGTGATAATATTCCAGTTAATTGTTAAATTAGATATCATCACTAATACACAGGTGATAATATTCCAGTTAATTGTTAAATTAGATGTCATCACTAATACACAGGTGATAATATTCCAGTTAATTGTTAAATTAGATATCATCACTAATACAAAGGGGATAATATTCCAGTTAATTGTTAAATTAGATGTCATCACTAATACACAGGTGATAATATTCCAGTTAATTGTTAAATTAGATATCATCACTAATACACAGGTGATAATATTCCAGTTAATTGTTAAATTAGATATCATCACTAATACACAGGTGATAATATTCCAGTTAATTGTTAAATTAGATATCATCACTAATACACAGGTGATAATATTCCAGTTAATTGTTAAATTAGATATCATCACTAATACACAGGTGATAATATTCCAGTTAATTGTTAAATTAGATATCATCACTAATACACAGGTGATAATATTCCAGTTAATTGTTAAATTAGATATCATCACTAATACACAGGTGATAATATTCCAGTTAATTGTTAAATTAGATATCATCACTAATGCACAGGGGATAATATTCCAGTTAATTGTTAAATTAGATGTCATCACTATTACACAGGTGATAATATTCCAGTTAATTGTTAAATTAGATATCATCACTAATACACAGGTGATAATATTCCAGTTAATTGTTAAATTAGATATCATCACTAATACACAGGTGATAATATTCCAGTTAATTGTTAAATTAGATGTCATCACTAATACACAGGTGATAATATTCCAGTTAATTGTTAAATTAGATATCATCACTAATACAAAGGGGATAATATTCCAGTTAATTGTTAAATTAGATATCATCACTAATGCACAGGGGATAATATTCCAGTTAATTGTTAAATTAGATGTCATCACTATTACACAGGTGATAATATTCCAGTTAATTGTTAAATTAGATATCATCACTAATACACAGGTGATAATATTCCAGTTAATTGTTAAATTAGATGTCATCACTAATACACAGGGGATAATATTCCAGTTAATTGTTAAATTAGATGTCATCACTAATACACAGGTGATAATATTCCAGTTAATTGTTAAATTAGATATCATCACTGATACACAGGTGATAATATTCCAGTTAATTGTTAAATTAGATATCATCACTGATACACAGGTGATAATATTCCAGTTAATTGTTAAATAAGATATCATCACTAATACACAGGTGATAATATTCCAGTTAATTGTTAAATTAGATATCATCACTAATACACAGGTGATAATATTCCAGTTAATTGTTAAATTAGATATCATCACTAATACACAGGTGATGATATTCCAGTTAATTGTTAAATTAGATGTCATCACTAATACACAGGTGATAATATTCCAGTTAATTGTTAAATTAGATGTCATCACTGATACACAGGGGATAATATTCCAGTTAATTGTTAAATTAGATATCATCACTAATACACAGGTGATAATATTCCAGTTAATTGTTAGATTAGATATCATCACTAATACACAGGTGATAATATTCCAGTTAATTGTTAAATTAGATATCATCACTAATACACAGGGGATGATATTCCAGTTAATTGTTAAATTAGATATCATCACTAATACACAGGTGATGATATTCCAGTTAATTGTTAAATTAGATGTCATCACTGATACACAGGGGATAATATTCCAGTTAATTGTTAAATTAGATGTCATCACTGATACACAGGGGATAATATTCCAGTTAATTGTTAAATTAGATATCATCACTAATAGACAGGTGATAATATCCCAGTTAATTGTTAGATTAGATATCATCACTAATACACAGGTGATAATATTCCAGTTAATTGTTAAATTAGATATCATCACTAATACACAGGTGATAATATTCCAGTTAATTGTTAAATTAGATATCATCACTAATACACAGGTGATAATATTCCAGTTAATTGTTAAATTAGATATCATCACTAATACACAGGTGATAATATTCCAGTTAATTGTTAAATTAGATATCATCACTAATACACAGGTGATAATATTCCAGTTAATTGTTAAATTAGATGTCATCACTAATACACAGGTGATAATATTCCAGTTAATTGTTAAATTAGATATCATCACTAATACACAGGGGATAATATTCCAGTTAATTGTTAAATTAGATGTCATCACTAATACACAGGGGATAATATTCCAGTTAATTGTTAAATTAGATATCATCACTAATACACAGGTGATAATATTCCAGTTAATTGTTAAATTAGATATCATCACTAATACACAGGGGATAATATTCCAGTTAATTGTTAAATTAGATATCATCACTAATACACAGGTGATAATATTCCAGTTAATTGTTAAATTAGATGTCATCACTAATACACAGGTGATAATCTTCCAGTTAATTGTTAAATTAGATATCATCACTAATACACAGGTGATAATATTCCAGTTAATTGTTAAATTAGATATCATCACTAATACACAGGTGATAATATTCCAGTTAATTGTTAAATTAGATGTCATCACTAATACACAGGGGATAATATTCCAGTTAATTGTTAAATTAGATGTCATCACTGATACACAGGTGATAATATTCCAGTTAATTGTTAAATTAGATGTCATCACTAATACACAGGGGATAATATTCCAGTTAATTGTTAAATTAGATATCATCACTAATACACAGGTGATAATATTCCAGTTAATTGTTAAATTAGATATCATCACTGATACACAGGTGATAATATTCCAGTTAATTGTTAAATTAGATATCATCACTAATACACAGGTGATAATATTCCAGTTAATTGTTAAATTAGATATCATCACTAATACACAGGTGATAATATTCCAGTTAATTGTTAAATTAGATGTCATCACTAATACACAGGTGATAATATTCCAGTTAATTGTTAAATTAGATATCATCACTAATACACAGGTGATAATATTCCAGTTAATTGTTAAATTAGATGTCATCACTAATACACAGGGGATAATATTCCAGTTAATTGTTAAATTAGATATCATCACTAATACACAGGGGATAATATTCCAGTTAATTGTTAAATTAGATGTCATCACTAATACACAGGTGATAATATTCCAGTTAATTGTTAAATTAGATATCATCACTA
Source organism: Heterodontus francisci (assembly GCF_036365525.1). NCBI lineage: Eukaryota > Metazoa > Chordata > Chondrichthyes > Heterodontiformes > Heterodontidae > Heterodontus > Heterodontus francisci. Next base: position 1,831,319 of record NW_027141284.1, on the reverse strand, counting down.
ATACACAGGTGATAATATTCCAGTTAATTGTTAAATTAGATATCATCACTGATACACAGGTGATAATATTCCAGTTAATTGTTAAATTAGATATCATCACTAATACACAGGTGATAATATTCCAGTTAATTGTTAAATTAGATATCATCACTAATACACAGGTGATAATATTCCAGTTAATTGTTAAATTAGATGTCATCACTAATACACAGGTGATAATATTCCAGTTAATTGTTAAATTAGATATCATCACTAATACACAGGTGATAATATTCCAGTTAATTGTTAAATTAGATGTCATCACTAATACACAGGTGATGATATTCCAGTTAATTGTTAAATTAGATATCATCACTAATACACAGGTGATGATATTCCAGTTAATTGTTAAATTAGATGTCATCACTAATACACAGGTGATAATATTCCAGTTAATTGTTAAATTAGATGTCATCACTGATACACAGGGGATAATATTCCAGTTAATTGTTAAATTAGATATCATCACTAATACACAGGTGATAATATTCCAGTTAATTGTTAGATTAGATATCATCACTAATACACAGGTGATAATATTCCAGTTAATTGTTAAATTAGATATCATCACTAATACACAGTGTATTATCTATTTAATTGTTAAATTGGACATGATAACTAAAACAGTCTCTAAAATATCCCACTTAATTTTGACGTTACATGTCATCCCTAATCCACAAGAGTTCCCCAAAAGCTGGTTTGGGAATTAGGGGTACACTTTTTATTGCAAGTTGGGGCTTCCCCACAACCTGGCACATGTTAACAGTTTTACAGAACTCCACCACATCTTTGTAGAGTTGTGGCCAGTCAAACTGCTGTCTTATGCAGGCTTGGGTTTTTCTGATGCCGACATGTCCAGCCATTGGAATTCCTGGGTTATTCTCTGTATTTCCTTATGGTACCTGGGCAGAACCACTATCTGGTGAACCACTGTCCACTCTTCATCCGCAGGTCTCTAATGAGGTCTCCACTTCCTCATCGTCACCTCATTCTTTAAATAGTCACACTCTGGAACTCCCTCTGCTTCTGTTTAACTTTAGACTGTCTTTGCTAACTTTTTAAACATTGGGTCAGCTTGCTCAGCCTCGACCAAGGAAGATCTGTTTAACACATCCTTTTTGTCCTCTGAATTCCCAAAGAAGGTTTCAGATAACTAGATAGGAGGGTCATCAGTCTGCAGTGTCAGTTCATCCTCCTCTGATGGAGCTTGTTTGACCATGGACCATCACAACACAAAGGCAGGAAAAATGTCAGTGGCCTTCTCCTGTAACTGCTCTGTCTATCTCATCTATTTCAGTCTCTTGAAAACCACTGGAGAAGCTAGCACCTTCACCCTGACCAGATCATTACCCAGGAACAGGACCACCCTGTCTACAGGTAAATTAGGGACAATCCCCAGGGTTACCAGTCCTGAAACAAAGCTGCACTCTAGGTATATTCGATATGGAGTCCTGGGCATTTACCTTCCCCAATACTGTTGACTAATACTTGAGCGTTCGATGCCCTCTCTGGGGGAGAGTTCATGCATTTTCCCAGCAGGAGGGAATGGGTGGCCCCTTTATCCCAAGTATGGCTTTGGGCTTACTTGCTGCATTCGAGGGGTATTTGGTCACTTTTCCTTAGGATACAAAATCCTGCTATCTCGCAGGGATTTTCTTAAATTTTCCAGCACTCTCTGTGTTGGGCATACTGGGTCTTACTGCCACAGTTAAAGTCACAGCCTGGTCTTCTGTGTTTCCCATCAGGGCCCCATTTCCTGAACTGGTCTGGTGTATCCTGATTAATCCGACAGATTTTCACTGTAACGTCCAGCAGTCAGCTCGGAGGTGATTGTTACAGTGGAAACACACAGGCTTTTGGGCGTCACTCCTGTTCTCAGCATTGTCTGCTCTGGCCTAAGGAGGACCCGTTGTGTTTCCACCTCTCCCTTCATGCTCATGGCTGTTTTACTTTATTCATTCATGAGATGTGGGCGACGCTGGCTAGGCCAGCATTTATTACCCATCTGTAATTGCCCTGGAGAAGGAGTTGGTGATCTGTCTTCTTGAACCGCTGCAGTCCATGTCGGGTAGGTACACCCACAGTGCTGTCAGGAAGGGAGTTCCAGGATTTTGACCCAGCGACAGTGAAGGAACAGCGATATAGTTCTAAGTCAGGATGGTGTGTGACTTGGAGGGGAACTTGCAGATGGTACTGTTCCTATGAATTTGCTGCCCTGTCCTTCTAGGTGGTGGAGATCGCGGGTTGGAAGGTGCTGTCTAAGGAGCCTTGGTGCGTTGCTGCAGTGAATCTTGTAGATGGTACATACTGCTGCCTCTGTGCATTTATGGTGGAGGGAGTAAATGTTTGTAGATGGGGTGTGACAATCTGGAGCGTTGCTTTGTCCTGGATGGTGTCGAGCTTCTTGAATGTTGTTGGAGCTGCACACATCCAGGCAAGTGGAGAGTATTCCATCACACTCCTGACTTGTGCCTTGTAGATGGTGGACAGGCTTTGGAGAGTCAGGAGGTGAGTTACTCGCTGCAGAACTCCAAGCCTCTGACCTGTTCTTGTCACCACTGTATTTATATGGTTACTCCACAAGCAAATGGACCGCTGGGTGTAGCACTACCTAGAACTGTACTCCAGGGAGAATGTTGTCACTGAGACTGCCTTCAATGCAGCCCAGTCTCTGCCAGTCATGGTTGAGCTGGACGTACAGCCAACAAAATCGGAACTCAGTGATGCCATTGATTCTCTAGCCAGCGGAAAAGCCCCTGGGAAGGACGGAATTACCCCTGAAATCATCAAGACTGCCAAGACTGCTATACTTTCAGCACTCTACGAACTGCTTTGCCTCTGCTGAGATGAGGTAGCAGTCCCACAGGACGTGCGCGATGCCAATATCATCACCCTCTAAAAGAACAAATGTGACCACGGTGACAGCAGCAACTACCGTGGAATCTCCTTGCTGAGCATAGTGGGGAACGTCTTCGCTCGTGTCGCCTTAAACAGGCTCCATATGCTGGCTGAGCGTGTCTATCCTGAGGCACAGTGTGGCTTTCCAGCAAAGAGATCCAACATTAACATGCTATTCTCCCTTCGCCAGCTACAGCAGGAATGCCGTGAACAACAGATGCCCCTCTACGGTGTTTTCATTGATCTCACCAAAGCCTTTGACCTCGTCAGCAGACGTGGTCTCTTCAGACTATTAGAAAAGATTGGATGCCCACCAAAGCTACTAAGTATCATCACCTCAGTCCATGACAATATGAAAGGTAAAATTCAGCATAGCGGGGCCTCATTAGAACCCTTTATTTTCCTGAATGGCGTGAAACAAGGCTGTGTTCTCGCACCTACACTGTTTGGGATTTTCTTCTCCCTGCTGCTCTCACATGCGTTCAAGTCTTCAGAAGAAGGAATTTTCCTCCACACAAGATCAGGGGGCAGGTTGTTAAACCTTGCCCGTCTTAGAGCGAAGTCCAAAGTCCGAAAAGTCCTCATCAGGGAACTCCTCTTTCCTGAAGACGCTGCATTAACATCTTATACTGAAGAGTGTCTGCAGAGACTCATCGACAGGTTTGCAGCTGTCTGCAATGAATTTGGCCCAATCATCAGCCTCAAGAAAACGAATATAATGGGACAGGACGTCAGAAATGCTCCATCCATCAATATCGGCGACCATACTCTGGAAGTGGTTCAAGAGTTCACCTAACTAGGCTCAACTATCACCAGTAACCTGTCTATCGATGCAGAATTAAACAAGCGCATGGGAAAGGCATCCACTGCTATGTCCAGACTGGCCAAGAGAGTGTGGGAAAATGGCGCACTGACACGGAACACAAAAGTCCAAGTGTATCAGGCCTGTGTCGTCAGTACCTTGCTCTATGGCAGCGAGACCTGGACAATGTATGTCTGTCAAGAGCGACGTCTCAATTCATTCCATCTTCACTGCCTCCGGAGAATCCTTGGCATCAGGTGGCAGGACCGTATCTCCACCACAGAAGTCCTCGAGGCGGCCAACATCCCCAGCATATACTAAGCCAGCGGCGCCTGAGATGGCTTGGCCCTGTGACCCACATGGAAGATGGCAGGATTCCCAAGGACACATTGTGCAGCAAACTCGTCACTGGTACCAGACCCACCGGCCGTTCATGTCTCCACTTTAAAGACGTCTGCAAACGCGACATGACGTCCTGTGACATTGATCACAGGTCGTGGGAGTCAGTTGCCAGCGATCGCCAGAGCTGGTGGGCAGCCATAAAGGCGCGGCTAAAGTGTGGTGAGTCGAAGAGACTTAGCAGTTGGCAGGAAAAAAGACAGAAGTGCAAGGAGAGGGCCAACTATGTAACAGCACCGACAACCAATTTTATCTGCTGCACCTGTGGAAGAGTTTGTCACTCTAGAATTGGCCTTTATAGCCATTCCAGGCGTTGTTTCACAAACCACTGACCACCTCCAGGCACTTATCCATTGTCTCAGAGACAAGGAGGCCAAAGAAGGAGTTCAGTTGCTGGTCCGTGGTAACCCCAGGATGTTGATAGTGGGGGATTCAGTGATGGTAATGCAAATGTATGTCAAGGGGAGATGGTTAGATTCTCTCTTGTTGGAGATGATCATTGCCCAGCACTTGTGTGGCGCGAATGTTACTTGCCACTTAGCAGCTCAAGCCTGGATATTGTCCTAGTGTTGCTTGTTTTCTACACGGACTGCTTCAGTATTTGAGGAGTCACCAATGGTGCTGAACATTGTGCAATAATCAGCGAACATCCCCACTTCTGACCTTATGATTGAAGGAAGGTCATTGATGAAGCAGCTGAAGACGGTTGGGCCAAGGACACTACCCTGAGGAACTCCTGCAGTGATGTCCTGGAGCTCAGATGATTGACCTCCAACTCTAATCCTGTTATATTTTTCAGGTTCACGTGCAAAATGGTTGGCACATGGTTTAGGATTTCGGCTTTCCTAGCTTTTGGATGGATAGTAATCCCTTACTGCTCAGTTCTGTACAGAAATGTAGTTAGGCCACACTTACAATATTGCGTGCAATTCTGGTCGCCACACTACCAGAAGGACGTGGAGGCTTTGGAGAGGGTACAGATGAGGTTTACCAGGATGTTGCCTGGTCTGGAGGGCATTAGCTATGAAGAGAGGTTGGATAAACTCGGATTGTTTTCACTGGAACGACGGAGGTGGAGGGGCGACATGATAGATGTTTTCAAAGTTATGAGTGGCATGGACAGAGTGGATAGTCAGAAGCTTTTTCCCAGGGTGGAAGAGTCAGTTACTAGGGGACATAGGTTTAAGGTGAGTGGGGCAAAGTTTAGAGGGGATGTGCGAGGCAAGTTCTTTACACAGAGGGTGGTGAGTGTCTGGAACTTGCTGCCGGGGGAGGTGGTGGAAGCAGGTACGATAGCGACGTTTAAGAGGCATCTTGACAAATACATGAATGGGATGGGAATAGAGGGATATGGTCCCTGGAAGTGCAGAAGGTTTTAGTTTAGGCAGGCATCAAGATCGGCGCAGGGTTGGAGGGCCGAATCGCCTGTTCCTGTGCTATACTGTATTTTGTACAATCCTCAACTCTTCAACGAATAGGGCATTTAACCTGCCCCAAGTTACTTCACTCTGGGTTAGGAAGGTACTGCCTCAAATGTGGACATTTTAATACTCCAGCAGTGAAAAACCCATTAAAACTTTATTGAAGTTTTTGAAGTTTTGCTAGGGAACCATTTGGTTCCCCATTCCCAATTTCCCAACTGTCTTTGGTTTTTGATCCCAGATGCGAGCCCCAAATTTATGTTACACTTCAGGTGAGGAGGGGTCGAAAGGCTCCCGTCTTGTCGCTCTCCTTGTTCGATGCCACAGGCTTTATTCCTTTTTAAATAGTGCATGTGTTTACCAATTCAGTGAGTGTTTAATACTTCAAGTGCTAGGATCATAAAAGAATCAATCAGGCAGGTTTTCTTTAGTTTAAACAAGAAAGAGGTTATTTTATTGTACTGAAAATCAAATACCGATTGAAGTAAAATAGTAAACTCTGCTTCAACTTTCATACACACACACACACACACACACACACACACACACACACACACACACACACACACACACACACACACACGAATCACACGGACACACAAATAGGTTACAGAGTGATGGAGAATAGTTTGGGTTGGATTAGAGTCCAGAAGAAATAAAACTAATGTACAGTTTGTGGGGTCTTGTAATTCATTTTTCCTCTGACTGAATTCATGGTTCCAAAGTCTCTGCCTGGTAGAAGTGGACATGCAGCTGGTCCGCCTGGTTCAGGGGTTTCTTGGAGACAGTAATGCTCAGTGGCTTTCTTCCTCGGTCTCTGTAGCAATGGTGGACTTGGATGTTCTGCAGTCACAGACAGATTACAACATTTACAATGTTACCTGGGGAGAGAAAGAGAGCGTAAGACAGCCCAACCAGGGTCTTGCATGGGTTAGCTTGCAAAGCTTGTCTGCTGTGTGTAACAAAAAGTTACAAGTTTACATAGACTGGGGTAGGGGGGAGGGAGGCTGTCACATGGTCTATCAGTACCTTTCTTCCTTTAATGAGTTTCAAAGTCTAAGAATCCCAAGTCTCTCTCAAATTATATTGTAAATGTTTCTCCTGCAGGTACGTCTCCGCGAGTAAATGCTGCAAGATGGCTTTGAATGTCTTGCTAATGAGGGTGATCCCAGATAATCTACTCAATTGTTCAAAACATTGTCGTGGGTGGGAGCTTTGAAGACATACATCTCCACTTCGATGTCCTGGAATGTGAGGTATTTCAATGCAAATTGTGGTGGCCATCTTGACTACCAGCTTTTTAAATGTTAAATGCAGGATTCCAGCTTTCCAATTTCAAAGTTTAATGTTGGTTTCCAACCAGTGAATTAAAAATTCTCATTCAGCATAGCATGTTTTCTTGGCAGGAGGTATTAGAAAGGCGTGCTGCACTTCAAGATGTTAATACAAAAAGAATCCTGGTTGCTGTGGGAAATAAGAGTGGAAATTGTGAAGGAACGAACCATAGTTTTCCTTACACACAGGGATGGTGCCAAAGGACTGGAGAATTGTAAATGTTACACCATTGTCCTAAAAAGAGTGTAAGGACAAGCCCAGCAAATAGAGGACAGCCAGTTAAACCACGGTGCTGGGAAAGCTTTTAAAACAATAATCCAAAACAAAATTAACTGACTGGGACAAATGTGGATGAATTTAGCCTCACCAAAGCCTTGTTTCAATGCAGCAAGACACCCTTTCTCCTGTATTTCAATCCTCTCGCTATGAAGGCCAACATACCCGGGGACTGCTGGGTAGGGGAAAACTATTTATTTGGGCAGTTTTAAAATCTTTGTCTTTTGCGAGGAGCAGCCTTGATAGAACGGGGTGCGGAGCGGACTTTCAGCTGAGCGGTCAATTTCAGTAAGTTACAAGTTAATCCCTTTTTTGTTTCGGAGGACCGGGGACTGCTGGGTAGGGGAAAACTATTTATTTGGGCAGTTTTAAAATCTTTGTCTTTTGCGAGGAGCAGCCTTGATAGAACGGGGTGCGGAGCGGACTTTCAGCTGAGCGGTCAATTTCAGTAAGTTACAAGTTAATCCCTTTTTTGTTTCGGAGGACCGGGGACTGCTGGGTAGGGGAAAACTATTTATTTGGGCAGTTTTAAAATCTTTGTCTTTTGCGAGGAGCAGCCTTGATAGAACGGGGTGCGGAGCGGACTTTCAGCTGAGCGGTCAATTTCAGTAAGTTACAAGTTAATCCCTTTTTTGTTTCGGAGGACCGGGGACTGCTGGGTAGGGGAAAACTATTTATTTGGGCAGTTTTAAAATCTTTGTCTTTTGCGAGGAGCAGCCTTGATAGAACGGGGTGCGGAGCGGACTTTCAGCTGAGCGGTCAATTTCAGTAAGTTACAAGTTAATCCCTTTTTTGTTTCGGAGGACCGGGGACTGCTGGGTAGGGGAAAACTATTTATTTGGGCAGTTTTAAAATCTTTGTCTTTTGCGAGGAGCAGCCTTGATAGAACGGGGTGCGGAGCGGACTTTCAGCTGAGCGGTCAATTTCAGTAAGTTACAAGTTAATCCCTTTTTTGTTTCGGAGGACCGGGGACTGCTGGGTAGGGGAAAACTATTTATTTGGGCAGTTTTAAAATCTTTGTCTTTTGCGAGGAGCAGCCTTGATAGAACGGGGTGCGGAGCGGACTTTCAGCTGAGCGGTCAATTTCAGTAAGTTACAAGTTAATCCCTTTTTTGTTTCGGAGGACCGGGGACTGCTGGGTAGGGGAAAACTATTTATTTGGGCAGTGGCAGTACCCGAGACACTACACGTGTAGTGTCTCCCACCCACCCTCCTCCTCTAACCAAAAAAAAAAGGACTCTAGGGTGTTGATAAGGTAAGCTTTTTATTTAAAACTTCAGTCCGTCGGATTGCTAAGCGAACAAGTTTTGACTTTTTTTTTTTCGTTTGGTTTTTCAGTAGATTTATTGGGAATCTAGAATAGTGGGAATGGAGGTAAAGGCAGTTGTATGTTCCTCCTGCAGAATGTGGGAGGTAGGGGTCGCCAAGAGTGTCCCTGCTGACTGCATCTGTGGGAAGTGCACCCAACTCCAGCTCCTCGCAGACCGCGTTAGGGAACTGGAGCTGGAGCTGGATGAACTTCGGATCATTCGGGAGGCGGAGGGGATTATTGACAGGAGTTATAGGGAGGCAGTCACACCTCAGGTAAAAGAAGTAGGTAGATGGGTTACCGTCAGGGGAAGGAAAGGGAACCAGCAGGCAGTGCAGGGATCCCCTGTGGCCGTTTCCCTCAACAACAGGTATACCGTTTTGGATATTGTTGGGGGGGACGACTTACCAGGGGTAAGCAATGGGGTGCAGGTCTCTGGCACAGAGTCTGTCCCTGTTGCTCAGAAGGGAAAAGGGAAGAGGAGCAGAGCATTAGTCATTGGGGACTCCATAGTTAGGGGAACAGATAGGAGGTTCTGTGGGAACGAGAGAGACTCACGGTTGGTGTGTTGCCTCCCAGGTGCCAGGGTACGTGATGTCTCCGATCGTGTTTTTGGGATCCTTAAGGGGGAGGGGGAGCACCCCCAAGTCGTGGTCCACATAGGCACCAACGACATAGGTAGGAAGAGAGATGGGGATTTAAGGCAGAAATTCAGGGAGCTAGGGTGGAAGCTTAGAGCGAGAACAACCAGAGTTGTTATCTCTGGGTTGTTGCCTGTGCCACGTGCTAGCGAAGAGAGGAATAGGGAGAGAGAGGAGTTGAACACGTGGCTGCAGGGATGGTGTAGGAGGGAGGGTTTTGGTTTCCTGGATAATTGGGGCTCTTTCTGGGGTAGGTGGGACCTCTACAAACAGGATGGTCTTCACCTGAACCAGAGGGGTACCAATATCCTGGGGGGGAGATTTGTTAGTGCTCTTCGGGGGGGTTTAAACTAAATCAGCAGGGGAATGGGAACCTAAATTGCAGTGCCAGTGTACAGGCTGTTGAGAGTAGTGAGGTAGGGGATAAGGTTACAGGGACGCAAGAGGGCACTGGCAAGCAAGAACTTGGTTTAAAGTGTGTCTACTTCAACGCCAGGAGCATCCGGAATAAGGTGGGTGAGCTTGCAGCATGGGTTAGTACCTGGGATCCTGATGTTGTGGCCATTTCGGAGACATGGGTAGAGCAGGGGCAGGAATGGATGTTGCAGGTTCCGGGATTTAGATGTTTCAGAAAGAACAGAGAAGAGGGTAAAAGAGGGGGGGGGGTGTGGCATTGTTAATCAAGGAAAGTATTACAGCGGCATAAAGGACGTTTGAGGACTCGTCTACTGAGGTAGTATGGGCCGAGGTTAGAAACAGGAGAGGAGAGGTCACCCTGTTGGGAGTTTTCTATAGACCTCCGAATAGTTCCAGAGATGTAGAGGAAAGGATAGCGAAGATGATTCTCGACAGGAGCGAGAGTAACAGGGTAGTGGTGATGGGGGACTTTAACTTTCCAAATATTGACTGGAAATACTATAGTTCGAGTACTTTAGATGGGTCTGTTTTTGTCCAGTGTGTGCAGGAGGGTTTTCTGACACAGTATGTGGACAGGCCAACCAGGGGCGATGCCACATTGGATTTGGTACTGGGTAATGAACCCGGCCAGGTGTTCGATTTAGATGTAGGTGAGCACTTTGGCGATAGTGATCACAATTCGGTTAGGTTTACCTTAGCGATGGGCAGGGACAGGTATATACCGCAGGGCAAGAATTATAGCTGGGGGAAAGGAAATTATGACGCGATTAGGCAAGATTTAGGATGTGTAGGATGGGGAAGGAAACTGCAGGGGATGGGCACAAACGAAATGTGGAGCTTATTCAAGGAGCAGCTAATGCGTGTCCTTGATAAGTATGTACCTGTCAGGCAGGGAGTAAGTTGTCGAGCGAGGGAGCCGTGGTTTACTCAAGAAGTTGAAGCGCTTGTCAAGAGGAAGAGGGCGGCTTATGTTAGGATGAGACGTGAAGGCTCAGTTAGGGCGCTTGAGAGTTACAAGCTAGCCAGGAAGGATCTAAAGGGAGGGCTAAGAAGAGCAAGGAGAGGACACGAGAAGTCATTGGCGGATAGGATCAAAGAAAACCCTAAGGCTTTCTATAGGTATATCAGGAATAAACGAATGATAAGAGTTAGAACAGGGCCAATCAAGGATAGTAGTGGAAAGTTGTGTGCGGAATCAGAGGAGATAGGGGAAGCGTTAAATGAATATTTTTCGTCAGTATTTACAGTAGAGAAAGAAAATGTTGTCGAGGAGAATACTGAGATACAGACTACTAGGCTAGATGGGATTGAGGTTCACAAGGAGGAGGTGTTAGCAATTTTGGAAAGAGTGAAAATAGATAAGTCCCCTGGGCCAGATGGGATTTATCCTAGGATTCTCTGGGAAGCCAGGGAGGAGATTGCAGAGCCGTTGTTGTTGATCTTTAAGTCGTCATTGTCGACAGGAGTAGTGCCGGAGGACTGGAGGATAGCTAATGTTGTCCCCTTGTTCAAGAAGGGGAGTAGAGACAGCCCTGGTAATTATAGACCTGTGAGCCTTACTTCGGTTGTGGGTAAAATGTTGGAAAAGGTTATAAGAGACAGGATTTATAATCATCTTGAAAAGAATAAGTTCATTTGCGATAGTCAGCACGGTTTTGTGAAAGGTAGGTCGTGCCTCACAAACCTTATTGAGTTTTTCGAGAAGGTGACCAAACAGGTGGATGAGGGTAAAGCCGTGGATGTGGTGTATATGGATTTCAGTAAGGCGTTTGATAAGGTTCCCCACGGTAGGCTATTGCAGAAAATACGGAAGTATGGGGTTGAAGGTGATTTAGAGCTTTGGATCAGAAATTGGCTAGCTGAAAGAAGACAGAGGGTGGTGGTTGATGGCAAATGTTCATCCTGGAGTTTAGTTACTAGTGGTGTACCGCAAGGTTCTGTTTTGGGGCCACTGCTGTTTGTCATTTTTATAAACGACCTGGATGAGGGTGTAGAAGGGTGGGTTAGTAAATTTGCGGATGACACGAAGGTCGGTGGAGTTGTGGATAGTGTCGAAGGGTGTGTAGGGTACAGAGGGACATAGATAGGCTGCAGAGCTGGGCTGAGAGATGGCAAATGGAGTTTAATGCGGAGAAGTGTGAGGTGATTCACTTTGGAAGGAGTAACAGCAATGCAGAGTACTGGGCTAATGGGAAGATTCTTGGTAGTGTAGATGAGCAGAGAGATCTTGGTATCCAGGTACATAAATCCCTGAAAGTTGCTACCCAGGTTAATAGGCCTGTTAAGAAGGCATATGGTGTGTTAGCCTTTATTAGTAGGGGGATCGAGTTTCAGAGCCACGGGGTCATGATGCAGCTGTACAAAACTCTGGTGAGGCCGCACCTGGAGTATTGCGTGCAGTTCTGGTCACCGCATTATAGGAAGGATGTGGAAGCTTTGGAAAGGGTGCAGAGGAGATTTACTAGGATGTTGCCTGGTATGGAAGGAAGGTCTTACGAGGAAAGGCTGAGGGACTTGGGGTTGTTTTCGTTAGAGAGAAGGAGGAGGAGAGGTGACTTAATAGAGACATACAAGATAATCAGAGGGTTAGATAGGATGGATAGTGAGAGTCTTTTTCCTCGGATGAGGATGGCAAACACGAGGGGACATAGCTTTAAGTTGAGGGGTGAAAGATATAGGACAGATGTCAGAGGTAGTTTCTTTACGCAGAGAGTAGTAGGGGCGTGGAACGCCCTGCCTGCAACAGTAGTAGACTCGCCATCATTAAGGGCATTTAAGTGGTCATTGGATAGACATATGGATGAAAATGGAATAGTGTAGGTCAGATGATCGGCGCAACATCGAGGGCCGAAGGGCCTGTACTGCGCTGTAATATTCTAATTCTAATTCTAATTCTAACTAATAGTACAAGGACTAGGGACATAGATTGAACGTTTGGGCAAGAAATTCAGGGAGAATATGAGGAAGAACTTTTTTGTTTTACACAGCGAGTGGTAATGATCTGGAACTCACTACCCACAATGGTGGTGGAAGTGGAGACGAACAATGATTTCCAGAAGAAACCGGATGGACAGTTGAAGGAAAGAAACTTGCTGAAACACGGGGATTGAATGGGGGAATGGGACTGACTGGATTACTCTGCAGAGAGACAACATGGTCTCAATCTGTACCATAAATGACTCCGTGACTCCAGCACCAGTCAGAGTGAGAGCAGTGTGTACAATCTACAGTATGTCCAGCAACAACTCATCAAGCCTCCTTAGACAGCACCTTCCAAATCCCCGACCTCTACCACCTGGAAGGACAAGTGCAGCAAATGCATGGGAACACCACCAGCTGCACGTTCCCCTTCAAGTCACACACCATCCTGACTTGGAACTATATCGCCGTTTCTTCACTGTCGCTGGGTCAAATTCCTGGAACTCCCTTCCTAACAGCACTGTGGGTATACGTACCCCACATGGACTGCAGCGGTTCAGAAGGCAGCTCACCACCACATTCTCAAGGGTAACTAGGGATGGGCAACAAATACTGGCCTAGGCAGCGACGCCCACATCACATGAATGAATAACAAATGCTGCAACCACTGGGGTAGCAATGTATAGAAGCACTAGGCAAGACTGGCTGGAAGGCATCCAGGAAATAACCTCCCTGCCTCCTCCTCCTCTTCCTCCTGAGGTAACCTCCGGATTCCTGGTCCCAATGCCCGTGTCCTCATGATGGTGATGATATGAAGGGTGCAGCAGAACACCATGAACTTGGACACCTGCTACACTGTGTACTGGAGGGCTCTGTCCAAGCGTTTCAAACATCGGAAACATTGCTTCATCACACCGTGGATCTGTTCCACCATGTTCTTGCTGGCTGGAAGTGGAAGGTGGGGTTTGGGGTGTGGAATCTTGAGCCATGTATGGGGGTGGGGGGTACTAATTGTCTCTGAGGAGCCACATTCTGATTCTCCCTGAAGACGTTGGGAAAGGCTGACTACTTCAGAATAGAGGTATGGTGGCTGCTGCCAGGATAGTGGACATACACCAACATGATGTACAGGGCATGCTCACACACCAACTGTACATTAATGGAGTGAGAGTTCTTCTAAAGAGTTTAGAGAGTTCCCCTCTAAACTTTGCCCCTCGCACCTTAAACCTATGTCCCCTAGTAACTGACTCTTCCACCCCGTGGAAAAACTTCTGACTATCCACTCTGTCCATGCCGCTCATAACTTTGTAAACTTCTGTCATGTCGCCCCTCCACCTCCGTCGTTCCAGTGAAAACAAACCGAGTTTATCCAACCTCTCCTCATAGCTCATGCCCTCCACACCAGGCAACATCCTGGTAAACCTCCTCTGTACCCTCTCCAAGGCCTCCTCGTCCTTCTGATAGTGTGGCGACCAGAATTACAGACAATATTCTAAGTGTGGCCTAACTAAGGTTCTGTACAGCCACAACATGACTTGCCAATTTTTATACTCTATGCCCCGACCGATGAAGGCAAGCATGCCGTATGCCTGTTTGACTATCCTTTCCACCTGAGTTGCCACTTTCAGTGAAATGTGGACCTGTACGCCTAGATCTCTCTGCCTGTCAAAACCCCTAAGGGTTCTGCCATTTGCTGTGTACCTCCCACCTGCATTAGACCTTCCAAAATGCATTACCTCACATTTGTCTGGATTGAACACTATGTACCATATCTCCACCCAAGTCTCCAACCGATCTATATCCTGCTGTATCCTCTGACAATCCTCATCATTATCCGCAACTCCACCAACCTTTGTGTCGTCCGCAAACTTACTAATCAGACCAGCTAAATTTTCCTCCAAATCATTTATATATACTACAAACAGCAAAGGTCCCAGCACTGATCCCTGCGGAACACCACTAGTCACATCCCTCCATTCAGAAAAACACCCATCCACTGTTACCCTCTGTTAGTAAGACACGACCTCCCCTTCACAAAACCATGCTTTTTTGTACCACAATAAATTGGACCCGGTCTACATGGGATATATGAGGTTTGTTGAGGGAAGGAGTGGTAGAAATAGCAGAGGCAATGGCCAGAAGCTTCCAATCCGCCTTGGATATGAAAGTGTTATCAAACGACTGGAAGGTTGTAAATGTTACATCCTGTTTACAAAAGGAGGCATTAGATCAACCCAGTAAACTCTGACCAGTCCCTCGAAAGTCGATGGTTGGAAATTTACAGAGGCCGTAACCGAGTACAAAAATATATCTTTCTTGGATAACATGGGATAATAAATGACAACCAGCACAATAAGTTAATGCAAAATCGCGTCTGATAATCTTGATCAAGTTCATTGATAACCTAAGTGTGAGTGTTGATGAGGATAGCGTGTTTCGTGTTATGAATATGGACTTTCAAAAGGCCTGTGATCAAATGACATTTCATACACTTGTTATGAAAAGTGGAACACACGGATTAATGTGACAGTGATAGCGTGGATATGACACTGACTCAGGGACAGAAAGCAGAGAGAAGTGGTGAACAGACACTGTTCAGACTGGGGGAGGGGGAGTATACAGTGCTGTTTCTCAGAGGTCGGTATTGGAAACAGTGCTGCTCCTGACATATCGATCGATGTATAAATGACAGAGACGTTTATGTAAAAAAAAAACAATTCCAACTCTTGCAGATGACATGAAACTCATAACTAACGGTGGGAAAAATACAGACCACAGAATTATCCAACCACACAGAATTTTTTTTTTATTATTATGGACTCTATCCAACACAAATTTATTTCTCACTCTGTAATTTATTTGTGTGAGATTTTAGTGCGAATGGGTGCGTGAATGTGTAGCGTATATTTTTCTGATTTTATTTAGATCCAGTTTAGATTGTTAAGTATAATAAACTCACCTCTTGTTTAAACACGAGAAAACCTGTCTCATTGGTTCTTTCACGATCGCAATAAAGGTAAAAGGTAAAATATGCACTGAGGTGCTCAGCACATCCATTGTTAAAAAGGAAAAACCCCGTTGTGATCAAATAAAAGATAGGACAAGAAGGGAGCCTGGGACCCCTCCTCACCTGGCTGTATCAGAAATGTGGAGGTTCCAGGGATTGTAACGCAATGACAAACGAGAAATTAATAGTGGTAAAAATAATTGATCCTGAGAATAAAAATTTAAAATTTCAATGCAGATTTTATTGTGGTTTTCACTGCTACAGCACCAAAATGTCCTCATTCGAAGACAGTACCTTCTGATGCCAGAGTTTACGAATATATGAACATACGAATTAGGAGCAGGAGTAGGACACTCAGATATTCAATAAGATCATGACTAATCTGATTGTAACCTCGACTCTACATTCCCACCAACCCCTTATAACCTTTCAACCCCTTGCTTATCAAGAATCTATCTACCTCTGCCTGACAAATATTTAAAGACTCTGCTTTCACTGCCTTTTGAGGAAGAGATTTCCAAAGACTCACGACCCTCAGAGAAAAAATATTCTCCTCAACTCTATTTTAAATGGGTGACCCATTATTTTTAAATAGTGACCCTTAATTCTAGATACTCCCAGAACGGGAAACATCTTTTCCACATCCACCCTGTCAAGACCCCTCAGGATCATATATGTTTCAATCAATTCGCCTCTGACTCTTGTAAATTTCGGTGGATATAAGTCTCAAATGGCTGTAACAGTAATGTGGAGGTTCTAGAGATCGTAACCCAATGACAAACGAGCAATTGGAAGTGTCAGAGTCACCGAGTTAAACAGCAAAGAAACAGTCCCTTTGGCCCACTGTATTTGTGTCGGCTATCAAGCCTATCCATTCTAATCCCATTTTCCATCACTTGGCCCATAACCTTGTATGCTTTGGCGTTTCAAGTGCTCATCTAAATACTTCTTCAATGTTGTGAGTGTTCCTCCATCTACCACCCCTTCTGACAGTGTATTCCAGATTCCAACCACCCTCTGGGTGATTTCCTTTTCCTCAAATCCCCTCTAAACCTCGTGCCCCTTACTTTAAGTCAACTCTCTGGGTTACTGACACCGCCGCTATGGGAAAAACGTTTCTTCCTATCTACACTATCAACGTCCCTCATAATTTTGTATACCTCAATCATGTCCCACCCCCTCCCTCAGCCTTCTCTGCTCTAAGGAAAACAACCCGAGCTTATCCAGTCTCTCTTGATAGCTGAAATACTCCAGTCCATGCAACATCCTGGTGAATCTCCTCTGTACCCTCTCCAGTGCAATCACATCCTTCTTATAGTGTGGTGCCCAGAACTATACACAGTACTCCAGCTGTGGCCTTACTAGCGTTTTATACAGCTCCATCATAACCTCCCCACTCTTATATTCGATGCCTCAGCTAACAAAGGCAAGCATCTTATATGCCTTCCAAACCACCTGTGCTGCTGCCTTCGGCAATCGATGGACAAGTCCACCAATATCCCTCTGACATTCTGTACTTCCCAGCGTGCGACCATCCATTGTATATTCCCTTGCCTTGGTAGTCCGCCTAAAATGCATCACGACACATTTCTCAGGATTAAATTCCATTTGCCGCTGCTCTGCCCATCTTACCAGCCCGTCTATATCGTCCTGTAATCTAAGGCTTTCCTCCGCATTATTTATGACATCACCAATTTTTGCGCCATCTGTGAACTTACTGATCATACCTTCTACATTCACGTCTAAATTAGAGATGTACACTACAAACAGCAATGGTCCCAATACCGATCCCTGTGGTACACCACTGGTCACAGGCTTCCAATCACAAAAACAACCCTCGACCATCACCCTCTGCCTCATGCTAATAAGCCAATTTTGGATCCAATTTGCCAAATTGAGCTGGATCCCATGGGCCCCTTCCTTAGAAACATAGAAAATAGGAGCAGGAACAGGCAATTCGGCCCTTCAAGCCTGTTCCGCCATCCATTAAGATCATGGCTGATCATCCAACTCAGTAACCTGTTCCCGCTTCCCCGCTCCCCCCACCCCCCTCCATCTCCCTTGATCCTTTTCAACCCAAAAGTATATCTGACTCATTTTGAAAACAGACAATGTCTTGGCCTCAACCGCTTTCTGTGGTAGCGAATTCCACTGGCTCACCACTCTCAGGGTGATGAAAGTACTCCTCATCTCAGTCCTGAAAGGTTAAACCCTTATCCTTAGTCTATGACCCCTGGTTCTGGACTCCCCCACCATCGGGAGCATCCGTCCTGCATCTACACTTTTAGAATTTTATAGGTGTATATGAGATTCCCCCTCACTCTTCTGAACTCTTGTTAAATCCTAACCGACTCATGGATGACAGGTGAAATTGTGAGACCAGCTAAGAGGAAAAAGGAAGCATACATAAGGTCTAGGAGGTTGAAGAAAGACGAAGCTTTGAAAGAATATCGGGAATGTAGGACTGATCTGAAACGCAGAATTAAGAGGGCTAAAATGGGTCATGAAATATCTTTAGCAAACGGGGTGAAGGAAAATCCCAAAGCCTTTAATTCATATATAAGGAGCAAGAGGGTAACTAGAGAAAGGATTGGGCCACTCAAGGACAAAGGAGGAAAGTTATGCGTGGAGTCAGAGAAAATGGGTGAGATTCTAAACGAGTACTTTGCATCGGTATTCACCGAAGAGAGGGACATGACGGATGTTGAGGTTAGAGACAGATGTTTGATTACTCTCGGTCAAGTCGGCATAACGAGGGATGAAGTGTTGGGTATTCTAAAAGGCATTAAGGTGGACAAGTCCCCAGGTCCGGATGGGATCTATCCCAGGTTACTGAGGGAAGCAAGAAAGGAAATAGCTGGGGCCTTAACAGATATCTTTGCAGCATCCTTAAACACGGGTGAGGTCCCGGAGGACTGGAGAATTGCTAATGTTGTCCCCTTGTTTAAGAAGGGTAGCAGGGATAATCCAGGTAATTATAGTCCGCTGAGCCTGACGTCAGTGGTAGGGAAGCTGCTGGAGAAGATACTGAGGGATAGGATCTATTCCCATTTGGAAGAAAATGGGCTTATCAGTGATAGGCAACATGGTTTTGTGCAGGGAAGGTCATGCCTTACCAACTTAATAGAATTCTTTGAGGAAGTGACAAAGTTGATTGATGAGGGAAGGGCTGTAGATGTCGTATACATGGACTTCAGTAAGGCATTTGATAAGCTTCCCATGGTAGCTGATGGAGAAAATGAAGTCGCATGGGGTCCAGGGTATACTAGCTAGATGGATAAAGAACTGGCTGGGCAACAGGAGACAGAGAGTAGCAGTAGAAGGGAGTTTCTCAAAATGGAGACGTGTGACCAGTGGTGTTCCACAGGGATCCGTGCTGGGACCACTGTTGTTTGTGATATACATAAATGATTTGGAGGAAAGTATTGGTGGTCTGATTAGCAAGTTTGCAGACGACACTAAGATTGGTGGAGTAGCAGATAGTGAAGGGGACTGTCAGAGAATACAGCAGAATATAGATAGTTTGGAGAGTTGGTCAGAGAAATGGCAGATGGAGTTCAATCAGGGCAAATGCGAGGTGATGCATTTTGGAAGATCCAATTCAAGAGTGAACTATACAGTAAATGGAAACGTCCTGGGGAAAATTGATGTACAGAGAGATTTGGATGTTCAGGTCCATTGTTCCCTGAAGGTGGCAACGCAGGTCAATCGAGTGGTCAAGAAGGCACACGGCATGCTTTCCTTCATTGGACGGGGTATTCAGTGCAAGGGTTGGCAGGTCATGTTACAGTTGTATCAGACTTTGGTTCGGCCACATTTGGAATACTGTTGCAGTTCTGGTCGCCACATTACCAAAAGGATGTGGATGCTTTGGAGAGGGTGCAGAGGAGGTTCACCAGGATGTTGCCTGGTATGGAGGGCGCTAGCTATGAAGAGAGGTTGAGTTGATTAGGATTATTTTCATTAGAAAGACGGAGGTTGAGGGGGGACCTGATTGAGGTGTACAAAATCATGAGAGGTATAGACAGGGTGGATAGCAAGACGTTTTTTCCCAGAGTGGGGGATTCAATTACTAGGGGTCACGAGTTCAAAGTGAGAGGGGAGAAGTTTAGGGGGGATATGCGTGGAAAGTTCTTTACGCAGAGGGTGGTGGGTGCCTGGAACGCGTTGGCAGCGGAAGTGGTAGATGCGGGCACGATAGCGTCTTTTAAGAAGTATCTAGACAGACATGAATGGGCAGGAAGCAAAGAGATACAGAACCTTAGAAAATAGGCGACAGGTTTAGATAGAGGATCTGGATCTGCGTAGGCTTGGAGGGCCGAAGGGCCTGTTCCTGTGCTGTAATTTTCTTTTTTCTTTGTTCTTTGTTCACCGAGGCCCTGTACAATTGCCGCAAGACATCCCTGCTCCTGTACTCGAATCCTCTCGCGATGAAGGCCAACATACCATTTGCCTTTTTTTACAGCCTGTTGCACCTAAATGCTTACCTTCAGCGACTGATGTACGGGAATACCCAGCTCTCGTTCCATATTCCCCTCTCTCAGTTTATAGCCGTTCCATATTCCCCTCTCTCAGTTTATAGCCGTTCAGATAATAATCTGCCTTCCTGTTTTTGTTACCGAAGTGGATAACCTCACATTTATCCATATTATGCTGCATCTGACATGCATTTGCCCACTCATTCAACTTTTCCAAATCACCCTGAAGCCACTCAGCATCCTCCTCACAACTCATCCTCCCACTCAGTTGTGTGTCACCTGCATATTTGTACATATTACATTTAGTTCCCTCATCTAAATCATCAATATATATTGTGAATAGCTGGGTTCCCAGCACCAATCCCTGCGGTACCCAACTAGTCACTGCCTGTCATTCAGAAAGAGACCCGTTTATCACTACTCTTTGTTTCCTGTCTGACAACCAATTTTCTATCCATCGCAATACACTACCTCCAATCCCATGTGCTTTAATTTTAGACGCTGCACTCTTATGTGGGACTTTGTCGAAAGCCTTCTGAACGTCCATATAAACCATATCCACTGGCTCCCTCTCATCAACTCTACTAGTTACATCCTGGAAGAATTCTAGTAAATATGTCAAGCATGATTTCCCTTTCGTAAATCCGTGCTGCCTCTGTCCGATTCTCGCACTGTTCTGAAAGTGCTGTACTATAAAACCTTTGAGAATGTGCTATCGAATTTTCCCCACTACCAACGTCAGGCTGCCTGGTATATAATTCCATGTTTTCTCTCTACCTCCCTTTTTAAAATAGTGTGGTTACATTATCTATCCTCCAATCTGTAGGAACTGCTTCAGAGTCTATAGAATCTTGAAAGATGATCACCAATGCATCCACTATTTCTAGGGTCACTTCCTTAAGTACACCGGGACTTCTTAAGTACTTCTTAACCCTAGTCCCATGCGGGACCTTATCAAAAATCCTCATCTACACATCTGGTCACCTGCTTGAAAGATTCAGTCAAATTTTGAGATATGATCTCCCTCTGACAAAACCTGACTATCCCTGATTAATCCCTGCCTCTTCATGTGGAGATTAATCCTGTCTGTCAGATTTTTTCTCCAGTAGATTCCCTACCAATGATGTTAGACTCACTGGCCTGTAATTACATGATTTATCCCTGCTTCTTGAATAATGGTAACACATTCACTATTCGCCAGTCCTCTGGCACCTCTCCTGTGGCCAGAGAAGTGGTAAAAACAATTGACTCTGAGAAAAAGAAATCATTTCATTGCAGATTTTATTGGGGTTTTCACTGCTGGAACACTAAAATTTCCACATTCGAAGCCAGTACCTTCTGAAGCCAGAGCATACGAACATATGAACATAGGAATTAAGAGCAGGAGTAGGCCACTCGGCCCCTCGAGCCTTCTCTGCCATTCAATAAGATCATGGCTAATCTGACTGCAAACTCGACTCCACAATCCCACTTACCCCGATATCCTTTCACCCTCTTTCTTATCAAGAATCTATCTACCTCTGCCTTCAAAAATATTTAAAGACCCTGCTTCCACTTCCTTTTGAGGAAGAGAGTTCCAAAGACCCACGACCCTCTGTGAGAAAGCAATTCTCCTCTTTCCTATTTTAAAAGGGCGACCCCTTATTGTTCAATAGTAACCCCGAATTCTAGATTCTCTCACAAGAGGAAACATCCTTTCCACATCCACCCTGTCAAGATCCCTCAGGATCATAAATGTTTCAATCAAGTCGCCTCATACTCTTCTTTCTGCAGCGGATACAAGCCTAGCCTGCCCATTCTTTCTTCATAAGACAATCCACCCATTTCAGGTATTAGTCTCGTAAACCTTTCCTGAACTGATTCCAATGCATTTGCATCCTTCCTTACATAAGGTGACCAATATTGTACACAGTCCTCCAGTTGTGATCTCACCAATGCCCTGTATAGCTGAAGCATAATCTCCTTACTTTTGTATTCAGTTCCCCTCACAATCAACAACATTGCATCAGCTTTCCAAAGGAATTGCTGTACCTGCATACTAGCCTTGTGCGATTCGTGCACTAGGACACCCAGATCCCTCTGCATCTCAGAGCTCTGCAATCTCTCTCCATTTAGATAATATGCTTCTTTTCACTCTTTCTGTCAAAATGAACAATTTCCCACTTTCCCACATTGTACTCCATTTGCCCACCCACTTAACCTATCTATATTCCTTTGTAGCCTCCTTATGTCCTCTTCACAACTTACTGCCCTATCTATCTTTGTGTCATCAGCAAATTTAGAAACCATACCTTCGGTCCCTTCATCCAAATCATTTATATAAATTGTAAAAAGTTGAGGCCCCAGCACAGATCCCTGTGGCAAACCACTCGTTACATCTTGCCAACCAGAAAATGACCCATTTTTGCCTACTTTGTTTCCTGTTTGCGAGCAGGACTCGGAGGGCGAAGTTCCAGAGTGGTGAATATATAAAAAAACCTATCTCGGGGATTCGTGGAGCAGACTCGGAGGGCGAAGTTCCAGAGCGTTGAGTATGTAAAAAAACCTATCTCGGGGATTCGTGGAGCAGACTCGGAGGGCGGAGATCCAGAGCATTGAGTATGTAAAAAAACTTATCTCGGGGATTCGCGGAGCAGAATCGGAGGGCGGAGTTCCAGAGCATTGAGTATGTAAAAAAACCTATCTCGGGGATTCGTGGAGCAGACTCGGAGGGCGAAGTTCCAGAGCGTTGAGTATGTAAAAAAACCTATCTCGGGGATTCGTGGAGCAGACTCGGAGGGCGAAGTTCCAGAGCGTTGAGTATGTAAAAAAACCTATCTCGGGGATTCGTGGAGAAGACTCGGAGGGCGGAGTTCCAGAGCGGTGAGTATATAAAAAAACCTATCTCGGGGATTCGCGGAGCAGACTCGGAGGGCGGAGATCCATGTCGTTGGATTCACAGAGTCCGTTCGCTCGGGTGGGAAAAAAAAACTGAAAAAGTGAAGTCACAGGAAAGCTGTGACCTGATTGGCTGGTAGGGAATCTGCACCGAATTTGAAAATAAAACTAATAAAATTTGATTAAAACACTGATTAACTAATTAATAAGTAGAGTAACTAAACCAGAGGGAGGAGATTACTGTATTTAGACAGCATTTAATATTTATTGTAAAAAGTTAGGACCAGGGACCACATAGTGAAGTGTATCATAATTTAGTAAGGATTTAATAAGTATTTATTTATTTTATATCAATTAACTAATTAGTGATAGAAATGTCAGTTAGAGGGGTGAAGTGCTTCACCTGAGAGATGTGGGAGGTCCGTGACACTTCCAGCGTTCCGGGCGACGACATCTGCAGGAAGTGTACCCAGTCGCAGCTCCTCACATACCACATGGATCAGTTGGAGCGGCAACTGGATGCACTTAGGAGCATGCAGGTGGCTGAAAGCGTCATAGACAGAAGTTTTAGTGAAGTGGTTACACCCAAGGTGCAGGCAGATAGATGGGTGACCGTTAGCAGGGGCAGGCAGTAAGTGAAGGATTCCCCTGTGGCTATCCCCCTCTCTAACAAGTATACCGTTTTGGATACTGTTGGGGGGGATGGCCTATCAGGGGGAAACAGCAGCGGCCAGAGCCGTGGCACCACGGCTGGCACTGTTGTTCAGCAGGGCGGGACAAAGCGCAGAAGAGCAATAGTTATAGGGGACTCTATAGTCAGGGGCACAGATAGGCGCTTCTGTGGACGTGAAAGAGACTCCAGGATGGTATGTTACCTCCCTGGTGCCAGGGTCAAGGATGTATCTGAACAGATAGGGGGCATTCTGAAGGGGGAGGGTGAACAGCCAGAGGTGGTGGTACACATCGGTACCAACGACATAGGCAGGAAGAGTGATGAGGTCCTGCAGTGGGATTTTAGGGAGTTAGGTAGTAAGTTAAAAAACAGGACCTCCAGGGTTGTAATCTCTAGATTACTCCCTGTGCCACGTGCTAGTGAGGCTAGAAATAGGAAGATAGTGCAGCTAAACACGTGGCTGAGCAGCTGGTGTAGAAGGGAGTGTTTCAGATATCTGCATTATTGGGCTCTCTTCAGGGACAGATGGGACCTGTACAAGAAGGACGGGTTGCATCTAAACTGGAGGGGCACACATATCCTGGCTGCAAGGTTTGCTAGCGTCACTCGGGAGGGTCTAAATTATTGTGGCAGGCGGGTGGGAACCAGAGCAGTAGGACAGCTAGTAAAGTAAATGAGGAGGACATAGTAAATAAGGCCAGTAGGACTTAGAGGAACAGCAGGCAGGGAGATGTGACTGTGCACAGCGGGACTGGTGGCCTGAAGTGCATTTGTTTCAACGCGAGAAGTATAACAGGTAAGGCAGATGAAATTAGAGTTTAGACTAGTACTTGGAAATATGATGTTGTTGCTATTACAGAGTCTTGGTTAAGGGAGGGGCAGGATTGGCAGCTAAATGTTCCAGGCTTAAGAAGCTTCAGGCGGGATTGAGGGGGATGTAAAAGGGGTGGGGGAGTTGCATTACTGGTTAAGGAGAATATCACAGCTGTACTGTGGGAGGACACCTCAGAGGGGTCATGCAGCGAGGCAATATGGGTGGAGCTCAGGAATAGGAAGGGTGCAGTCACGATGTTGGGGGATAACTACAGGCCTCCCAACAGCCAGCGGGAGGTAGAGGAGCAGATATGTAGACAGATTTTGGAATGATGTAATGGTAACAGGGTTGTAGTGGTACGTCATTTTAACTTCCCCAATATTGACTGGGACTCACTTAGTGCTAGGGGCTTGGATGGGGCAGAGTTTGTGAGGAGCATCCAGGAGAGATTCTTGAAACAGTATGTAGATAGTCCAACCAGGGATGGGGCCATTCTGGACCTGGCATTGGAGAATGAGCTCGACCAGGTGGTTGAAGTTTCAGTGGGGGAGCATTTCGGGAGCGGTGACCATAATTCCATAAGTTTTAAGGTACTTGTGGATAAGGACAAGAGTAGTCCTCGGTGAAGGTGCTAAATTGGGGGAAGGCTAATTATAACAATATTAGGCAGGAACTGAAGAATTTAGATTGGGGGCAGCTGTTTGAGGGTAAATCAACATCTGACATGTGGGAGCCTTTCAAGCGTCAGTTCATTAGAATCCAGGACCAGCATGTTCCTGTGAGGAAGAAAGACAAGTTTGGCAAGTTTCGGGAATTTTGGATAACACGGGATATTGTGAGCCTAGTCAAAAAGAAAAAGGAAGCATTTGTAAGGGCTGGAAGGCAAGGAACAGCAGAAGCACTTGAGGAACATAAGGACAGTAGGAAGGAACTTAAGCAAGGAGTTAGGAGGGCTAAAATGGGTCATGAAAAGTAATTGGCGAACAGGATTAAGGAAAATCCCAAGGCTTTTTATACATATATAATGAGCAAGAGGGTAACCAGGGAAAGGGTTGGGCAACTCAAGGACAGAGATGGGAATCTATGCGTGGAGCCAGAGTAAATGGGTGAGGTGCTAAATGAGTACTTTGCATCAGTATTCACCAAGGAGAAGGACTTGGTGGATGATGAGCCGAGGGAAGGGAGTGCAGATAGTCTCAGTTATCTCATTATCAAAAAGGAGGAGGTGTTGGGTGTCTTGCAAAGTATTAAGGTAGATAAGACCCCGGGGCATGATGGGATCTACCCTAGAATACTGAGGGAGGCAAGGGAAGAAATTGCTGGGGCCTTGACAGAAATCTTTGCATCCTCACTGGCTACAGGGGAGGTCCCAAAGGACTGGAGAATAGCCAATGCTGTTCCTTTGTTTAAGAAGGGGGGTAAGGATAATCCAGGAAATTATAGGCCGGTGAGCCTTACGTCAGTGGTAGGGAAACCATTAGAGAGGATTCTTTGGGACAGGATTTCCTCCCATTTGGAAACAAACGAACTTATTAGCGAGAGGCAGCATGGTTTTGTGAAGGGGAGGTCGTGTCTTACTAATTTGATTGAGTTTTTTGAGAAAATGACGAAGATGATTGATGAGGGAAGGGCGGTGGATGTTGTCTGTATGGACTTTAGTAAAGCCTTTGACAAGGTCCCGCATGGCAGACTGGTGCAGAAGGTGAAGTCACACGGGATCAGAGGTGAGCTGGCAAGATGGATACACAACTGGCGTCGTCACAGAAGACAGAGGGTAACAGTGGGTGGGTGTTTTTTTGAATGGAGGGATGTGACAAGTGGTGTTCTGCAGGGATCATTGCTGGGACCTTTGCTGTTTGTAGTACATATAAATGACTTGGAGGAAAATGTAGCTGGTCTGATTAGTAAGTTTGCAGATGACACAAAGGTTGGTGGAGTTGCAGATAATGATGAGGATTGTCAGCGGATACAGCAGGATATAGATCGGTTGGAGACTTGGGCAGAGAAATGGTACATGGAGTTCAATCCAAACAAATGTGAGGTAATGCATTTTGGAAGGTCTAATGCAGGTGGGAGGTATTCAGCAAATGGCAGAACCCTTAGGAGTATTGATAGGCAGAGAGATCGGGGCGTACAGGTCTACTGGTCACTGAAAGTGGCAACGCAGGTGGATAAGGTAGTTAAGAAGGCATATGGCATGCTTGCCTTCATCGGTCGGGGCACAGAGTATAAAAATTGGCAAGTCATGTTGCAGCTGTACAGAACCTTAGTTAGTCCACACTTAGAATATTGTCTGCAATTCTGGTCGCCACACTACCAAAAGGACGTGGAGACTTTGGACAGGGTACAGAGGAGGTCTACCAGGATGTTGCCTGGTCTGGAGGGCATTAGCTATGAGGAGAGGTTGGAAAAACTCGGATTGTTTTCACTGGAACGATGCAGGTGGAGGGGCGACATGATAGAGGTTTACAAAGTTATGAGCGGCATGGACAGAGTGGATAGTCAGAAGCTTTTTCCCAGGGTGAAAGATTCAGTTACTCGGGGACATAGGTTTCAGGTGCGAGGGGCAAAGTTTAGAGTGGATGTGCGAGGCAAGTTTTTGACACAGAGGGTGGTGAGTACCTGGAACTTGCTGCCAGGGGAGGTGGCAGAATAGCGACGATTAAGAGACATCTTGACAAAAATGTGACTGGGAAGGGAATAGAGGGATATGGGCCCCGTAACTGCAGAAGGTGTTAGTTTCGGCAGGCATCAAGATTGGCGCAGGCTTGGAGGGCCGAATGGCCTGTTCTTTTGCTGCACTGTTCTTTGTTCTTTGTTCTTGTTCAATCCTCTGTCAATGCCAGTGTGTTACCCCCTACACTGTAAGCTTTTAATTTCCACATTAACCTTTGATCTGGCACCTGATCAAATGCTTCCTGGAAATCTAAGTACAGTACATCCACTGGTTCCCCTTTCTCCACAGTACATGTTACTACTTCGAAGAACTCCAACAAATTGATTGAACACGATTTCCCTTTCAGAAGACCATGCTGACTCTGCCTGATTACTTTGATTTTTTTTCTAACTGTCTGCGATTACGTTTTTAATAATTACGTCTCACATTTCCCGCAAGAGAGATGTGAAGCAAACTGGCCTGTAGTTTCTGTCTCCCTCCCTTTGTGAATAAAGGAGTTACATTGGCAAAAAAGAGTTACATACAGAGTGAAGTAACTCGGGACATGTTAAAAGCTCTCTCTGTTGAAAAGTTGAGTAATGTAGCTGGACAGTTAGGGATTACTCTCTGTCCAAAAGCTAGGAAACCCGAAATCCTAAGACTTGTGGCCAACCAGTTTTCACTTGAAGCTGAATACTCAAACAGGTTTAGATCACTAACAGGTTGGGTAATGTTCGCTAAGGTAAAACTAGAACAGAATAGACTCGAATTAGAATTCCAGATAGAGCGAGAAATATAGTGATTGTCAAGAAAGGGAAGAAAATAAGAGTGTTCCAGAAGGAGAAGGAGGAAAGGGAGTTAAGGCGGCTCAAACAACTAGAGGAAGACCCAGTACACCGAGTGAAGACACAGCTAGTGAGGGAGCTGCCCCTCGCCCAGGTCAATGTGCTGATCTCTTAAAGTTCACCCAGTTCATTCTAAAGTTGAATGAGGAGGATGTGGCAGAATTTTTCATCACTTTTGAAAAGCTTGCCAAGCAGCTGAAATGGCTGGCAGAGAACTAGATACTGTTTTTACAAAACAAAGTAACAGGAAAAGCCCATGAGGTTTATTCATTGTTGTCAGATGAAAGTTCATCAGATTATGCGATAACTAAAAATTCTATCTTGGGCGCATATGAGATAGTACCACAGGTGTACCAGCAAAAATTCCAAACCCTCTGAAAGCAGCCTGACTAAACTGCCTCGAGTCTGAATGAGTTAAGCAGCTTAGGAACATAGGAGCAGAAGTAGGCCATTCAGCCCATTAAGCCTGCTCTGCCATTCAATATGATAGTGGCTGATCATCCACTTCAATGCCTTTTTCCCACATTATCCCCATATCCCTCTCTGTCAGTGGTACTTAGAAATCTGTCAATCTCTACTTTAAGCAGACTCAATCACTGAGCTTCCACAACTCTCTGGAGCAGAGAATTCCGAAAGTTCACAATCCTCTGTGTAAAGAAATGTCTCCTCAGCTCAGTCCTAAGTGGCTTCCGTCTTATTTTGAAAGTGTGTCTGCTGATTCTAGTCTCCCTAACCTTGGGGAACATATTACCTACATCTACCCTGTCTATCCCTTTAAATATTTTGTAGGTTTCAAAGAGATACCCTCTCATTCTTCGAAACTCTAGAGACTACACGCCCAGTTTGCCCAATCACTCTTCATAGGGCAGTCCTTCCATCCCAGGAACAAGTCTGGTGAACCTTTCTTGCATTCCCTCGATGGCAATAATATCCTTCCTAGGGTAAAGGGACCAAAACTGCACACAGTACTCCAGGTGAGGTCTAACCAAGGTTCTGTACAATTGAAGTAAGCCTTCACTACTTCTGTACTCAAATATTATTGCTTGCTGAACCTGCTTGTTTGTCTTTAGTGACTTATTGACGACGGGGGGCGTTCAGAACTAGCTGCAGTCGTTTTGTGGTGACACAACCACACATGTTTCCCCCACTGCTTGATATAAATTCTGACAGTATGTACGTGTATAACAGTTTGACCGAGTACCTACCTCTGTGGGAAGTGAGAGGTTTTGTGTCAGCAGATGGCAAACCTTTTCCATCTGCCCCATTACTGCAGAGAATAGTAGATGCAGCGAGGAAAGGGGAAAGGATTACAGAAAATACTATGATATATTGACCTATGTTGTGAAAATTGGAAAGGAGATAATTGGGACAACTTTGTCTAAGTGTAGTCTGGAAAACCAGGTGGTCATGTGTCCTCACCACAGAGGTAGGTACTCGGTCAAACTGTAACACACGGACATACTGTCAGTATATATATATATATACATATAAAACAGCAGAATAGAAGTGTGGATTTAATACCACTGTAAATTGCACCATGGAAACTAGGAAGGCATTATCAGGTTAACCCATGTGGCCTATAAGGGAAAGGGGAGATATTGCTTAACCACCACGATGAAGGAGTACCAGTATGGACATAACCGGATTTGTCTGGTGAGGAAAAGTACGTTTCTTTTTTACCCACAAATACCAACTAGAGTAGAGAAGATAGATTTGTAGAATACAGAAAAGAAAGACAGAAACGATAACTGTTACACAAAGTGTAAAGGACGACTTGATAAATTACCTCCGGGAATATGAATATACTATTCAGCCATTGCCCATACGTTTGGGTCAAGAGAGGCAGCAACTAGAAACCATTGCTGTAGTGTACTACAATCTGGAACAACAGTGGAAGATAATACAAGATGAGATTGACGAGATAAATGATTCTACCTGGTGGGAGGGCTTATGGAACTTGGGGTCAAACGTGCAGATACACCCCTGGTTTACAATTATTTCCCATGTCCTGATAGTTGTTTCGGGTATCATGGTGATATATGTGACATACTTAATTCGGAAACTTAAGAAATTGATTAAGGAATGTGCGAGGATGTATGAACACAGGCTGGACAGCTACCTTAAAGGCAATCAGTATTCAAACTTGTTCTATAAAAAGATAGACAATGAAATATGTAACACGAGGGTAGTTTTATAACTATTGGTAGATACTTAAAATGAATTAATGAATGACAAATGTATTCTACAAATTAAATTGCGACTGTATTATGATCACACAAGTGATTAATTATGTAACAATGATGTTTAAATTGTGCTTTCTTTAACATTACACTACTTAGGATATTGCGTTAACAATGAAATTGTAATTGCACAAGTGTACTACCTAAGAGACAGGAGAATGTGATCCCTTGTGCATAGCTCTGCAGGATCAAAGGAGGGCGGGGAGGGCTGTAGACTCAGTAAAAACACATAAGAACTTCGTTGAAACAAAGGGACTCGTTACACAACAATGCACAAAGTTTTGAAACATCGTGGGGGCTGGATAGAAAGGAGCACAGCAAACAGATGGCCAAGGAATTGCAGACAGTACAGAAAAACAGGCTGAAACAAGAGAGAGATTCTACCAGACAGTATCCTTGCACAAACCAGATAAAAGAGTTGCTATGGACACGAGATATGATTAGACTCACAGTAGACAATGGCTGAAACTGGTGACGGCACGAGAGCCCCAGGGATGAACAGTCAAGAAGGTTCCCTGTGTCAAGGACTCAGAGAACAAAAGGGCAGCCGATAGTCTGAGACTGATCACCTCGTGACTTGACGGGTAGTATAACGTGCAAGTATTTAGTGCTTGTACCTGATGATTTAATGCGTGAATAAACATTGATATCCCTTCCACCAGTCCGCTTCTGTGAATTCTTTAAGAGAAAGTGCAAATTAGGCACAACAAGGATCTGCTAGCTCTATATAGGGTCTTACCAGGAACATTAAAAGAAGCAACACCAAGAGAGAAAATTACACAACCAGTAACAAAATTAGCAATGCTTCATAGAGTTTACAGCCTTTATCAAAGACTCACCAGGAGTAACAACAACAGCAAAGAGGGATGAGAAAATGACAGGGGCAGTAATTCAGTTAAACACGGTTTATAGAATTAATAGCTGGATAAAGAGTCTTACCAGGAACACCAACAATAGCGAGAAAGGGATAGTAAATATATTGAATAACCTGAAGAGCTAAAAAGATCCGATAGTCTAATGAGTACATGTCATAATATGTGGAAAGATCGTCAAATTGCCAGATTAAACTCCTGTCCATTGTTGAAACATTCCCATCGATTGTTTTCAGATTCTGACCCATTGTTGTAACATTCCCATCTATTGTTCTCAGATTCTGACCCATTGTTGTAACAGTCCCATCTACTGTTCTCAGATTCTGATCTATCCTCTCCCTCTGTCTGGAGCTGTTGGTCCCTCTTACTGCCGGGTTTGATGCTCCTGTTGACACTATGTGATAATACATTGAAATGACTCCCATATTAATAGAAGATGGAAACCCTCCAGTGAAACAATTAGGGTCCATGGAGACTGACATTAATTCCGGTCACTGAACAAACAGGTTCAGTTAACCCCTTTCAGTCCAGCACTGTTTGTACCACAATAAAGTAGAACATTTATCCTGTCTGGATGGGATGTATGAGAGATGCTGAGGGAAGGAAAGGTGGGAATAGCGGAGGCACTGGACAGAATCATTCAATCCTCCTTGGATATAGGAGTTGTGACAGAGGGCTGGAGGGTTGTAAATGTTACACCCTACTTGAAAAAAAGGAGAGATTGAGTAAACACCGTATTTACTGACCAGACAGTTTAATATCACTGATGGGGAAATTTCATAACCCAGGACAAATATATTCATTGCTTTGAAAAACATGGAATAATAAATAGACAGCAGGAAGGATATGGTGATGTCAAAGCATGACTGGCAAACCTCAACAACAACTTATATTTATATAGTGCTTTTAATGTTATAAAACATGCCAAAGTACTTCACAGGATCATTATGAAGCAAAGTATGACACTGAGACACAACAGGCGATATTAGATCAGATGTCCAAAAGCTTGAACAACGAGATAGGTTTTAAGGAGTACCTGAAAGGAGGAAAGCGAGACGGAAAGGCGGTGACCGTAGCAGAGTGGGACTATTACCAAAATTGTAATACTGAGGCTCAGGCTGATTCTCTGAGGACATGGGTTCAAATCCCACCGTGGTAACTGGTGCAATTTAAAATTCAATATGTGCTAAAATTCAATTAATTAATACAAATCTGCATTTGAAAACTATTCTCAGCAATGGTTCCATGATGCTATCATTGATCGTCATAAAAAAAACAGCCTGGCTTACTGATGTTCTTCAGCAATGGAAATCTGCCATCCTTATACGGTCTGGCCTCCATGTGACTCCAGACCCACAACAATGTGGTTGACTCTAAACTGAATTCTGAAAGGTCCAGCAAACCATTCATTCATCAAGGGCAATTAGAGATGGGCAAAAAATGCTGGCCTTGTCAGTGACACCCACATCCCATGAACGAATGAAAAAAAAACAGTGCAGTGAGGATATTCCAGAACTTTGGGCCTAGGCAGCTGAAGACCTAGTCGCCAGTGGTGCAGTGATTAAAATCCGGGTGCACAAGAGGCCGGAATTAGAGGAG
The DNA here is from genome assembly GCF_036365525.1 of Heterodontus francisci. Taxonomy (NCBI): domain Eukaryota; kingdom Metazoa; phylum Chordata; class Chondrichthyes; order Heterodontiformes; family Heterodontidae; genus Heterodontus; species Heterodontus francisci. The sequence continues at coordinate 1,798,802 of NW_027141284.1, read as the reverse complement.
CACATATATCTCGGTGGGTTGTGGAGGTGGAGGAGATTACAGAGATATGGGGCGGGGGGCGAGGCCATGGAGGGATCTGAAAACAAGGATAAGAATTTTAAAATCAAGACATTGCTTGACTGGGAGCCAATGTCGGTCAGTGATAGATGAACGGGACTTGGTGTGAGCTAAGACATGGGCAGCAGAGTTTTGGATGACCTCAAATTTACAGAGAGTAGAATTTGGGAGATCAGCCAGGAGTGAGTTGGATTAATCACATGTAGATGTGACGAATGCATGAATGAGGTTTCAGCAGCAGATGGGCTGAGACAGGGGTGAAGTCGGGTGATGTTACTGAGATGGAAATAGGCGGCTGTAATGATATCCTGAAAATGAGGTTAAAGATCATTTTGTGGTGAAATGTGACACCAAGGTTGCAAACAGACTGTCTGAATCTCAGATTGTTAGCAGGGAGAGGGATGGAATCAATAGCAAGGAAGCAGAGTTGGAGTGGGGAGTGAAAACAATGGCTTCAGTCTTCCCAATATTTAATTGGAGGAAATTTCTGCTCATCCAGTACTGGATGTCGGATAAGCAGTCTGATAATTTAACAACAGTGGAGGAGTGGAGAGCGGTGGTGCTGAGTTAAATTTGATGGCGTTCTTTGATAAAACAATGGAGAAGGTTGCTGAGGGTGGTCTGATTAAAGTTATAGATATGGATTTTCAAAAGGTGTTTGATCAAGTGACATTCAAGAGACAGGTTAGGAAATCTGAACCCTATGGTTTAAAGGGACAGTGACAGTGTGGATATAACATTGGCTAATGAACAGTAAACAGAGAGAAGTGGTGAAAGGTTGTTGTTCAGACTCGATGGGAGTAGACAGTGGTGTTCCCTCGGGCTCGGTATTAGGACCACTGCTTTTTTTGCTCTTGTAGAACCCGGGGTGGGTAGGGCAGAGCCCCCTACTCCTCCCACTTTACAGAGCTTTCCCTATTTGCAGCCTCCGCTCTATTTGTTGGTCGTGTAACAGACCCAGAGACACTGTAACTACAGTCCACATACCTTGTCCACAGTTGGGTTACCAAATCCTCTATCCTCCCTGAATGTGTGCAGCAGCTCACAACACACCTCCAGAAAACCATCCACAGCACCTCCACTAACTTTACAATCGCAGAAGTAAGTCAAAAGCCCCTCACCTGTAAGTTGGTTGCCTGGTCCTTTTAAATAACACTAGAAGGGATTCCTTATGCTGCTGAATGTATGTTCAGCTGAGAATGACTAACACAGGTGGTCAGTGGACATGCACAGACCAAGTTTCAAAGACGTACATCAAAGCTGCTGGAATGACTGATTGACGTCAATTCAGACCCCTCCTCACACTACAGACACACACAGGTTACACCCACGCTATCACCCCGGCCAGCCTGGGTGTCCTGTACAATGTGCTGGATGTGACCGGCAGTACAGCTCACACCATTTTGTGGATCCAAACTTCCGCAACACCAGTAGAGCAGGAGAGATGAAATGTGTGGGCAGGGAGAGAGAAAGAGGGAAAGAAACTCACTTTAAAAATGGAATTATAAAAAGACTTTAAGATTAACAAGTTTCAGGAATATTGGAAATGGACAGGGGATTGAGATATCAGAGGGGTGAGGACATGAGGGGATTTGATCACATGATTGGACTATTAAAATTGAGGTGTTACCGAAACAAGAGCCAATGTAGGTCAGTGAGCACAGGGATGTTGGGTGAACAGAATTTGGTGTAAATTAGAAGATTGCAGCAGAGTTTTAGATGACCACAAGGTTACAGATCGTAGAATGTGGGAGAGCAGCCAGGACTGTGTTAGAATAGTCAAGTCTCGAGGTAACAAACGCATGGATGAGGGTTTCAGCAGCAGATGAGCTGAGCTCTCTCTCTCTCTGTTTCTCTCTCTGTCGCCCTCACCTACTCTATCCCACAATCAGAATCTTACGTTTCAATCAAGTCGCCTTTTCATCTTCTAAACTCCAACTGATATAAGCCTAGCCTGTCCAACCTTTCCTCATAAGACAACCCACCCATTCCAGGTATTAGTCTAGTAAACATTCTCTGTACTGCTTTCAACACATTTACATCCTCCTTAAATAAGGAGACCAGTAAGCTACACAGAACTCCAGATGTGGTCTCACCAATGTCCTGTATAAATGAAACATAACCTCCATACTTTTGTATTCAATTCCTTCTGTAATACATGATAACATTCGATTAGTTTCCGAATTGCCTGTTGTACCTGCATAATAACCTTATACAATTCATGCACTAAGACACCCAGTTCCTCTGCATCGTCCAGCTCTGCAATCTCTCACCATTCAGATAATATGTTTCTTTTATATTCTTCCTATAAAATGGACAATTCCACATTTTCCCTCGTTATCCTCCATTTGCCACATCTTTGCCCACTAACCTAAGCTACCTATATCCCTTTGTAGCCCACTTATGCCCTCTTGACAACTTTCGTTCCTTTCTGTTTTTGTGTCATCAGAAAATTTAGCAACCATACCTTGAGTCCCTTCATCCAAGTCATTCATATAAATTGTAAAAAGTTACGTCCCCAGCACTGATCTCTGTGGCACACGACTCGTTACATCTTACCAAACAGAAAATGACCCATTTTGCCTACTCTCTGTTTTCTGTTGGATAGCCAATTTTCTATCCATGTCAATATGTTACCCCCTAACACCATTAGCATTTAGTTTCTGCAATGACCATTGATGTGACACGTTATCAAGTGTCTTCTGGAAATCTAACTACATTACATCCAACGGTCCCCCTTTATCCACAGAACATGTAATTTCTTCAAAGAACTCCAATAAATTAGTTAAACCAGATTTTCCTTTCACAAAAGCAAGCTGACACTGCTTGATCACTTTGAATTTCTCTACGTGCTCTGCTATAAATGTCCATAATAACAGCTTCTAACATCTGATCCATAGCCAGAAAACCTTTGTCACCAGTCACAGGTCGTATGTCCACTATGTCTATTCTGATACTGTGCTGTATTTGAACTGTTACTCCTCAATAAACTGCTTGTGACCCTTCGACCATCTTTTGGGTAATCTGTAACCCTGGATCAGATCGTACAGTGGTATAGGAGAGGGAACAGAGTTCATGTCAAAGTCCTGCCTCCCTTTTCTATAATGGACAGGGACTACTGGGCAGTAATGTGCTCAAAGGTTATCAGCAGTAATTGATTATCCCTGTATTTGTATATTTTAGAACATTAAAACATACCCCTACTCTGGTGTCCAGTGTAACCTCAATATTCATGATTAAAATATCAGAGGAGTGTGAACCAGACACCTCTGATCACCCTGAGGTACAGGTGATTCTCGAGTCGGTCCTGAGTGTATTCACAACCCATAAAGATAACTGTGGAAACATGAGCAGACCGGAAGAAATTAACTGACCATTGCATGATCCATGAAGCAGTATTCATACCGAGCTGAGATTATATCATATATTCCAGACATCATCAATCATTGTTATACCAGGGTGTAGTTCACAAAGACACATTCACTACTAACTGCCCGATTTGACCGGTTAGAAAACCGGAAAGCAGCGGGTGACTATTGACCATCACAAACACAACTCAGTCACCCCAGTGTGAACCTGGTTGTCTGAGAGACACCCACCCTACTCTCCCGGATTCCCAGCAGGAGGGGTGTCTTCAGCACCCTGGATATCTCTAATAGTTATTGGAGTATCCCAGTAAAACTAGGGAAACAAATTAAATTCACATTTAGTTCTGAGGACCAGGGATACACCTGGACATGTCTGTCACAAGGGGATCCATAATAACCCCACTATTTTACACAAACGTATCGCCGGGGCCCTTATGAGTTTTTCAGTCTTCCTGCTCTCTGCAATATGTCGATGATCTCCTCCTCATCACCACAGACCGTGTCCACACATTTAACTCTTTTACAGGAACTACTGCACGTACTTTGGGAGCTGGACTAAAAGACCATCCACGTAAGGCCCAGCTGGTGTAACATCGTGTCACCATTCCAGGTGTCCAGATTGTATCATCCAGCATCAGCCCAGACCAACATCAGGTCGAGACCATCCAGTGTCTACTCCTGTCCACCTCAAAGACTGCCCTGTGTCCTATCCTCAGACTGGTGGGGTATCAGTGGACCCTCATCGACTGCCAACCCCTGTCCACCTCAAAGACTGCCCTGTGTCCTATCCTCAGGCAAGTGGGGTATCAGTGGACCCTTACCCAGTGTCTACCCTTTTCCACCTAAAAGAATGCCCTGTTTCCTATCCTCAGGCAAGTGGGCTATCAGTGGACCCTTACCCAGTGTCTACCCTTTTCCACCTCAAAGACTGCCCTGTGTCCTAACCTCAGACTGGTGGAGTATCAGTGGACCCTCATGCAGTGTCTACACTTTTCCACCTCAAAGACTGCCCTGTGTCCTATCCTCAGGCTGGTTGGGTATCAGTGGACTCTCATCCTGTGTCCACCCCTGTCCACCTCAAAGACTGCCCTGTGTCCGATCCTCAGGCAAGTGGGGTATCAGTGGACCTTACCCAGTGTCTATCCTTTTCCACCTTAAAGACTGCCCTGTGTCCGATCCTCAGGCAAGTGGGGTATCAGTGGACCGTTACCCAGTGTCTACCCGTTTCCACCTCAAAGACTGCCCTGTGGCCTAACCTCTGACTGGTGGAGTATCAGTGGACCCTCATCCTGTGTCCACCCCTGTCCACCTCAAAGACTGCCCTGTGTTCTATCCTCAGGCTGGTTGGGTATCAATGGACTATCATCCAGTGTCTACCCTTTTCCACCTCAAAGACTGCCCTGTGTTCTATCCTCAGGCTGGTTGGGTATCAGTGGACTATCATCCAGTGTCTACCCTTTTCCACCTCAAAGATTGCCCTGTGTCCTATCCTCAGACTGGTGGGGTATCAATGGACCCTCATCCAGTGTCCACCCCAATCCACCTCAAAGATTGCCCTGTGTCCTATCCTCAGACTGGTGGGGTATCGGTGGACCCTCATCCAGTGTCCACCCCAATCCACCTCAAAGATTGCCCTGTGTCCTATCCTCAGACTGGGGGGGTATCAATGGACCCTCATCCAGTGTCCACCCCAATCCACCTCAAAGATTGCCCTGTGTCCTATCCTCAGACTGGTGGGGTATCGGTGGACCCTCATCCAGTGTCCACCCCAATCCACCTCAAAGATTGCCCTGTGTCCTATCCTCAGACTGGTGGGGTATCAATGGACCCTCATCCAGTGTCCACCCCAATCCACCTCAAAGACTGCCCTGTGTCCTATCCTCAGACTGGTGGGGTATCGGTGGACCCTCATCCAGTGTCCACCCCAATCCACCTCAAAGATTGCCCTGTGTCCTATCCTCAGACTGGTGGGGTATCAATGGACCCTCATCCAGTGTCCACCCCAATCCACCTCAAAGACTGCCCTGTGTTCTATCCTCAGGCTGGTTGGGTATCAGTGGACTATCATCCAGTGTCTACCCTTTTCCACCTCAAAGATTGCCCTGCGTCCTCTCCTCAAGCTGGTTGGGTATCAGTGGACCCTCATCAATTGTCTACCCTTTTCCACCTCAAAGATTGCCCTGTGTCCTATCCTCAGACTGGTGGGGTATCGGTGGACCCTCATCCAGTGTCCACCCCAATCCACCTCAAAGATTGCCCTGCGTCCTCTCCTCAAGCTGGTTGGGTATCAATGGACCCTCATCCAGTGTCCACCCCAATCCACCTCAAAGACTGCCCTGTGTTCTATCCTCAGACTGGTTGGGTATCAGTGGACTATCATCCAGTGTCTACCCTTTTCCATCTCAAAGATTGCCCTGCGTCCTCTCCTCAAGCTGGTTGGGTATCAGTGGACCCTCATCCAGTGTCTACCCTTTTCCACCTCAAAGACTGCCCTGTGTTCTATCCTCAGACTGGTTGGGTATCAGTGGACTATCATCCAGTGTCTACCCTTTTCCATCTCAAAGATTGCCCTGCGTCCTCTCCTCAAGCTGGTTGGGTATCAGTGGACCCTCATCCAGTGTCTACCCTTTTCCACCTCAAAGACTGCCCTGTGTTCTATCCTCAGACTGGTTGGGTATCAGTGGACTATCATCCAGTGTCTACCCTTTTCCATCTCAAAGATTGCCCTGCGTCCTCTCCTCAAGCTGGTTGGGTATCAGTGGACCCTCATCCAGTGTCTACCCTTTTCCACCTCAAAGACTGCCCTGTGTCCGATCCTCAGGCAAGTGGGGTATCAGTGGACCGTTACCCAGTGTCTACCCGTTTCCACCTCAAAGACTGCCCTGTGGCCTAACCTCTGACTGGTGCAGTATCAGTGGACCCTCATCCTGTGTCCACTCCTGTCCACCTCAAAGACTGCCCTGTGTTCTATCCTCAGGCTGGTTGGGTATCAGTGGACTATCATCCAGTGTGTACCCTTTTCCACCTCAAAGATTGCCCTGTGTCCTATCCTCAGACTGGTGGGGTATCAGTGGACCCTCATCCAGTGTCCACCCCAATCCACCTCAAAGACTGCCCTGTGTTCTATCCTCAGGCTGGTTGGGTATCAGTGGACTATCATCCAGTGTCTACCCTTTTCCACCTCAAAGATTGCCCTGTGTCCTCTCCTCAAGCTGGTTGGGTATCAATGGACCCTCATCCAGTGTCCACCCCAATCCACCTCAAAGACTGCCCTGTGTTCTATCCTCAGACTGGTTGGGTATCAGTGGACTATCATCCAGTGTCTACCCTTTTCCATCTCAAAGATTGCCCTGCGTCCTCTCCTCAAGCTGGTTGGGTATCAGTGGACCCTCATCCAGTGTCTACCCTTTTCCACCTCAAAGACTGCCCTGTGTTCTATCCTCAGACTGGTTGGGTATCAGTGGACTATCATCCAGTGTCTACCCTTTTCCATCTCAAAGATTGCCCTGCGTCCTCTCCTCAAGCTGGTTGGGTATCAGTGGACCCTCATCCAGTGTCTACCCTTTTCCACCTCAAAGACTGCCCTGTGTTCTATCCTCAGACTGGTTGGGTATCAGTGGACTATCATCCAGTGTCTACCCTTTTCCATCTCAAAGATTGCCCTGCGTCCTCTCCTCAAGCTGGTTGGGTATCAGTGGACCCTCATCCAGTGTCTACCCTTTTCCACCTCAAAGACTGCCCTGTGTCCGATCCTCAGGCAAGTGGGGTATCAGTGGACCGTTACCCAGTGTCTACCCGTTTCCACCTCAAAGACTGCCCTGTGGCCTAACCTCTGACTGGTGGAGTATCAGTGGACCCTCATCCTGTGTCCACTCCTGTCCACCTCAAAGACTGCCCTGTGTTCTATCCTCAGGCTGGTTGGGTATCAGTGGACTATCATCCAGTGTGTACCCTTTTCCACCTCAAAGATTGCCCTGTGTCCTTTCCTCAGACTGGTGGGGTATCAGTGGACCCTCATCCAGTGTCCACCCCAATCCACCTCAAAGACTGCCCTGTGTTCTATCCTCAGGCTGGTTGGGTATCAGTGGACCCTCATCCAGTGTCCACCCCAATCCACCTCAAAGACTGCCCTGTGTTCTATCCTCAGGCTGGTTGGGTATCAGTGGACTATCATCCAGTGTCTACCCTTTTCCACCTCAAAGATTGCCCTGCGTCCTATCCTCAGACTGGTGGGGTATCAGTGGACCCTCATACAGTTTAGCCCCCTGGCCACCTCAAAGACTGCCCTGTTTCCTCTCCTCAGGCATGTGGGGTATCAGTGGACCCTCATCCAGTGTGTACCCCTTTTCACCTCAAAGACTGCCCTGTGTCCTATCCTCAGGCTGGGAGGCATCAGCAGACTCTCATCCCTCGATTTTCAGAGACTGTGACTCCTCTTTATGAACTACCTAATGGTGATGATGACCAGGTGTAACCCGGTTGGACTGAAGAGAGCACGGAAGCAGTAACCAAATTGAAGAAAGCTGTCGCCCAGGCAACGTGTCTTATCTCACCTAACCCTGACAAGACTTTCCACTTGGAGTTGGGGGACTCAGAAAAAAAGCCTGGCTGCTGTCCTATGTAGAGAAAACCAGGAGAAACTACTCCCTATTGTGAATGATCCAGAATGGTGAGTGGGTCTGAACTGATTTACTTTGTTTGTGAAAGACATTTGTTAACCACGTTCTAGGACATCAAACATTTCACTTACATTATGGGGTTTAATAGGGTGATACTGTTCAGTCCATTATACACTTTCCCAGTATAGGAAATCAGTAGTAATAGTATTCTTCTGTCAGAGAGTCGTGGAGTCGAAGTTATTTCAGCACAGAATGAGGCCATTCGGCACATCGAGTCCATGTCAGCTCTTCCTAGATAAATCCAGTCAGTCTCATTCCCCAGCTCTGTCTCCATATTCCTGCAAGTTTATTTCCCTCAAGTGTCCATCCAATAACCTTTTGAAATCATTCACCATCTCTGCTTCCACCACCCTCGTAGGCAATGATTTCCAGGCCATTCCCTCTCGCTGTGTAAAAAAGTTGTTCCTCACATCCCCCTGTATCGCTGCCCACAACCTTAACTCTAGTCCTTGTACCATTAACTAGTGGGAACATATTTTCCTGTCTACCTTATCCAAACATGTCATCATCTTGTATACCTCTATCAAATCTCCCCTCAATCTCCTTTACTACAAGGGAAACAATCCCAGCTTTTCCAGACTAACCTTGTAACCAAAATCCTCCAGCTCTGGACCCATTCTGGTAAATCTCCTTTACACCCTGTGAAGGACCCTCACATCCTTCCTAAAGTGTGGTGAACAGAACTGGATGCAGTAATACAGTTGTGGACTAACCAGAAATGTATAAAGGTTCAGCATAACTTTCCTTCTTCTGTATTCACTACCTCTATTTATGAAGCCCAAGATCCCATATGCTTTACTGACTGCTCTCTCAATATGTCCTGCCACCTTCAAGCATCTATGTACATGACCCCATGTCCCTCTGTCTCTGCACTTTCTTTAGAACTGCATCATTAATTGTATATTGCCTCTCCCAGTTACTTCTGATAAAATGTATCACCTCACACTTGTCTGTATTAAATTCTATCTGCCTCTTGCCTTCCCATTCTGCTCGCATATCTATATCCTGTTACATTGATCAGTATCAACCTCAGTGTCAGCCCTGCCACCAAGTTTGCTATGATCAGCAAATTTTGAAATATTGCTCTGTATTCCAATATCCAAATCACTAATACATATCAATAAAAAATCAGTGGTCCTAGCACTGACCCTTGGGGAACACCACTGTCTACCTTCCTGCAGCCTGAAAAACAATCATTTACCACAACTCTTAGATCTTTAAGTTTCAGTCACTCATTAACTTGACTGTATTTACTACTCTGCACAAGCAGTGCTCCCTAAAACCGGACTCTGTGAAACTTACTGTATTTATGGTTCAGGGAGAGAATCCAGAGCTTAGGCTGAAGGCACAGCCACCAATGGTAGAGTCGGGACATAGGAGCAGCCGTCGTCCACTCTGACCATCGAGACTGCCCCACCATTTAATATAATCATAACTGACCTTCCATTTCAATGTCTTTTACCCTACACTATCCTCATATCACTTCGGTCATTTGTATTTAGAAATCTGTTAATCACCACTTTAGGCATACTCAATGACGAAGCTTCCACAGTCCTCTGGGGTAGGGAATTTCAAAGATTCACAATCCTCTGAGTAAAGACATTTCTCCTCATCTCCGTCCTAAGTGGCTTCTGCCTTATTTTGACATTGTGTCCCCTGGTTCTATACTCCCCAACTAGGGGAAACATCCTACCTGCATCGGCACTGTCTATCGCTTTAAGTATTTTGTAAGTTTCAATGAGATCACCTCTCGTTCTTCGAAACTCAAGAGAATACAGGCCTAAACTGTTTAGCTGCTCTTGATTAGGCAACTCCTTCATCCCAGGAATCAGCCCAGTGAACGTTTTCTGAACTGCCTCCAATGCTAGTACATCCTTCTTTAAATACGGGGACCAGCACTGTGCACAGTACTCCAGGTCTGGCTTCACCAACACTCTGTACAGTTGGAACAATACTTCCCTATTTTTAAACTCTAACCCCTGAGCAATAAAGGCCAAAATTCCATTCTTCTTCCTAATTACTTGCTGCACCTGCATTCTAACCGTTTGCGTTTCAGGCACAAGAACACCCAGCTCCCTCTGTACTGCAGTGTTTTGTAGTTTTCCTCCATCTAAATAACAATCTGCCTTTTCATTCTTCCTACCAAAGTGGATTACCTTACTTTCCCTCATTGAACATCATCTTAACCTCCTGTGTTATCCATGGTTGACTGCCTTGACTTTTGGGTTTTTTGTGCCTTCCAAGAATGTACAGTTGCTGTAGACTACGTAATATTCCTTTAAAAGACTATCCATTGCCTATGTACTTTCATACCTTTCAATGTATTTTTCCAATCCACCTCAGTCACGCTTTAGATTGAACTACTTCACTGTTAAACAATGTGAAATGTTGTAATATTATGGTCACTCAAAAAACAAAGAACAAAGAAAATTACAGCACAGGAACAGGCCCTTCGGCCCTCCAAGCCTGCTCCGATCCAGATCCTCTATCTAAACATGTCGCCTATTTTCTAAGGGTCTGTATCTCTTTACTTCCTGCCCATTCATGTATCTGTCTAAATACATCTTAAAAGACGCTATCGTGCCCGCATCTACCACCTCCGCTGGTAACACGTTCCAGGCACCCACCACCCTCTTCGTAAAGAACTTTCCACGCATATCCCCCCTAAACCTTTCCCCTTTCACTTTGAACTCGTGTCCTCTAGTAATTGAATCCCCCACTCTGGGAAAAAGCTAATTGCTATCCAACCTGTCCATACCTCTCATGATCTTGTACACCTCAAGCAGGTCCCCCCTCAACCTCCGTCTTTCTAATGAAAATAATCCTAATCTACTCAACCTCTCTTCATAGCTAGCGCCCTCCATACCAGGCAACATCCTGGTGAACCTCCTCTGCACCCTCTCCAAATCATCCTCATCCTTCTGGTAATGTGGCGACCAGAACTGCACGCAGTATTCCAAATGTGGCCGAACCAAAGTCTTATACAACTGTAACATGACCTGCCAACTCTTGTACTCAATACCCCATCCGATGAAGGAAAGCATGCCGTATGCCTTCTTGACCACTCTATTGACCTGCGTTGCCACCTTCAGGGAACAATGGACCTGAACACCCAAATCTCTCTGCACATCAATTTTCCCCAGGACTTTTCCATTTACTGTATAGTTCACTCTTGAATTGGATCTCCCAAAATGCATCACCTCGCATTTGCCCTGATTGAACTCCATCTGCCATTTCTCTGCCCAACTCTCCAGTCTATCTATATTCTGCTGTATTCTCTGACAGTACCCTTCACTATCTGCTACTCCACCAATCTTAGTGTCGTCTGCAAACTTGCTAATCAGACCACCTATACTTTCCTCCAAATCATTTATGTATATCACAAACAACAGTGGTCCCAGCACAGATCCCTGTGGAACACCACTGGTCACACGTCTCCATTTTGAGAAACTCCCTTCCACTGCTACTCTCTGTCTCCTGTTGCCCAGCCAGTTCTTTATCTATCTAGCTAGTACACCTTGGACCCCATGCGCCTTCACTTTCTCCATCAGCCGACCATGGGGAACCTTATCAAATGCCTTACTGAAGTCCATGTATATGACATCTACAGCCCCTCCCTCATAAATCAACTTTGTCACTTCCTCAAAGAATTCTATTAAGTTGGGAAGACATGACCTTCCCTGCACAAAACCATGTTGCCTATCACTGATGAGCCCATTTTCTTCCAAATGGGAATAGATCCTATCCCTCAGTATCTTCTCCAGCAGCTTCCCTACCACTGACGTCAGGCTCACCGGTCTATAATTGCCTGGATTATCCCTGCTACCCTTCTTAAACAAGGGGACAACATTAGCAATTTTCCAGTCCTCCGGGATCTCACCCGTGTTTAAGGATGCTGCAAAGATATCTATTAAGGCCCCAGCTATTTCCTCTCTCGCTTCCCTCAGTAACCTGCGATAGATCCCATCCGGACCTGGGGACTTGTCCACCTGAATGCCTTTTAGAATGCCCAACACTTCCTCCCTCCTTATGCCGACTTGACCGATAGTAATCAAACATCTGTTCCTCACCTCAACATCCGTCATGTCCCTCTCCTCGGTGAATACCGATGCAAAGTACTCGTTTAGAATCTCACCCATATTCTCTGACTCCACGCATAACTTTCCTCCTTTGTCCTTGAGTGGGCCAATCCTTTCTCTAGTTACCCTCTTGCTCCTTATATATGAATAAAAGGCTTTGGGATTTTCCTTAACCCTGTTTGCTAAAGATATTTCATGACCCCTTTTAGCCCTCTTAATTCCTCGTTTCAGATTGGTCCTACATTCCCGATATTCTATCAAAGCTTCGTCTTTCTTCAGCCGCCTAGACCTTATGTATGTTTCTTTTATCCTCGAGCGAGTTTCACAATTTCACCTGTCATCCATGGTTCCCTAATCTTGCCATTTATAACCCTCATTTTCACCGGATCGTATCCCTAACACTCATCCCTAAAAGCTCTTTTCCAATAAGACTATTAATTATCGCTGTCTCATTACATAATTCTAGCTCTAAAATAGACTTTTCTGTAATCGCTTCCTCAAAATACTGCTCTAAAAAACCATGCCAAACCCACTCCAGAAACTCGTCCTCCACAGTATTAGTTCTTATTAGGTTTACCCAGTCTGTATAAAGATTGACGTCACCCGTGATTACTTTATTAGCCATGCTATTTGATTCTCTAATCTCCTGATTAATGCCATGTCCCACACTACCACTACTGTTGGATAACCTATAAACAACTCTTATCAATGTTTGCTGCCCCTTGCTGTTTCTTAGCTCCACCCAAACAGATTCTACATTTTGTTCTTCAGACCTGAGATCCTCCCTTACTAATGTACTGATCCCATCCCTTATTATCAGTGCAACAGCAATTCCTATTGCATGTCCTTCGTAAATGTTGAACATGCTTGAATATTCAGTTCCAGCCTTGGTCACCCTGTCGTCACATTTCCCTTATGACAATCAGACCATACCCGATTACCTCTATTTGGGACTTTAAATCATCTGCCCTGTTCCGAATACTGCGTGCATTCAGGTACAGTGCCCTTAACTGTGTCTTCTTCACATTCTTCATTCTAGTTGATGCTCACCTTCGTTTCACCTGCCTTTTAAAGTCACTCTCTACTTTTTTGCCACCTGTTACCAGCTTTACTTCCTTCCAATTTCATAGAACATTGGATGTGCGCTTCAAGGAAGTGAACTTGCAAGGCTATGGGGATTGAGCAGGCCAGTGGGAATGACTGAATTGCTCCAGAGACAGTCGGCATTGTGTCGATGGACCGAATGGACTCCTTCTGTGTGGTAAATGATTCTATGACTATCACTGTCTATGAATGTATGTTGGATAGGGCACCCGTTCCACTCTGGAAAGATCCAGATGCATAGAAGTTCAATGAAACTGTGACCTGAACAGCCACTGACAGCTCCGTCTTCACCTTGGTGTGAGGCTCCAGGTTGTGTTGCAGGCGGAGATACAGCTCTGTGACCACCTCTTTAATGAAGCAGAGCCACCTCACACCCTGCTCCTGGGTTAGGTTTAGGTAAGAAATGTGCTGTTGGAAAACGCAGGGTGGGTAGGTCAGAGCCCCCTCCTCCTCCCTCTTTGCAGAGCTTCCCCTCTCTGCAGTCCCTGCTCCATTTGTTGGTCATGTTACAGACCCAGAGACACTGTAACTACAGTCCCCATTCCTCGACCTGAGTTGGGTCACCAAATTCTCTGTCCTCTCTTAATGTCTGCAGCAGCTCACAACGTAACCTCCAGAAAAGCATCCACAACACCTCCACTAACTTTACAATGGCAGAAGTAAGTCAAAAGCCCCTCACCTGTAAGTTGGATGCTTGGTCCTTTTAAATAACAATAGAGGGGGCTCCTCGTGCTGCTAAATGTATGTTCAGCTGAGAATGACTAACACAGGCAGTCAGTGGAGATGCACAGACCAAGTTTCAAAGACGTACATCAAAGCTGCTGAAATAGCAGTTTGACATGACATTCCACAACTCCTCATGCTACGAGTGCACACATTGTTGACCCGGGATAGAGCACAGCACAGCATGGGACATGGTACAGGCCACGCTGCAGGCCACGCCGGAAGTGGTTGGAAGCTCAGCTCACACCCTTTTATGGATCCAGGCTTCCACAGTGTGGGCAACAGTGGTGCTGTAAGAGCTGGAAATCACCACCAGGGAGAGATAGAGCGGGAAGGAAATTCATTTTAAATGGGGACATGAAAATAGAATTGATGGCAAAAGATTTTCTGGAATATGGGCATGGACAGGGTATAGGAGTAATTAGAGGGGTGAGGTCATGGAGAGATTCAAACACAAGAACGGGATTCTTAAAATTAAGGTGCTGCCAGACCGGGAGCCAAAGTAGATCAGTGCGCACAGGGGTGATCGGGATTTGGTGTGAGTTAAGATACAGGCAGCAGAGTTCTGGGTTGACTGTGGTTTATAGAGGTTTATAACTGGCAGGGTGACCAGGATAGAATTGGAATAGTCAAGTGTGAATTGAACAAAAGCACAGATGAGTGTTTGTTCAGCAGATAGACTAAGGCAGAGGTGGGGCCAGGTCACATTACAGAGGTTGTAGTCGTCAGGGCTAGTGATGGAACGAACATGGAGATGAACTCAGCTCAGGTATAAGTAGAGCACAGCGGTTGTAAACAGTCTGGTTCAGCCTCAGACATTATGCAGGGAGGGGAATGTGTTTCACAAACAGGGGATGGAGTTTGTGATCAATGACACTGGCTTCCGTCTTCCCAAAATATACATTGCAGAACAGTATTTCAGTGGAACAGATTTTACAGATCTCCTCGCGGTAAATAGAGCCTTATCAGGGGCACAGACAGCAACCAAGATGAGCGATGAAATTACAAGAACGGTAATTAGCAATGGCTTGACAGCTAATAGCTGGAGGTAGAGATTCACCAGGAATAGCAGCAGCAGCAAGGAGGGCAGAATAAATGGCAGGAACAGTAATGTAGGTAAATATGGCTTATAGAATTAATAGCTTTATAGAGTGACTTACCTGGGACACCAACAATAGCCAGGATGGGATAGTAAATATATTGAATTATCTCAAGTGCAAATAGTATCCGATAGTCTAATCGTAGTCGATTATAATATGTAGAAAGAAAGTAAAGATCCGAGGAGAAACTCCTGTCCATTGTTATAACATTCCAACCTGGTGTTCTCAGATTCTGATCCATTGTTGTAACATTCCAATCTATTGTTCTCAGATTCTGATCCATTGTTGTAACATTCCAATCTATTGTTCTCAGATTCTGATCCATTGTTGTAACATTCCAATCTATTGTTCTCAGATTCTGATCCATTGTTGTAGCATTCCAATTTATTGTTCTCAGATTTTGATCTATCTTCTCCCACTCTCTGGAGCCACTGATCCCTGTTAGTGCCGGAGGTGATCCTCCCGCTGACACTATGTGATAACACATTGAAAGGAGTCCCTTATTAATAGAAGAGGAACAACCTCAAGTGACACAACTAGGGTCCATGGAGACTGACATTAATTACAGACACTGAACAAACAGGTTCAGTTAACTCCTTTCAATCCAACACTTGTTTTCCACAATAAACTGCAACATTTACCCAGTCTGAACGGGATGTAGGAGGGTTGCTGAGGGAGGAAAATGTAGAAATAGCAGATGCACTGGCCAGAATCTTCCAATCCTCCTTGGAGATGGGAGTCGTGGCAGTGGACTGGAGGGTTGTAAATGTTGCGCCTGGATTTAAAAAAGTAGCGATGGAGTAAACTCTGTATTTACTGACCAGTCTTTTTAATATCACTGAGTGGGAAATTTCCAGAGTTCACATCCCAGGACAAAAGTATTCGCTGCTTGAGAATAAACACAATCGACAGCAAATGGACTGCAGCAAGACAAGTCATGTATGTCTGGTAAACGTCAACAACAACTTATATTTATACAGTGCCTTCAATGTAATAAAGCATGACAAGGTGTTTCACAGGAGCATTATGAAGTGAAGGATGACATGTGACACAGCATGAGATATGAGGCCAGATGCCCAACAGCTTTGTCAAAGGGGAAGGTTTTATGTAGTGTCTTAATCAAGGAACGTGTGGCGGTGAGGCAATGACAGAGGTGTCGTGGTAATGTCACTGGACTAGTAATCCAGAGATCCAGACTGCCATGATGGCGAGCATGTGTTTACATTTCCTTCAGTAATTTCATCACCCCTTGTGGATGTTTCAGATGCCTCAGGATTGTTATCAGCACAAACAATAGCAGATTTCCTTCCTGGTCACATACATATTTTAAACCACAGGACAATTAAACAATCCAAATCCCTTACATTTCTGACGTCTTACAAACTGCTGCTTGGAGAATTTCTAGTTTATTTGTATTTCAAAACAAGACATACTCTGACATCATTAATCTTTAATAAAACTCTCGAATTAAAATATCTATTCTAATGGTGTTCATTGTCAATTGTTGTAAAAACACATCTGGTTAACTAATGTCCTTTAGGGAAGGAAATCTGCCATCCTAACCTGGTCTGGCCTACATGTGACTCCAGACTCACAGCAATGTGGTTGATTCTGAAATGGCCTAGCAAGCTGCTCAGTTGTACGAAACGGCTACAAAATCTAAGAAAAGCAATGAAACTGGACAGGCCACCCGGCATCGACTTAGGCACCAGAAGCAACAAAGACAAACCCAGCCCTGTCGACCCTGTAAAGTCCTCCTTACAAACATCTGGGGACTTGAGCCAAAGTTGGGAGCATTGTCCCACAGACAAGTCAAGCAGCAGAAAACATAGTCATGCTCACCGAATCATAGCTTACAGACAGTGTCCCAGACAGTGCCATCACCATCCCGGGTATGTCATCTCCCAGCAGCAGGATAGACCCATGTCTGCAGACCCCATGAAGCTTCACGGCATCAGGTCAAACATGGGCAAGGAAACCTCCTGCTGATTATCACGCATTCCCCGTCCCCAGCTGATGAGTCAGTACTCCTCCATGTTGAACAGCAATTGGAAGAAGCACTGTGGGTAACAGGGACACAGAATGATCTCTGGGTGGGGGACTTCAATGTCCATCAGGAAGAATGGCTCGGTAGCACCATTAAAGACCGAGCTGGCAGAGTCCTAAAGGACATAGCTGCTAGACTGTGTCTGCGGCAGGTGGTGAGGGAACTAACAGCAGGGAAAAACCTATTTGACCTCGTCCTCACAAACGTAACGGTCACAGATGCATCTGTCCATGACAATATTGGTCGGAGTGACCATCGCACAGTCCTTGTGGAGACAAAGTCCCGTCTTCACATTGAAGATACACTCCTTCGTGTTGTCTGGCACTATCACTGTGCCAAATGGGACAGATTTCAAACAGATCCTTGAACTCAAAACTGGGCATCCCTGAGGCGTTGTGGGTCATCAGTAACAGCAAAACTGTACTTAAACACTATCTGCAACCTCATGACCCGGCATATTCCCCACTCTACCATTACCATCAAGCCAGCAGATCAGCCCTGGTTCAATGAAGAGTGCAGGAGGGCATGTCAGGATCAGCACAAGGCATACCTCAAAATGAGGTGTCCACCTGGTGAAGCTACAACCAAGGACTATCTGCATGCCAAACTGCGTAAGCAGCATGCGATAGACAGAGCAAAGAGATCCTAAACCAACGGATCAGATCTAAGCTCTGCAGTCCTGTCACATCCAGCCGTGAATGGTGGTGGACAATTAAACAACCAACTGGAGGAGGTGGCTCCACAAATATCCCTATCCTCAGTGATGGAAGAGCCCAGCACATCAGTGTTAAAAATAAGGCTGAAGCATTTGCAACAATCATCAGCCAGAAGTCCCGAGTTAATGATCCATCTCAGCCTCCTCCTGCGGTCCCCAGCATCACAGATGCCAGTCTTCAGCCAATCCGATTCACTCCACGTGATATCAAGAAATGAGTGAAGGCACTGGATACTGCAAAGGCTATGGGCCCTGACAACATACTGAAGACATGTGCTCCAGAACTTGCCGCGCCGCTAGCCAAGCTGTTCCAATACAGCTACAAAACTGGCATCTCCCCGGCAATCATAGTGTGTCATAGATTCATAGAGTTACACAGCACGGAAGCAGGCCCATCGGCCTATCGTGTCTGTGCTGGCCATCCAGCACCCAACTATTCGAATCCCATTTTTCTGACCCGTAGCCTTGTGTACTATGGCGTTTCAAGTGCTCATCAAAATAGGTTTTAAATGTTGTGAGGCTTCCTACCTCCACCACGTCTTCAGGCAGTGCGTTCCAGATTCCAACCACCCTCTGGGTGAAAAGAAAATTCTTCAAAACCCCCCTAAACATCCTGGCTCTCAACTGAAATCTATGTCCCCTGGTTCATTACCCCTCCGCTAAGGGAAAAATGTTTCTTCCTATCGAACCTATCCTCACCGATGTCCATCATAATATTGTACACCTCAATCATGTCCTCCCTCAGTCTTCTGTGTTCCAAGGAAAACAACCGTAGCCTTTTCAGTCTTTATTCATGGCTGAAATGCTCCAACCCAGGCAACATTCGGGTGAATCTCCTCTGCACCCTCTCCAGTGCAATCACATCCTTCCTATAGTGTGGTGACCAGAACTGTACACAGTACTCCAGCTGTGGCCAAATTAGCTTTTTATATATTATGATGATAACCTCCTTGCTCTTATATTCTATGCATTTGCTAATAAAGGCAAGTATCCCATATGCTTTCCTAACCACCTTATCTACCTGTGCTGCTGCCGTCAGTGACCTATGGACAAGTACACCAAGGTCCTTCTGACCTTCTGTGCTTCCTCGGATCCTACCATCCATTGTATATCCCCTTGCCTTGTTAGTCCTCCCAAAATTCATTAACTGTACACAAATACCAGCACAAGTTGAAACTGGCCAGCTGCCACCCCATCAGTCTACTCTCAATAATCAGCAAAGTGATGGAAGATGTTCTCATTCGTTCATGGGATGTGGGCATCGCTGACAAGGCCAGCATTTATTGCCCATCCCTAAATGCCCTTGAACTGAGCGGCTTGTTCAGCCATTTCATAGTCAACCACATTGCTGTGGATCTGGAATCTTATGTGGGACTGATCAGGTAAGGACGACAGAATTCCTTCCCTGAAGGACATTAGTGAACTGGATGATTTTTTAATAACAATTGACAAAGGTTTCATGGCACTATTATGCCAACTTTTTTTAATTCCAGATTTTATTAATTGACTTCAAATTTCACTATCTGCTGTGGTAGGATTCAAACTCGTGTCGCCAGAGTACTAGCCTGGTCCTCTGGATTACTATGCCAGAGACATTACCACGAAGCCAGCACTTCCCCTGGTGTTAACTGTGCCATCAAGCAGCACTTGCTTAGCAATAACTTGCTCACTGACGCTCCGTTTGGCTTTTGCCAAGGCCACTCAGCTCTTGTTCTCAATACAGCCTTGGTACAAATACGGACAAAAGAGCTGAACTCAAGAGGAGAGGTGACAATGACTGCCCTTGACATCAAGGCAGATTTGACCGAGTATGGTATCAAGGAGCCCGAGCAAAACTGGAATCAATAGGAATCAGTGGGAAAACTCTCCGCTGGTTGGAGTCATACCTAAATCAAAGGAAGATGGCTGTGGTTGTTGGAGGTCAATCAGCTCAGCTCTAGGACATCACTGGAGGAGTTCCTCAGGGTAGTGTCCGAGACCCAACCATCTTCAGCTGCTTCATCAATGATCTTCCTTCAATCAAAAGGTCAGAAGTGGGGATATTCACTGATGATTGCACAATGTTCACCATTCGTGACTTCTCAGATACTGAAGCAAACCATGTCGAGATGCAGAAATATTTGGACAATATCCAGCTTGGGCTGATAAGTGGCGAGTAACTTTCGTGCCACTCAAGTGCCAGGCAATGGCCATCTCAAACAAGAAAGAATCTAGTCATCTCCCCCTGACGTTCAATGACATTGTCATCACTGAATCCCCACAATCAACATCCTGGAGGGTTACCATTGATTAGAAACTGAACTAGAAACTGAACTGGAGTAACCATATAAATACCGTGGCTACAAGAGCAGGTCAGAGGCTAGGAATCCTGTGGCGAATAACTCACCTCCTGACTCTGCAAAGCCTGTTCACCATTTACAAGGCACAAGTCAGGAGTGTGATGGAATACTCTCCACTTCCCTGGATGGTGCAGTTCCAACAACAGTCAAGAAGCGCAGGACCATCCAGGAAAAAGCAGCAAACATGATTGGCACACCATCTACGACATTCATATCTCCACCACTGATGCACAGTGGCAGCAGTGTGTACCATCTACAAGATGCACTGCAGAAACTCACCAAAGCTCCTTACCTCGACTTTTTACCATCCAAACCCGCGACCTCTACCACCGAGAAGAACAAGAGCAGGGATGCATGGGAACACCACCACCTGCAAGTTCCTATCCAAGTCACACACCATCCTGACATGGAACTAAATCGCTATTCCTTCACTGTTGTTTCGTCAGAATCCTGGCACTCCCTTCCTAACGGAATTGTGGGTGTACCGACCTCACATGGACTGCAGTGGTTCAAGAAGTGGGCTCAGCACCACGTTCTCAAGGGCAATTAGGGATGGTCAATAAATGCTGGCCTAGACAGCGAAGCCCACATCCCAAGAATGAGCGAATAAAACAAATGCCCTGTGTTTAGCTAAAACCCAACAGCTTCAGACACAATCAGTCAACAGTGGGCAGTAGTGGCCGCTGTCTGCAAACACAAAGATGGATATCTCCGTCCTTGTTGGGACAAAACTGCAGGATTGAGTTTATTTTATGATAGGACTGTTAGAACTTAGTTGTCATATCCTTCAGTATCACGGTTAAAATAGTATTCTGTATGTAACATAACCACAACGAATGATGTTAGCTAAACCTCTGGACAAGTCCTGAACTGTTGAGACCTGTTATTTAAAAGTCGTTAGACTGTGGATTATCCAAGAGGGACTGTTAGCTTATTAACTGGTATAAAACAATCCACCGTGTGGCCAGGAAGCTGTGAAATGAGATATGTACATATCAATGCCATTAAGTGGCCACTGTGGTTGAATAGCCACAGCAGGATGGCACCGGGTCAGATATGACCTTTTGTCAAGGAATTCATAGAGTCAATGCAGCTGGAATCTGGAGGCACCTCCCCCCCCCACTCCCCCCGCTCCCCACTGAATGACAATGGCAATGACTTAAACCAGGCTCGAAGTACCATCATGGAAGGGTAGTTAGTTAATGACTGACCAATCAAATGAACAGAAACAGGCTTTTACCTAATATGGAACAGAATCAAGCTGGGAAAGCTGTATCAATTAATAACTTGTAAGGCCCCAAAAGCGCACATCATCATCAAGAAGGTGACAGAAGATAGACTTCAATGAAGAGACAAGGTTCCACAGTTTACCGGTGGTTAAGGACCAATGTTCCATTGTGAAGCCAACTGCTGACCACTGCCCTTTTCTCAGTATCACCATGTTCTGCTTATTGTGGAGAACTTCATTCAGTCTGTGAAACTTGTGGAAGCAGCCGTGTACTCACGTGTTTTTAAAGCTAGTCTGAGCTGCAAGTTCCTTTCAGATCTGATCTCCCAACGCAGACTGTCATTGTAATTGACCTAAGTCTGAAAATTCAATTAAGACAAACCCCAGATCTTACAAGTGGTGCTGAAACCCGGGACTTTGATTGCTATGCAAACCGAGGGTGTTGGAGCAAGTTTCACAAACATAGGAACATTCGTTTGACAAGTGAAAATTCATGCAGGGATAAACTCTTTTGAGGGATGGCAGATTATACTGACCCAGTGAAGTCTCTTTAAATACACATTATGTCACAAAAAGACAATGGGAAGAAGGGTCGCTGGAAACATATGAGGAAGAGTTAAGCACTAAGTGTAATATGGTCAGTATCCAGTCCTTATTA
Source organism: Heterodontus francisci (assembly GCF_036365525.1). NCBI lineage: Eukaryota > Metazoa > Chordata > Chondrichthyes > Heterodontiformes > Heterodontidae > Heterodontus > Heterodontus francisci. The sequence goes on along the minus strand of NW_027141284.1, from coordinate 1,776,705 downwards.
GGAGACTGTCTATGGAAGCATGAACACGTTCCATTTAAAAAAGATAGTGAAGTTTATCCACGCACAGGTCTTGGCTGAACATCGGAAAGGTGAGAAGACTTTAAATCTGACTCCATGTGCAGCATCACTCCGTGCACAGTGCGATGAGGAAGTGATAGAGTCACAGGTGAGAGAAATGGTAGCTCAAAGTGAACAGAAACAGCAGCAGCAGCAGACACAGCGACATGAGTTACACAATAAGCTTGTGTCCTTTACTGTCACTATACAACAACAGACACTTAATGCAGTACAGGCTTGTGCAGTTCAGCAGCAGTGAGAGTTAGCAGAGAAACATATTGTTACTGTTACACAGGATAATGTCCCGTGACCCAGAAGTTAGAGGATTCCAGAGGTGCCCTTAGGGAGTTACAGGATTGATCCCACCGGAAGACAGACCATGCACAGTGCAGGTCTACCATTCAGTGACTGTAAACCCAGAGGGGAAAGCAGCACCCATGCGGCTGTAGCAGCCATCACAAAAAGCAGAGTATCACACAGGTGATACTGAAACGGAGCAGGAGGCCTCGGAGGAGAACAATGATGGAGAGGGATTACCCTTACCAGACTGTCCCGTTAAGATTACGCCATTACCAGTCTGTCCCATTAAGTTGATGCCTTTGCCAGTCTGCACCATTAAGGTGACTCCCCTGTCATTTTGTCCCGTTAAGGTAGCGTCCTTGCTAGTCTGTCTCGTTAAGGTGTTGTCCTTGCCAGTCTGTCCCGTTAAAGTGGTGACAACACAGAATAGAACAGGTTGTTGCTGTCAATCCCACCAAGTCCCTAGTACAGTTGGGATATCAAAGGAAATGAAATGTTTCGGAGCCACAGTGAGGCTGAAACACTGTGTGAGGAAAACAAAAGGAAAAGATGGTGTGTGAGTTAGTTTCTGTTTGTGTATTTGAAGTTTTCAGTGTGATTTCTTTGTCTGTCTCATGCCCGTGTCTATTACGGTCAGTTAACCCTCTCTCGTCTGGTCCTGCATGTTGTCTTAAAGCAGTTGGCTGTTTAACATGTGTGTACAGTTGGATTTTAAATTGGTGTGAGTGGGGAGGATAAAAGTTACTATAACATGGATGTTGGAGTGTTAAATAGCAATTGCTTTGTGCTGGGAAAGAAAGAGAGAGAGAGAGAGAGAGAGAGAGAGGTGCGGGGGGAAGAGAAATAGAAAGAGAGAGACCTATCCATGTGCGTGGTTGACTCAGACTGAAGTTTACTACAGGTTTAAACATTTTGTTTGGAGTTAGATTGTTTATTTGTGACAATTCACCTCTGTTTTCAGTTTTAATTCCAGTTGTTTGAAAGAAATATGAAGAACGAACAGATCAAAACCACTGAAGTAATTTATTTCCTTTGTTTTCTTTCTTTTAAAAGCCCGCCTCATTCTATTCTTTTGACTTAAGTTTGAAATTGTTAAGATAAGTGTTGTGAATGGAGAATACAAAGTAAAGTATGGGAAGCTTCCAGCGGCACTTCCCGCTGAAGATTGATACAAATGCTTCAGCCTTATCTTTTACACTGATGTGCTGGGCTCCCCCATCATTGAGGATGGGGATATTTGTGGAGCCACCTCCTCCAGTTAGTTGTTCAACTGTCCACCATCATTCATGGCTGGATGTGGCAGGACTGCAGACCTTAGATATAATCCGTTGGTTATGGGATCGCTTAGCTCTGTCTATCACATGCTGCTTACACAGTGTGGCATGCAGGTAGTCCTGTGTTGTCGCTTCACCAGGTTGACACCTCATTCTGAGGTATGCCTGTTGCTGCTGCGGGCATACCCTCCTGCACTCTTCATTGAACAGTCTGTGAAAGCAGTAGTAATTGTAATTCATTACAGCACTGAAGCAGTCCATTCAACCCGTCAAGTCCATGCCAGCTCTCTGTAGAACAATCCAGTCACAACCATCCCCTGTTCTGTTCCCATATTCCTGCAAGTTTATTTCCCTCACGTGTCCATCCAATATCGTTTTGAAATTGATCACTGTCTCTGCTTCCACCATCCCTGTGGGCAGTGATACCAGGTCATTACCACACGGTACATAATAAAGTTCATCCTCACATTTCTCCTGCATTTCTTACCCAAACCTTATCTCTAGTCCTTGTACCATGAGCTACATGGAACAGAATTTCTTTGTCTACCTTATCTATACCTGTTACAATCTTGTGTACCTCTAATATATCTCCCCTCAATGTCCTTTTCTCCAGGCAAAATAACACCAGATTTTCTTTACTAACCTTGTAGGTAAAATCCCCCATCCCTGGAACCATTCCAGTAAATATCCTCTACAGCCACGCAAAGACTTTCACATCCTTCCTAACGTATGGTGACCAGAAATGGACGCAATAGTCTCACCAAAGCATTATAAAGGTTCAGCATAACTTCCCTGTTTTTTTTTCAGGATGCTGCTCACCAAGCCGAGCTGGTGCAGTGTGAACATGGGTCAACCAGGCCAGGATACTGATCGCCATGCCGAGCTGATACAGTGTGAATATGGGTCAACCAGCCCAGGACAGTGATCACCAAGCCGAGCTGGTGCAGTGTGAATCTGGGACAACCATCCCAGGATACTGATCACCATGCCGAGCTGGTACAGGGCGAGTAGGGGTCAACCAGCCCAGGTCAGTGATCACCAAGCCGAGCTGGTGCAGTGTGACTCTGGGTCAAACAGCCCCGGGAACTTCTGCATGCCGAGCTGGTAAAGTTTTAATATGCATCTTCCGGCCCAGGACACTGATCGCCACGCCGGACTGATACAGTCCAAATATGGGCCCTCAAAGTCATCCTGGACGTCCATTTGCCGTCTCCTTAAGGGAAAGTTGGAAGTATTCCAACAGCCATGCTTCCACCACCCTTCTGTCTGCTCTGATTCATGAGACAAGTAATGGAAGGTTTCATCATTATTACTATCAAATAGCAATTAATCTCCAATATTCACTCAGCGATGATCAGTTTGGGTTCCCCAAGGGCCACTCATCTCCTAATTTCATTACAGCCTTGGTTAAAACATGGACAAAAGAGCTGAACTCCAGAGGTGAAGTGGGAGTGACTGCCCTTGACATCAAGGCAGCATTTGACCGAGTATGGCATCAAGGAGCCCTAGCAAAACTGAAGTCAATGGGAATCAGGGGGAAAGCTTTCCGCTGGCTGGATTCATACCTCACGCAAAGGAAGATGCTTGTGGTTGTTAGAGGTCTATTATATCAGTCCCGGGACATCACTGCAGGAGTTCCTCAGGGTAGTGTCCTAGGCTCAACCATCTTCAGCTGCTTCATCAATCACTGTCCCTCCATCATAAGGTCAGAAATGGGAGTATTCATCAATGATTAGTACCATTTGTGCCTGCTCAGGTACTGAAGTAGTTCATACCTAAATGCAGCAAGACCTGGACAATATCCAGCCTTGGGCTGATAATTGACATGTAGAATGTGCGCCACACAAGTCAGGAGTTTAATGAAAAATTCTCCACTTACCTGGATGGGTACAGCTCCAACAACACTCAGGAAGTTTTACACCATCTAGAACAAAGCAGCCCGATTGATCAGCACCTCATCCACCACCTTAAACATTCACTAACATTCAACATAAAAGAGAACCCAGAAATCTTCTAAAAGGAAATGCAATCATTTTCTACAGGCTTGTAGATATCAATCAGATAGGACGAGGTGGGTGGTGACTATCCGGGACAAAGCATGTATATATGCTTAGAGGCACAGGGCAAGGTTAAAACAGCTAATGATTACTTCATATCGCTGTTGTAACAGGAATCTTACAAAATATCAGTGGAAGCAAAAGAGTAGAGGCAATGGATAGAGTAAATATTCAGAGGGAGGAGGTACTGGAAAGGCTGGCTATGCTCAGAGTAGATAATCCACCTTGTCTGGATGGCTAAAGGAAGTAGGTATGTCGGTAGCAGAAGGGCTTTCCGAAATCTTACATTCTTCTATAGATGGGCGAGGTGACAGAAGATTGGCGAGTGGTAAATGTGCCACCCTTATACTGGAATGTGTGTAACGACCGTCCCAGCACCTACAGGCCATGCTGTTCAATATCAGTGGCAGGGGTTAGAAACAATAATCAGGGAAACAGTCAACAGGCAGTTCAAGAGTTTGAGGGAGAAAATGATGCATTCACCTCACTCGCCATAGATGGCCTTTGTCACCTAACGGATACATAAATGGACAGCAGACTAGGAGATGTTGAATATGTCACTTGCTCCCATCTGGAAAGATCCGGATATATAGAAGTTCAATGAAACTGTGACCTTAACAGCCACTGACAGCTCCGTCCTCACCCTGGTGTGAGGCTCCAGGTCGTGTTACAGGAGGTGACACAGCTCTCTAACCACTTTCTTCTTGAATCAGAATCACCTCACACACTGCTCCTGGGTTAGGTGCAGGTAGGAAAATTGCTCTCGGAAAACCTGGGATGGGTAGGTCAGAGCCCCCTCTTCCTCCCTCTTTGCAGAGCTTCCCCTCTCTGCAGACTCTGTTCCATTTGTTGGTCATGTTACAGACCCAGGGACACTGTAACTACTGTCCCCATACCTCATCCAGAGTTGGGTCATCCAAATCCTCTGTCCTCCCTGAATATTTGAAGCAGCTCACAATACAACCTCCAGAAAACCATCCACAGCACCTCCACTAATTTTACAATAGCAGAAGTAAGTCAAAAGCCCCTCACCTGCAAGTTGGATGCCTGGTCTTTTTCAATAAGACTGCGTTTTCTGACAATGCAACCACTAGGTGCTGCAGTACTTGCACATGTACAAATGTAGACTCTTCAACTGGAAAGTCAGAGTCTGAGACGTTCAGGTAGCTGCCAGGATTGAAGATGGCGCTGCTCAATTTGTCACAGGAAATACTTCTGGTTAGATCGTTCCAGTAAACTAAACTTACATTAAGTTGGAAGGAAGTCCAGTATAATGCTAATGTGCAGTTATATGATACTAACAGTAATCTTCAAGATCCAGTTAATATTCCAATAATCCTATTCAGTACAAAAGGAATTTTATGATTACATTTCCATTGGAAATCGAACAGAGTATAAAATGTGCTGCCAGTTTTTTAATGTGATTCGATTATATGACTGAGCAGGACTGATTTCACCCAAATGCAGCCTCTCGCTCCCGCCCCAAGACCCGCTCTCCTCACATCAGCAATTCGCTTTCTCCCTCTACCCACAGGCCGCTTCCTCCCCTCAGCCTCTATCTCCAGACCTCACAGCTCTCCCTCACTCCCCTGGCAGATTGTTCACCTCTCCTCAGCACCCACTGTCGGGTCACTCGCTCCCCACTTCACCACCACCCCAGCCACTAACACCAGACCTCACAGCTCTCCCTCAATCCCCTGACAGATTATTCCCCTCGCCTCAGCACCCACTGTCGGGTCACTCGCTCCCCACTTCACCACCACCCCAGCCACTAACACCAGACCTCACAGCTCTCCCTCACTCCCCTGACAGATTTTTCCCCTCTCCTCAGCACCCACTGTCGGGTCACTCGCTCCCCACTTCACCACCACCCCAGCCACTAACACCAGACCTCACAGCTCTCCCTCAATCCCCTGACAGATTGTTCCCCTCTCCTCAGCACCCACTGTCGGGTCACTCGCTCCCCACTTCACCACCACCCCAGCCACTAACACCAGACCTCACAGCTCTCCCTCACTCCCCTGAGAGATTGTTCCCCTCTCCTGAGCACCCACTCTCAGGTCAATCGCTCCCCACTTCATCCCCCACCCCCGCCACCCAGCCACCAGCTCCAGAACTCACAGCTCCCCACGACCCCCCCTGACAGATAGTTGCCCTCCTCTCGCCACCCCCTCTCTGGTCAATTGCTCCCCATTACACCACCCCGCCCAGCCGCTAGCACCAAGGAGCACAGCTTCGTGACATAGCGAATTAGCAGCAAATGGCCGAGAGGAGGGAAGCAGCTCGGCTTGGAGCGAGTGACTGGAGGGCATGGGGGGGGGAAGTGCGGAGCAAGTGACTGGAGAACAGGGTGGTAAGAAGCGGGGAACAATCGGCCAGAGGAGTGGAGGGGAGGGGAGCGGCGAGGTCCGAAGCGAGTGACTGGAGGGGGAGTGGGGGGAAGCGAGCAGCGAATAACTGGAGGGAGAATGGGGAAAGCGAGTAACAATCGGTCAGAGGAGTGGAGTGGAGAGGACCGGCGAGGTCCGGAGCGAGTTGCTGGTGGGGGAATGTGTGGAAGCAGGGAGCGAGTAACTGGAGGGGGAGTGGGGGTAGTGGAGCACTGTCGGCTAGGGGGGGTAGTGGAGAGGAGCGGCGAGGTCCGGAGCGAGTGGCTGAGGTGAGGGGAGAGCTCCAGCCTCACAATCTCCCATTCAGAGGCAACCTCCAGACGAGTGGGAGGAGGGGTGATACCCGATGAGGCTGTATTGCACGTGCCTGAAGATGGACCAGGCGTGGATAGGTGGATAGTTGATGATGTTGGTGCAGCGCATTGTTATCAGAAATCACATTGTTTCAATAACACTAGAGATGAATCCTCGTGCTGCTGAATGTATTTTCAGCTGAGAGTGACTAACACAGGCGGTCAGTGGACATGCACAGGCCAAGTTTCAAAGACGTGTGCCAATGCTGCTGGAACACCCTGCTCAGCATGGAACCCCACTGGAAAGAGCCACAAGTGGCTGGCAGTGCGTCCCACACCATTTTAAGTCTTTTAGGATTCATAGCCTCAGCCCCAGTGGCTCTAACGAGTCCGAAATTGCATCCACAGAGAGATACAGAAGGAGCAAACATTCACTTTTAAAAGTGAATTGGATGAATTCTCGAAGGGAAACAACATGCACGAATATGGGAAACGGACAGGAAAATTGGACTAACTGGAGAGGTATGGTCAGAGAGGGATCTGAACACAAGAATAAGGATATTGCAATTGTGGTGCTACTAAACCAAGAACCAATATTGGTCAGTGAGCACACAGTTGGTGGATGATCAGAGTTTGGTGTGAGTTAGGATATGGGCAGCAGAGTTTGTGATGGGCTGGAGTTTATAACTAAGTGTCTTGTCATGGGTAGCATTAGGATAGTCGGGTATGGAATTAACGAAGAGATAGATGGTGGTTTAAGGGGCATATAGGCAGAGAGTCATAGAGTCATAGAGCCGAACAGCATAGAAACAGGCCCTTCGGCCCACCATGTCCATGCTGACCATAATGCCTATCTATACTAATCCCATCTGCCTGCATTAATTCCATATCCCTCTATGCCTTGTTCATTCAAGTACCTGTCCAGATGTCTATTAAATGTTGCTACTGTTCCTGCCTCCACCACCTCCTCAGGCAGCTCATTCCAGATACCCACTATTCTTTGTGTGAATAATTTACCCCTTTGAGCCCCTTTAAACCTCCTCCTTCTCACCTTAAATATATGCCCTCTAGTTTTAGTCACCCCTACCATGAGAAACAGTCTCTGGCTATCTACCCTATCTATGCCTCTCATAATTTTATATACCTCTATCGTGTCCCCTCTCAGCCTCCTTCGTTCCAGGGAAAACAGACTAGGCCTATCCAATCTCTCTTTATAACTCAAGCCGTCCAAGTAAGGCAACATCCTTGTGATCTTTTCTGCACCCTCTCTCGCGAAATCACATATTTCCTGTAGAGCGGCGAGCAGAACTGCACACAGTACTCCAAATGTGGCCTAACCAACGTTCTGTACAGCTGTAACATGGGGTCCCAACTCTTGTACTCAGTACCTCGGTCGATGAAGGCAAGCATGCCATATGCCTTCTTAACCACTCTGTCTACCTATGTTGCTAATTTCAGGGAACTATGTACTTTCACCCCAAAGTCTCTCTGCTCCACAACACAGCCCAGGGCCCTGCCATTCACTGCATATGTCCTGCCCTGGTTTAACTTCCCAAAATGCATCACTTCACACTTGTCTGTGTTAAATTCCATTTGCCAATTCTTTGCCCACTTTCCCAGTTGATCTATAGACCCTGTTGTAAACTTCGACAACCTTCTTCACTGTCCACTATACCACCAATTTTGGTGTCATCTGCAAACTTACTACTCATGCCCCCTACATTCACATCCAAGTCATTGATATATATGACAAACAACAGAAGACCCAGCACCGATCCCTGTGGCACACCACTGGACACCAGCCTCCAACCTGAAAAACAACCCTGCACTCCCACTCTCTGCCGCTTATCACCAAGCCATTTTTGTATCCTAAGATAGCGTAAGGCAGAGGAAAAGGATACAGTAGACAGGATTGGTGATGGACAGGATACAGTATTGGAACTCCGTGCTGGGTCAAGGAGATCAGCAAGGAAGTGAACTGTCTGTTTCAGCCTCATATATGTGCCAATTCTTTGGATAGAGAATAGAGTGTATGTTGGGGACTGAAAACAATGGCTTCAATCTCCGCCAATACTTTAACAACAAGGTGAGTAAAGCATTGTATGCAATAGCTGGATAGTGAGACTTAACAGGGACGCCAACAGCAACAGAGATGTGACAGTAAATAAAAAGAGCAGTAATACCATTCGCAATGGTTTATAGAGATAACAGCCGGAGAAAGAGATAGACCAAGAACAACAACAGTAGCAAGGAGGGCAGAGTGAATGATAAGATCAGTTATGCAGTTAAACATGGTTTATAGAATGAATAATAACAAGAAATGCTGGAACCACTCAGTAGGTCTGGATTGCATCTGTGGAAAGAGAAGCAGATTTAACGTTTCAAGTCAGTGGCCCTTCTTCTTGAGTTCTGAAGAAGGGTCAGTGACCTGAAACGTTAACTCTGCTTCTCTTTCCACAGATGCTGCCAGACCTGCTGAATGGTGCCTGCATTTCTTGTTTTTATTTCAGATTTCCAGCATCCGCAGTATTTTGCTTTTATAAGAGAATGAATACCTGGATGCAGAGACTTACCAGGGACACCAACGATAGCGAGGTTGGGATAGTAAATGTATTGAATCATCTGAAGGGCACAATAGATCCGCCAATCTCCCGTTATCCAATCATGATCTGCAGTAAGCTCGTCAAACCAAAAGGATAAACTACTGTCCATTGTTAAAACTTTCCAATCTATTGCTCTCAGATTCTGATCTATCTTCTCTCTCTCCCTCTCTCTGGAGCTGCTGATCCCTGTTAGTGTCCAGGTTGATGCTCCCACTGACACCATGGGATAACACATTGAAATTAATCACTTATTAATAGAAGATGGAAACGCTCCAGTTATACTATTAGGGTCCATGGAGATTGACATTCATTGCAGTCTCTGAACAAACAGGTTCAGTTAACAGCTTTCAATCTAACACTGTTTGTACCACAATAAAATGGAACATTTACCCAGTCTGGATGGGATGCATGAGGGTTGCTGAGGGAAGGAATGGTGGAAATAGCAGAGACCATGTCCAGAATCTCCAATCCTCCTTTGATATGGGAAAGATGATAGAGACTTGAGGGTTGTAAATGTTCCCCCCTTTTTAAAAAAGGAGAGATGGAGAGAACCCTATATTTACTCACCAATCAATCTAACATTACAGGTGGGGAAATGTGCACAGTTCACAACCCAGGACAAAAGTACTGTTTGACAAAAACAAGGTCAATAAATGGCAAGCAGCATCGATATTGTAAGACAAGCCATGTCTGACAAACATCAACAACAACCTATATTTATGCAGTGCCTTTAATATAATAAAACATTGGATTGCAAGGTGCTTCACAGGAGCATTATGAAGCAAAGTATGATGCGAGACGCAACAGGAGATATGAAGTAAGCTGACCAACAGCTTGGTTAAAGAGGAAGATTTTAAGTCGTGTCTTAAGGGAGGAAAGTGATGCAGGGAGGCAGAAACAGTGCCACTGTCACTGAACTAGTAATACAGAGACCCAGGCTAATGCTCTGGCTTCAAATCCCAGCAAGGCAGCTGGTGGAAATTAATATTCAATTAATTAATAATTTTAATCAATTAATAAAAATCTGGAAATGAAAGCTATTCTCAGTAATTGTGCTTGAATCTCTCATCAATTGTTGGAAAAAAACCCACCCGAATCATTAATGTCCTTTAGGGAAGGAGATCTGCCAACCGTACCTGATCTTGACTACATATGACTCCAGGTCCACAGCAATGTTGCTGACTCTTAAACTGCCCCGTGAAATGTCCTAGCAAGCCATTCATTTGTCAAGGACAATTAGGGATGGGAACAAATGCTGTTTTTTCCCCCCAGCGATGCCCACATTGAATGAAAGAATAAAAACAGAGGTGTAGGGAGGGCAGTCCAGAGCTTTGGGCCTAGGCAGCTGAAGACCTGACTGCCAGTGGCGCAATAATGAAATCAAGGATACACAATAGGCCAGGATTGAAGGAGTTCTGAGAGCTTGATGCATTGTGCGGCTGGTGGAGATTACTGAGACAAGGAGGGGTGAGGACATGAAAGGAGTTGGAAACACGGTTGAGAATTTTGAAATCAAGACATTGCTTGACTGGGAGCTGATGTCGGTCAGTGATTGGGGAATGGGGTTTGATGCAAGTCAACACAAGGGCAGCAGAGTTTGGATGACCTCACGTTTACAAAGAGTAGAATGTTTGAGACAAGCCAGGAATGAGTTGACATCTGGAATAGAAAGCTAGTCTCAGTCATCGTGCTATGAAACTATCATCGTTTTTCGTGAAACTTCATCTTGTTCACTACTGTCCTTACCTGGTCTGGTCTGCATGTGAGTCCAGACCCACAGCAATATGGGTGACTTTTAAATGCCCCTTAAAATCGCCGAGCAAGTCACTAAGCTGTCAAAGGCAATTAAGCATGGACAACAAATGCTGACCTTCCCATGGACACCCACATTCAATCAAAGAATTTTAAAAAAGAACAATCAAGTCTAAATGCAACGAAGGCATGAATGAGGTTTCATCAGCAGATGAGCTGAGACAGAGATGAAATCAGGCGCTGTCACTGAGGTAGAAATAGGTGGTTGTAGTGATGGTACAGAAATGTGGTTGGAAGCTCATTTTGTGATTGAACGTGACACTAAGGTGGCAAACAGACTGTCTGAATCTCAGACTGTTACCAGGGAGAGAGATGGAATCAATAGCAAGGGAACAGAGTTGGAGTGGGGAGTGAAAACAATAACTACACTCTTCCCAATATTTAATTGGAGGAAGTTTCTGCTCATCCAGTACTGAAGTCGGACAAGCAGTCTGATAATTTAACAACAGTGGAGGATTGGAGAGAGGGAGGTGGTGGTGAGGTAAACTTGATGGAGTTCTTTGATAAAACATTGGAGAGGGGTGATGAGGGTGGTGTGATTGAAGTTATATATATGGACTTTCAAAAGGCGTTTGTTCAAGTGTCATTCAGCAGACAGGTCAGGCAAATGAATGCTATGGAACTAAAGGGACAATGACAGTGTGGATATAACATTGGCTAAGGAACAGTAAACAGAGAGAAGTGGTGAAAGGTTGTTGTTCAGACTCGATGGGAGTATACAGTGGTGTTCCCCAGGGCTCCGTATTAGGACTACTGCTCTTTGTGCTCTTGGAAAACCCGGGGTGGGTAGGGCAGAGACCTCTCCTCCTCCCTCTTTACAGAGCTTCCCCTCACTGCAGCCTCTGCTCCAATTGTTGGAGAGGTTATAGACACAGAGACACTGTTACTAAAGTCCCCATACCTCGTCCAGAGTTGGGTCACCAAATCCTCTGTCCTCCCTGAGTGTCTGCAGCAGCTCACAGCACAACCTCCAGAAAACCATCCACAGCACCTCCACTAACTTTACAATAGCAGAAGCAAGTCAAAAGCCCCTCACCAGTAAGTTGGATGCCTGGTCATTTCAAATAACACTAGAGGGGGTTCCTCGTGCTGTGAATGTATGTTCAGCTGAGAGTGACTAACACAGGCGGTCAGTGGCCATGCACAGAGCAAGTTTCAAAGACGTCCATCAAAGCTGCCAGAATGGTTGATTGACACCATATTCAAACCCCCCTTCACGCGACAGACACAGACACGTTACACCCACTCCAGCAGCCTTGCCAGCCTAGGTTTCCTGTACAATGTGCTGGATGTGACCGGCAGTGCAGCTCACACCATTTTATGGATCCAAACTTCCACAGCACCAGTAGAGCTTGAGAGATGAAATGTGTGGTCAGGGAGAGAGACAGACGGAAATAAACTCACTTTAAAAAGGGAATTTGAAAAATACTTTAAGATGAACAAGTTTCAGGAATATTGGAAATGGACAGGGGTTTGGGATAATCAGAGAGATGAGGCCATGAAGGGATTTGATCACATGAGTGAGACTATTAAAATTGAGGTGTTACTGGAACAAGAGCCAATGTAGGTCAGTGAGCACAGGGATGTTGGGTGAACAGAATTTGGTGTAAATTAGAAGCTGGCAGCAGAGTTTTGGATGACCACAAGGTTACAGAGAGTAGGATGTGGTAGACCAGTCCGGACTGTGTTAGAATAGTCAAGTCTCAAGATAACAAAGGCATGGTTGAGGGTTTCAGCAGCAGGTGAGCTGAGCTCTCTCTCTCTCTTTCTCTCTCTCTCTCTCTCTCAATCTCTCACTGCTTCTCTCTCTCTGTCTTCCTCACTTGCTTTGTCCCAACCTCAGAAGCTTATTTATTTCAATCAGGTCGGATTTTAATCTTCTAAACGCCAGCTGATATAAGCCTAGCCTTTCCAGACTTTCATCATAAGACAGACCGCCTATTTCAAGAATCAGTCCACGTAAACCTTCTCTGAGCTTCCTCCAACACATTTGCATCCTTCTTTAAATAAGAAGACCAGTACAGTACATAGGACTCCAGATTTGGTCTCACCAATGCCCTGTATAGCTGAAGCATAACATCCCTACTTTTGCATTCGATTCCTCCTGCAATAAATGATACCATTCTATTAGTTTTCCTAATTACTTGCTGAACTTGCATACTAACCTTATGCAATTCATGCCCGAGGACACCCAGTTCCCCCTTGTTCTTTGAGCTCAGCAATCTCTCACCATTCCGATAATATGCATTATCAAACTGCTTCCTGCCAGATCAGACAGCTTCACTTTTCCCCACATTACACTCAGTTTGCCAGATCTTTGCCTACTCACTTAACCTATCTATATCCACTTGTAGCCCACTTATGTCCTCTTCACAACTTACTTTCCGACCTATCTTTGTGTCGTCAGCAAATTTAGCAACCATACCTTCGGACCCTTCATCCAAGTCATTTATATGCATTGTAAAAAGTTGAGGCCCCAGCATTAATTCCGGTGGGACATCAACAGCAGCAGCAGAATTGTACTCAACCACAGTCTCTAACCTCATGGCCCAGCATATCCCCCACACTCCCATTACCATCAAGCCAGGAGACCAACCTTGGTTCAATGAAGAGTGCAGGAGGGCCTGCCAGGAGCAGTACCAGGCATACCTCAAAATGAGATGTCAACCTGGTGAAGCTACAACACAGGACTACTTGCATGTCAAACTGCATAAGCAGCATACGATAGACAGAGCAAAGCGATCCCATAGCCAATGGATCAGATCTAAGCTCTGCAGTCCTGCCACATCCAGCCGTGAATGATGGTGGACAATTAAACAACTAACTGGAGGAGGTGGCTCCACAAATATCCCCATCCTCAATGATGGGGGAGCCCAACACATCAGGGCGAAAGATAAGGCTGAAGCATTTGCAACAATCTTCAGCCAGAAGTGCCGAGTTGATGATCCATCTCGGCCTCCTCCAGAAGTCCCCAGCATCACAGATGCCAGACCTCAGCCAATTTGATTCACTCCACGTGATATAAAAAAAACGACTGCAGGCACTGGATACTGCAAAGGCTATGGGCCCTGAAAATATTCCGGCAATAGTACGGAAGACCTGTGCTCCAGAACTTGCCATACCCCTAGCGAAGCTGTTCCAGTACAGCTACAACACTGGCCTTTACCCTGCAATGTGGAAAATTGCCCAGGTATGTCCTGTACACAAAAAGCAGGACAAGTCCAACCCGGCCAATTACCGTCCCATCAGCCTACTCTCGATCATCAATAAAGTGATGGAAGTTGTCATCAACAGTGCCATCATGCGGCACTTGCTCAGCAATACCTGCTTAGTGACGCTCAGTTTGGGTTCCGCCAGGGCCACTCAGCTCCGGACCTCATTACAGCCTTGGTTCAAACATGGACAAAAGAGCTGAACTCAAGGGGTGAGGTGAGAGTGACTGCCCTTGATAACAAGGCAGCATTTGACCGAGTATGGCATCAAGGAGCCCTAGCAAAACAGAGGTCAATGGGAATCAAGGGGAAAACCCTCCGCTGGCTGGAGTCATACCTAGCACAAAGGAAGATGGTTGTGGTTGTTGGAGGTCAATCATCTGAGCTCCCGGACATCACTGCAGGGGTTCCTCAGGGTAGTGTCCTAGGCCCAACCATCTTCAGCTGCTTCATCTATGACCTTCCTTCAACCATACAGTCAGAAGTGGGGTTGTTCGCTGATGATTGCAAAATGTTCAGCACCATTCGTGACTTCTCAGATACTGAAGCAGTCTGTGTAGAAATGCAGCAAGACCTGAACAATATCCAGGTTTGGGCTGATAAGTGGCAAGTAACATTCACGCCACACAAGTGCCAAACAATGACCATCTCCAACAAGAGAGAATCTAATCATCTCCCCTTGACATTCAACGGCATTACCATCTCTGAATCCCCCCACTATCAGCATCTTAGGGGCTACCATTGACCAGAAACTGAACTGGAGTAGCCATCTAAATACCGTGGCTACAAGAGCAGGTCAGAGGCTAGGAATCCTGAGGCGAGTAACTCACCTCCTGACTCCCCGAATCCTGTCAACCATCTACAAGGCACAAGTCAGGAGTGTGATGGAAAACTCTCCACTTGCCCGGATGGCTGCAGCTCCAACAACACTCAAGAAGCTCGACACCATCCAGGACAAAGCAGCCCGCTTAATTGGCACCCCATCTACAAACATTCACTCCCTCCACCACCGACACACAGTGACAGCAGTGTGTACCATCTACACGATGCACTGCAGCAATGCATCAAGGCTCCTTAGACAGCACCTTCCAAACTCGCGGCCTCTACCAACTATGAGGACAAGGGTAGCGAATACATGGGAACAGCACCACCTGCAAGTTCCCCTCCAAGTCACACAACATCCTGACTTGGAACTATATAGCCGTTCCTTCACTGTCGCTGGGTCAAAATCCTGGAACTCCCTTCTTAACTGCACTGTGGGTGTACCTACCCTAGATGGACTGCAGTGGTTCAAGAATGCAGCTCACCACCACCTTCTCAAGGGCAATTAGGAATGGACAATAAATGCTGGCCTGGCCAGCGACGCCCACTTCCCGTGAATGAATAAAAAATAGTCATTAAATATTGCCAAGCCGAAAATGACCCATTTTGCCTACTCTCTGTTTCCTGTTAGCTAGACCAATCTTCTATCCATGCCAATATGTTACCCCCTACACCATTAGCTTTTAGTTTCTGCAATGGCCATTGATGTGACACCTTATCAAGTGCCTTCTGGAAATCTAAGTGCATTACATCCAACGGTTCCCATTTATCCACAGCACATGTTACTTCCTCAAAGAACGTCAGAAAATTAGTGAAACATTAATTCCCTTTCACAAAACCAGTTGACTTTGCCGGATCACCTTGTATTTTTCTCTGTGCCCTGCTGTAACGTCTTCAATAATAGCTTTTAACATCTGTTCCATAGCCATAAAGCCTATCTCACCTGTCACAGTTCGTATGTCGGCAATGTCTATTCTGATTTGGTGCAGTATTTGAACTGACACTCCTCAATAAAAGGTGATACTTCGACCTCCTTTTTCTTAATCTATGACCCTAGATCAGATCTTACAGTGGTGTAGGAGAGGGAACAGAGTTCATGTCAAAGTCCTGCCTCCCTTTTATATGATCCTGCATAATGGACAGGGACTACTGGGCTGTAATGTGCTCAAAGGTTATCAGCAGTAATTGATTATCTCTATATTTGTATATTGTAGAACCATAAAACATACCCCTACTCTGGTGTCCAGTGCATCGTCAATATTCATGATTAAAATATCAGAGGAGTGGGTACCAGACACCTCTGATCACCCTGAGGTACAGGTGATTCTCGAGTCGGTCCTGAGTGTATTCACAACCCATAAAAATGACTGTGGAAACATGAGCAGACCGGAAGAGATTGACTGACCATTGCATGCTCCATGAAGCAGTATTCTTACCGAGCTGAGATTATATCATATATTCCAGACATCATCAGGTCATTGTTATACCAGGGTGTAATTCACAAAGACACATTCATTACTAACTGCCCGATTTGATCGGTTAGAAAACCGGATGGCAGCTGGTGACTATTGACCATCACAAACACAACTCAGTCACCCCTGTGTGAACCCAGTTGTCTGAGAGACACCCACCTTACTCTCCCGGATTCCCAGCGGCAGGGCTCTCTTCACCACCCTGGATATCTCAAATGGTTATTGGAGTATCCCAGTAAAACTAGAGAAACAAATTAAATTCAAATTGACTTCTGAGGACCAGAGATACCCCTGGACATGTCTGTCACAAGGGGTTCCACAATAACCCCACTATTCTCCACAAACCAATGGCCGGGGCCCTTATGAGCTTTTCGCAGCCTTTCTGCTCGCTGCAATATATCGATGATCTCCTCTTCATCACGAAAGACCGTGTCCACACATTTAACCCTTTTACAGGAACTACTGCAGTTACTTTGGGAGCTGGAATAAAAGACCATCCACGTAAGGCCTAGCTGGTGCAATACCGTGTCACCTTTCTAGGTGTCCAGATTGGATCATTCAGCATCAGCCCAGACCAACATCAGGTCGAGACCATCCAGTGTCTATCCCTGTCCACCACAAAGACTGCCCGGTGTCCTATCCTCAGGCTGGTGGGGTATCAGTGGACCCTCATCCAGTGTCTACCCCTGTCCAGCTCAAAGACTGCCCTGTGTCCTATCCTCAGGCTGCTGGGGTATCAGTGGACCCTCATCCAGTGTCTACCCATGTCCAGCTCAAAGACTGCCCTGTGTCCTTTCCTCAGGATGGTGGGTATCAGTGGACCCTTATCCCTCGATTTGCAGAGACTGTGACTCCTCTTTATGAACTAACTAATGGTGATGATGACCAGGTTTAATCTGGTTGGGCTGAAGAGAGCACAGAAGTAGTAATACAACTGAAGAAAGCTGTCGCCCAGGCAACGTGTCCTATCTCATCTAACCTTGACAAGACTTTCCACATGGAGGTTGGGGACACAGTGAAAAGTCTGGCTGCTGTCCTATGTAGAGAAAACCAGGAGAAACTACTCCCCATTGTGAATGATCCAGAATGGTGAGTGGGTCTGAACTGATTTACTCTGTTTGTGAAGGACATTTGTTAACCACGTTCTGGGACATCAAACATTTCACTTACATCACGGGTTTCAACAGGGTGATACTGCCCAGTCCATTATAAACTTTCCCTGTATAGGAAAGCAGTAGTGATAGTATTCACTTGTCAGAGAGACATGGAGTCATAGTCTTTTCAGCACAGAATGAGGCCATTCGGCCCATCATGTCCATGCCAGCTCTTTGTAGATAAACCCAGTCAGTCTCTAACCCCAGCTCTGTCTCCATATTCCTGCAAGTTTATTTCCCTCAAGTGTCCATCCAATAACCTTTTGAAATCATTCGCCATCTCTGCTTCCACCACCCACGTAGGCAGTGATTTCCAGGCCATTCCCACTCGCTGTGTAAAAATGTTGTTCCTCACATCCCCCTGTATCTCTTGCCCACAACCTTAACTGTACTCCTTGTACCATTAGCTAATGTGAACATCTTTTCCTGTCTACCTTATCCAAGCATGTCATCATCTTGTATACCTCTATCAAATCTCCCCTCAATCTCCTTTACTACAAGGGAAACAATCCCAGCTTTTCCAGACTAACCTTGCAGCTAAAATCCTCCATCCCTGGAACCATTCTGGTAAATCTCCTCTGCACCCTGTCAAGGACCCTCAGCTCATTCCTAAAGTGTGGTGAACAGAACTGGATGCAGTACTCCAGTTGGGGCTTAACCAGAGCTTTATAAAGGTTCAGCATAACTTTCCTTCTTCTGTATTCACTACCTCTATTTAAGAAGCCCAAGGTCCCATATGCTTTACTAACGACTCTCTCAATATGTCCTGCCACCTTCAAGCATCTATGTACATGAACCCCATGTCCCTTCGTCCTTGCAGACATAGAACATAGAACATAGAACATAGAAAAATACAGCACAGAACAGGCCCTTCGGCCCACGATGTTGTGCCGACACTTTAGAACTGTGCCATTAAGTGTATATTGCCTCTCCCTGTTACTGATGATAAAATGCATCACCTCACACTTGTCTGTATTAAATTCAATTTGCCTCCGATCTGCCCATTCTGCTCGCCTATCTATTTCCCGTTGCAGTTGATTGGTATCAACCTCACTTTTTGCCCCGTCTCCAAGTTTGGTATCATCAGCAAATTTTGAAATGTTGCTCTATATTTCAATATTCAAATCATATATTCATATCAAAAAACAAAAACAGTGGTCCTGGCACTGACCCTTGGGGAACACCACGGTCTAGCTTCCTCCAATCTTCATAACAATCATTTACTACGACTCACTATTTTCTGTCCTTAAGCCAGTTTTAACTTAATTTTGACAATTACCCTCTTACTCCATGAGCCTCAATTTAACAAGCCTTTTATGTGGAACCATATCAAATGCTTTGTTAAAATCCATATGAATAGCATCCATGGCAGACCCTTCATCAACCTTCTTTGTTACGTCATCAAAAATTTAATTAGGGTAGTCAAATACGATCTGCCTTTACTGGAGTGCGTACAAAATGTGTTTCTGGAGCAGTACGTTGAAGGAACAATTCTAGATCGGGCGATTATAGATTTACTATTATGCAATGTGAAAAGCCTAATGAATAACTTTGCTGTAAAGGAGCCTTTGAGAATTAATGACCATAATCCGGCAGAATCTCACATTAAGTTTGAATGTGATAATTTTTAAACTAGGGTCTTAAATCTGAACAAGGGAAACTATGAAAGTATGAGGGACAAGTTGGCTGTTGTGGATTGGGAAAATACACTAAACAGATTTGACAGTAGACAGGCAATGGCTTGTAGTTAAAAATACTACATGGTCAACAACAGATAGATATTCCTCTGAGGCACAAGCAACCAATGGGAAAGTTGAATCAACTGTGGCTAGCAAAAGAATTTAAAGATTGCATTAGATCAAATGAA
Source organism: Heterodontus francisci (assembly GCF_036365525.1). Lineage (NCBI taxonomy): Eukaryota > Metazoa > Chordata > Chondrichthyes > Heterodontiformes > Heterodontidae > Heterodontus > Heterodontus francisci. The sequence continues at coordinate 1,757,392 of NW_027141284.1, read as the reverse complement.
GTGGTTTATTAGGATGCCAGATAAATCCCCTGGACCAGATGTGCTACATCCCAGAGTGTTGAAGGTGGTGGCTATAGAGATGGTGGATGCTAAGGTGGGTATCTTTCAAAATTCTACAGATTATGGAAGGGTTCCTGAGACTGGAAAGTAGCAAATATAACCCTAATATTTAAGAAGCGTGGGAGAGGGAAAATTGAGTACTACAGACCTGTTAGTTTGACATCACAGTGTCTTAGATTCACAGAATTGTACAGCACATAAATAGGCCTTTCGGACCATTGTGTCCGTGTGGCCATCAGGCACTTTACTAATCTAATCCCATTTCCAACACGTGTCCAGTAGCCTTGTCTCCCATGGCGTTTCAAGTGCTAATATAAACACTTCTTAAATGTTGTGAGTGTTCCTGTCTCTATCACCTCTTCAGGCAGTGCGTTCCAGATTCCAACTGCCTTCTGAGTGAAAACGTTGTTCCTCAAATCCCCTCTAAACCTCCTACCCCTTACCTTAAATTTATGTCCCCTGGTCATTGACCCTTCTGCTAAGGGATGAAAAGGTTCTTCCTATCCAACCTCATAATTTTGTATACCTCAAGCATCTACCTCCCACCCCCCGCACCCCCCGCCCCCACAGCCTTCTCTGCTCTAAGGAAAACAACCCTAGCCTATCCAGTCTCTCTTCGTAGCTGACATTCTCCAGCCCAGGCAACATCCTGGTGAATATTCTCTCCACCCTCTCCAGCGCAATCACATCCTTCCTGTAGTGTGGTGACCAGAACTGGACACAGTACTCCAACTGTGGTCTAAGTTGGGTTTTATACAGCTTCATCATAACCGACCTTCTCTTGCATTCTATGCCTCAGTTACTGAAGGCAAGTATCCCATATGCCTTCCTAACCACCTTATCTACCTGTGCTGTTGCCTTCAGTGATCTATGGACAAGTACACCAAGGTCCCTCTGACTCTCTGTACTTCCTAGGTTCCTACCATCCATTGTATATTCCCTTGAAATGTTAGTCCTCCCAAAATGCATCACCTCACTGCTCTGTCCGTCAGTCGTAGGGGAAAAAAATTGAATCTACTGTGAAGGGTGTGATAACTGGACACTTAGAAAATAATGGTAAAATTGACAGAGTCAACAAGCATTTATGAAAAGGACATCATATGTGACAAACCTTTTGAAGTTTTCGAGGATTTACTTTGAGCATAGATAATGGAGCCAGTTTAAAGCGACTCGAGCGAAGACTTTCCCCACTATGCTGAGCAGCGAGATTCTACGGTAGTTGTTGCAGTCACCGTGGTCACCTTTGTTTTGTAGAGGGTGATGATATTGGCATCACACATGTCCTGAGGTACTACTTCCTCATCCCAGCACAGGCAAAGCAGTTCATAAAGTGCTGAGAGTATAGCAGGCTTGGCACTCTTCATTATTTCAGGGGCAATGCCGTCCTTCCCAGGGGCTTTTCCGTTGGCTAGAGAATTAATGGCATCACTGAGTTCGATTTTGTTGGCTGTACGTCCAGCTCATCCATGACTGGCAGAGGCTGGGCTGCATTGAGGGCGGTCTCAGTGACAACATTCTCCCTGGCCATGTGAGCCGCATCAAAGATGGCAAGTTCCCCAAGGACACATTGTACAGTGAGCTCGCCACTGGTATCAGACCCACTGGCCGTCCATGTCTCCGCTTTAAAGACTTGAAGTCCTGTGACATTGATCACAACTCATGGGAGTCAGTTGCCAGTGATCGCAAGAGCTGGTGGGCAGCCATAAAGGCGGGGCTAAAGTGTGGCGAGTCGAAGAGACTTGGCAGTGGGCAGGAAAAAAGACAGAAGCGCAAGGAGAGAGCCAACTGTGTAACAGCCCCGACAACCAATTTTATCTGCAGCGACTGTGGAAGAGCCTGTCACTCTAATATTGGCCTTTATAGCCACTCCAGGCGCTGCTTCACAAACCACTGACCACCTCCAGGCGCTAACCCATTGTCTCTCGAGACAAAGAGGCCAAAAAAGAAGATAATGGAGAAGCAGTGGATGTAGGTTATTTGGATTTACAGAAGGTTTTTGATAAGGTCACACACAGGAGGTTAGTAAATAAAATTAGAGAACATGGGATTGGGGGGTAATATACTGGTATGGATTGACAATTGGTTAACAGACAGAAAAGAGAGAGTTGGAATAAAGCCGTCATTCTCAGGATAGCAGGCTCTTACTAGTGGGGTAGCACAAGGATCTGCACTCGGACCACAGCTGTTCACAATCTATATTGGACGTGGGGCCTAAATGTAATCTTTACAAATTTGCCGATGACACAAAACTAGCTGGGACTGTAAGTTGTCAGGAGGATGCAAGGAATCTTCAAGCAGATTTGGACAGGCTAAGTGAATGGGCAAGAACATGGTCGATGGAATATAATGTGAATAAGTGTCAAATGATCCACTCTGGTTAAAAAAAAAACAGAAAGACAGAATATTTCTCAAATCGTAAGAGGTTGGGAAGTTCATGAGTAACTAAAAGCTAGTATGCAGGTGCAACAATTAATGAAGAAGGAAAATGGTATGTTGGCCTCCATCACAAGGGGATTTGAGTACAGGCATAAAGATGTATTGATTCAATTGTATACAGACTTGGTGAGACTGCACTTGGAGTTTTGTTTACAGTTCGGTGTCCCTATCAAAAGAAGGGTATGCTTACAGTAGAGGGAGTGCAATGCAGGTTCAGCAGACTAATCCCTGGGATAGCGGTATTGTCGTATGAGGAGAGGTTGAGAAAACTTGGCCTGACACCCTCTTGAGTTTCAAGGAATGAGCGTTGATCCCATACAAAGTTCTTATAGTGCGTTTCCCCTGGCTGGTGAGTCTAGAACCAGTGGACATAATCTCAGAATAAGGGAAAGGCAATGTAAGACTGAGATTGAGAAGAATTTCTTCACTCAGAGGGTGTTAAATCTTTGGAATTCACTACCACAGAGGATGTGGGAGATCAACACTGAGCATGTTCAAGACTGAAATCAATGGATTTCGGGAGACAACGGACATCAAGGGATACGGGGATAGAGCAGGAAAGTGGCGTTGAGGTACATGATCAACCATGACCTAACTCAATGACAGAGCAGGCTCGGCGGGCTGAATGGTCTACTACTGATCCTATGTTCCTACAAATACGTGCTTTGTATCCTTCATTAACTGAAAACTCTCTGAGTATCTGTCCATTTCCTCTTTAATTCTTGTTTGTAAAACATTACCCAACACTGATGTGAAACAAACTGGTCTGTAGTGACTAGGACTGTGCTCACAGCCTCATTACAGCAAATTCAAGGTAATTGGCAAGGAACCAGAGGCAAACTGAGTAGAATTTTCTTTCACAGCCAAATCTAGAGCCCCCGATTATCTAGAAACATACAGAGTAAGATAAATCAGAAGAAAAAAGCTTATGACAGTCACAAACAAATAATACTTTAGATAGCCAAGAGGTGTATAGAAAGTGTAGGGGTGAAGTAAAAAAGGAAATTAGAAAAGCAAAGCGAGGACATGAAAAAAATATTGACACGTTAAATCAAGGAAAACCCAAAGATGTTTTTTCAGTACATTAAGAACAAGAGGATAACTAAGAAAAGGGGAGGGCATGTCAGAGATGTAAAAAGTAATTTATGCGTGGATGCAGAAGATGTGGGTAGGGTCCTTAATGGGTTTTATGTCTCTGTCTTCACAAGGGAGAAGGATAATGCAGACATTGTAGTTAGAGAGGAGGTGAAATATTAGATATGATAAGCATAATGAGAGAGGAAGTACTAGAGGGTCTGACATCATTGAGAGTGAATAAATCACCAGGGCTGGAAGGATTGTATCCCAGCTGTTAAAAGGAGCCAGGGAGGAAATAACACGCTCGTTGGATAATCTTCAAATCCTCACTTGATACAAGAGAGGTACCAGAGGATTGGAGGTCTGTAAACGTTGTACCGTTATTTAAAAAGGGTGCCAGGGATAGGCCAAATAATTAAAAGCTTGTCAGTCTGACCTCGCTGGTGGGTATATTATTAGAATCAATTCTGTGGGATAGAATAAACAGTCACTTAGAAAGGCACAGATTAATCAGAGACAGTCAGCATGGATTTGTTAAGGGGAGGTCTTGTCTTACTAACTTAATTGAGTTTTCTGAGGAAGTAAGGAGGATTGATGAGGGTAATGCAATGGAGGTGGTCTACATGGATTTTAGTAAGGCATTTTACACGGCCCCAGATGGCAGACTGGTCAGTAAAAGCAATGTCCATGGGCTACAGGGCAATGTGGCAGTTTGGATCCAAAATTGGCTCAGTGACAGGTTACAAAGGGTAATAGTCAACACATGTTTTTGTGATTGAAAAGTTGTTTCCAGTGGCGTTTCACAGGGCTCAGTGTAGGCTCCCTTGCTGTTTGTGGTCTATATTAATGATTTGGACTTAAATGTGGGAGACAGGATTTCGAAATTTGCTGGTGACACACAAATTGGCCGTGGAGTTGATAGTGAAGAGGTTAGCCTGAGACTCCAGAAAGATATTAATGTTTGGTTGAGTGGATGGAAAAGTGGCAAATGGGATTCAATCCAGAGATGTGTGAGGTAATGTATTTGGAGAGAGAAAACAAAGTGAGGGAGCAGACAAAAACATGGTGATAGTGAGAGGGGTAGAAGAGGTGAAACAAAGGATAATTGTTGGTGGGTGTTTTAGCGATTTGAGGACTGTTTCCAGTTGCATTCCACAGGGCTCAGTCCTGGGTCCCCTGTTTTTTGCAATACATATTAACGATTTGGATGTAAATGCAGGTGACATGATAAAGACGTTTGCAGACGACACCAGGATTGGCCACGTGGTAGATAGCGAGTAGGATATCTGCAGGCTGCAGGAAGATATTGATAGTCTAGTCAGACGGGCAGAAAAGTGGCAAATGGAATTCAAACCCGGAGAAATGTGAGGTGATTCATTTGGGGAGGTCAAACAAGGCAAAGGAATACACGATTAATGGGAAAATACTGAGAAGTGTAGAGGAAGCGAGCGACCATGGAGTCAATGTCCACAGATCCCGAAAGGAAGCTGGACAGGTCGTTAAGGTGGTTAAGAAGACATATGGAATCTTTTCCTTTATTAGCCGAGGTATCGAGTACAAGAGCAGGGAGGTTATGCTGGAACTGTATAAATCATTGGTTTTGCCTCAACTTGAGTACTGTGTGCAGTTCTGCTCACCTCATTACAGAAAGGATGTAATTGCACTAGAGAGGGTACAGAGGAGATTTACGAGGATGTTGCCAGGACTGGAAAAATGCAGCTATGAGGATAGATTGGAAAGGCTGTGGTTGTTCTCCTTGGAACAGAGAAGGCTGAGGGGAGATCTGATTGAAATGTACAAGATTGTGAGGTGCCTGGATAGAGTGGAGGTGAAGGGTCTATTCACCTTAGCAGAGAGATCAGTGAGGAGGGAGCATAGACTTAATGTGATTGGTAGAAATAACAAAGGGGAAATGAGAGAAGACCTTTTTACCCAGTGGGTGCTGTAGGTCTTGGAACACACTGCCTGAAAGGGTAGCAGAGGCAGAAACCCTCAAACAATTCAAAGGCATTCTGGATATGCACCTCAGGTACAATAATCTGCAGGGATACGGAACAAATGCTGCAAAGTGGGATTAGATTGAACTGTTCGATTTTTCAGCGAGCACAAGCAGAGGGGCTGAATGGCCTCCTTCTTGCCGTAGGTTTTCTATGATTCTATTACCCATCAGCCAGCCCAGGCTGCTGCTGCCCATGTCGAGGTGTTGCAGTCTGAATCCGAGCCCTCAAACCCCAGAGCTGCTCGAGTACGTCCTGCAAGGTCATCTGCAGTCTCCTCAGTGAAAGTCAGCAACTTTCCACCAGCCATGCTGCAGTCACTGGGGAAACACTGTGTAGGAGCACTAGGCAGGTTGAGGGCATCCACAAGTCAGGGACTAAGGAAATAAATAAGGGTGAATAGTTCATTATTGTTTGTACAATTGGATGTGTTGTTGGATAAAGATGTTAATGAAAATGTTTTGGTGTTGTTTTTTTCACAGGATAATTACCAAGGGGACACTGTGATGGGGCGTCTCAGATGAATGTAATGGTGGAGAATGGGCATCCATGTTGGGAAAGGGAGGTTGTCCTTTGGGAACCGTAATTATAGCTGGGATTCCCCGACAGCCTTTCCGGGTCGAAGTCATCCAGGAAATATCCTCTCTGCCTCCTCCTCCTCGTGAGGTGGCCTCCGGATTCCTGCTGCCAATGCCTGTGTCCTCATGATGGTGATGATATGAAGGGTGCAGCAGAACACCATGAACTTGGACACCTGCTCCAGTGTGTACTGGAGGGCTCCCCCCGAGCTGTTCAGACATCACAAGCATTGTTTCATTGCACTGATGGTCTGTTCCACCATGTTCCTGGTGACTCCATTGCTCACGTTATATTCGGGTGATTTTCATGTGGATGATTTGTAGTTGGGGTGAGGGAGGAGGAGAGTGTGTGGTGTTTAGAGGTAACGAGCCATGGATGGAGGAGGTAGCCTTCTCCTCTCAGGAGCCATGAAGATCCGATGACAGTGGCAATGGCCGACTGTTTCAGATTGAAGGTATGGTGGCTGCTGCCTGGAAAGAAGGCATTCATCAACATGATATACTGGGCATGGTCACACACTAACTGTACATTAATAAGAATAAAAATATTCTTTAACAAAGGAGCAGCAGTGGGCCATTCGGCCCCCAGGAGAGCTGCACTATTTAATAAGATCATGCCTGGTCCGATGGTATTCTTAACTATATTTTCCTGCCTGCTCTGAGTAGCCACAGACTCTCTTGTCAATCAATGGAGTTTTTTTCAGTTCCTGTACCTCTCCCCATTGATATGGGGACCTCGCTGAATCACCTACGCCATCAGGAATCCCACCATCCCGACAAAGCCAGGGGATTGCTCATCCTGGTTCTCCCTGCTGAGGGATAAAGTTATGTACTCATCTCACTCGACATAGGTGACCTCCGTCACCCAGCGTCAATGGACAACATAGAGAGAGATAATGGATACGTTACCCGCTTGTGCCTGGAAAAATCCAGATACGTAGAAGTTCAATGAAACTGTGACCTTAACAGCCACTGAAGGCTCCGTCCTCACCCTGGTAAGAGGCTCCAGGTCATGTTACAGCAGGTGACACAGCTCTGTGACCACCTCCTTATTGAATCAAAGTCACCTCACACACTGCTCCTGGGTTAGGTGTAGGTTGGAAAGTGCTCTTGGGAAATCCGGGGTGAGTCGGGCAGAGCCCCCTACCCCTCCCTCTTTGCAGAGCTTCCCCTCTCTGCAGCCTCTGTTACATCTGCTGGTCATGTTACAGAGCCAGAGACACTGTAACTACAGTCCCCATACCTCGTCCAGATTTGGGTCACCAAATCCTCTGTCCTCCCTGAGTCTCTGCAGCAGCTCACAACACAACCTCCAGAAAACCATCCACAGAACTTTACAATAGCAGAAGTAAGTCAAAATCCCCTCACCTGTAAGTTGGATGCCTGGTCCTTTTAAATAACACTAGAGGGGGTTCCTCGTGCTGCTGAATGTATGTTCAGCTGAGAGAGACTAACACAGGTGGTCAGTGGACATGCACAGACCAAGTTTCATAGGCGTGAATCAAAGCTGCCCAACGCCCTGTCCAGCATGGAGCACACCACGGGGCATGGCAGAAGTGGCGAGCGGTGCATCTCACATCATTTTATTGTTTCTGGGTTTGTTGCACCGACATCTCTGCAGAGCCCAAACGACAGCCAGAGAACAATACAGAGGGGAAATATTTCACTTTAAATAGAGAATTGAATAAATGCTTAAAGGTGAATACGTTGTAGGACTATGTGAAATAAGGAGGTGAATGGGACTAATTGGACGGGTGAGGCCATAGAGGGATTCAAACACAAGAATGAGAATATTAAAATTAAGGTGCTGCCAGAGCGGGAGCCAATGTAGATCAGTGAGCACAGGGGTGATGGGTGATCGAGGTTTGGTGTGAGTTAGGATACAGGCAGCATAGTACTGGTTGGGATGTAGTTTATGAAGATTTTTGACTGGGAGGGTGGACAGGGAAGCATTGGGAGTCAAATTTAACAAAGTTATGAATGAGGGTTTATGCAGCATGTGGGCTTAGACAGAGCTGGAACCAGGTGATATTAGAGAGCTGGTGGGTTAAAGGATTGGTACTGGAGAGGATATGGTGTTGAAACTCAGCTCAGGGTTAAAAGGATTACCGAGGTTGTAAACAGCCTGGTTCACCCTCAGACACTGACCTTGCTGGCAGATGGAGTCAGTAGATAGGAAATGATGTTTGTGATGGGGTTCAAAGACACTGACTTTAGTCTACATGAAACTTTAATGAGAAGAACAGTATATCAGTGAAATGTGGTTTGTTGATATAATGAATCAAGGTTTACAGATCTCATAACTATACGTAGGGATCTACCAGGAAACCAACAGCAGCAAAGATGACAGAGTACATTGCAAGAGTATATTACAAGAACAGTATTACTGTTAACAATGGCTTGTAGAGTTAGCAGCCAGATGCAGAGACTTAACAGGAATAACAGTAGCAGCAAGTAAGCACTGTAAATTAGAAGAACAGTAATGTGTTCAACATTTGTTCAACAATTTGTTGAATTAATAACTGGATAGAGAAACTTACCAGGGACACCAACAACAGCGAGGATAGGATAGTAAATGTGTTGAATAAAAAGAAGTGCGTAATAGATCCGCCGATTTAACGATAGCCAATCATAGTTAGTATAAAGATAATCAAGCTCCCAGGAAAAACTCCTTCTCATTGTCGTAACATTCCAATCTATTGTTCTCAGATTCTGACCCATTGTTGTAACATTCCAATCTATTGTTCTCAGATTCTGACCCATTGTTGTAACATTCCAATCTATTGTTCTCAGATTCTGACCCATTGTTGTAACATTCCAATCTATTGTTCTCAGATTCTGATTTATCCTCTCCCTCTATCTGGAGCCGCTGATCCCTGTTAGTGCCAGGGGTGATGCTCCAGCCAACCCACTGAATATAACACATTGAAAGGAGTCTCTTATTAAGAAGAGGGAAACCCTCCAGTGATCCAATTAGAGTCCATGGAGACTGACATTAATTATAGTCACTGAACAAACAGGTTCAGTTAACCCCTTTCAATCCAACATTTTCTGTACCGCAATAAACATTTATCCGGTCTGGACGGGATGTATGAGGGTTGCTGCGGGAAGAAATGTTGGAAGTAGCGGAGCCACTGGCCAGAATCATCCAATCCTCCTTGGATATCGGAGTGATGACAGAGGACTGAAGTGTTGCAAATTCTACACCCTGTTCCAAACAGTAGTGATAGGCTACAGACTGGAACTACTGACCCATCAGTCTCACCTCACTGAAATGTTGGGGAAACATTTAGAGTCTCTAATCTGGGACAAGATAATTGTGGTTTGAATAGCATGAGTTTATAAATGACAAGAAAGTCCACCAGATATGTTAGTGGCAAATCATGTCTGACTAACTTGATCAAATTCTTTGATGCAGTAATGGAGAGTGTTGCTGCGGATAGCATGGTTGCTACTTTGTATATGAACAATCAAAAGTCGTGGAATCAAATGCCATTTAATAGATTCGTTAGGAAGTCTGAACCTCATGGATTCAAGAGGCAGTGACAGTGTGGATATGACATTGGCTAAGGGATAGAATACAGAGGGAAGTGGTGATCTATTGTTGCTCAGACAGTGGAGGGGATTATACAGTGATGGTCCCCAATGGTCGGTATTCAGGCCATTGCTCTTTTATAAAAACATGCATAAACATATATCTGTGTACTGTGTTTGTGTGTAACATTTACTTATCTATAAAAGGCATAATTTCAATGTTCTCAGGTGACAGAAACTCGGAAATGTAAAAAAATAAGGATGATATCAGAGGGATTCAGGGAGAGAGATGACATGAGGAAATGAGGCAGATGAAATTTAGTGCAGACATGGGCAAAGGGAGGAAGAATGAGGTGAGGCAATGTAAATGAAATGGGGCAGTTTTAAATTGGGTGCATGAACAGATGTCTTTGAATGTAGCTGGACAAGTTGATAAAATTATTAAAAACACATCTGGGATATCAAACTTTATAAAAAGAGACATAACGTGCAAAAGCAAGGAAGCTAACTAAAACTTTAAAAATCACTGGTTAGGTCTCAGCTGAGGAATTGAGTGCAATTCTGAGCATTACTTATTAGAAAGGATGTCAGAATCTTGGAGAAGGTGCAGAGGTGATTTACTGGAATGGTCCAGGAATGAGGAAGTTCAAGTACATGTGGAGACGACAGAAACAGGAATTAGAGCAGATCAGGTAAAGGGGAAATTTAATAGAGCAGATCACAATTATGTGCAGTTTTGACAAAGCAAGATAAACTGTTTCCTTTGGGAAAAGGACCAATAACAATACTCAAAATACTTGGCAAAAGAACCAGAGGTGGCAGAAGGAAAACATTTTTTTATACAGTGAGTTGCTTTATTCTGGAATACACGGCCTGAAGATGTGCTGGAAGCAGATTCAAGAGCAAGTTTCAAAAGGGAACTGGATAAATGCTGCAGAGGGGGATTTGCAGGACTTTGGGAAAAGAGGAGGAAAGAGGGGTAAAATAAAAAGCTCTTTCGTTTGGTTTTTCAGTAGATTTATTGGGAATCTAGAATAGTGGGAATGGAGGTAAAGGCAGTTGTATGTTCCTCCTGCAGAATGTGGGAGGTAGGGGTCGCCAAGAGTGTCCCTGCTGACTGCATCTGCGGGAAGTGCACCCAACTCCAGCTCCTCGCAGACCGCGTTAGGGAACTGGAGCTGGAGCTGGATGAACTTCGGATCATTCGGGAGGCGGAGGGGATTATTGACAGGAGTTATAGGGAGGCAGTCACACCTCAGGTAAAAGAAGTAGGTAGATGGGTTACCGTCAGGGGAAGGAAAGGGAACCAGCAGGCAGTGCAGGGATCCCCTGTGGCCGTTTCCCTCAACAACAGGTATACCGTTTTGGATATTGTTGGGGGGGACGACTTACCAGGGGTAAGCAATGGGGTGCAGGTCTCTGGCACAGAGTCTGTCCCTGTTGCTCAGAAGGGAAAAGGGAAGAGGAGCAGAGCATTAGTCATTGGGGACTCCATAGTTAGGGGAACAGATAGGAGGTTCTGTGGGAACGAGAGAGACTCACGGTTGGTGTGTTGCCTCCCAGGTGCCAGGGTACGTGATGTCTCCGATCGTGTTTTTGGGATCCTTAAGGGGGAGGGGGAGCACCCCCAAGTCGTGGTCCACAGAGGCACCAACGACATAGGTAGGAAGAGAGATGGGGATTTAAGGCAGAAATTCAGGGAGCTAGGGTGGAAGCTTAGAGCGAGAACAACCAGAGTTGTTATCTCTGGGTTGTTGCCTGTGCCACGTGCTAGCGAAGAGAGGAATAGGGAGAGAGAGGAGTTGAACACGTGGCTGCAGGGATGGTGTAGGAGGGAGGGTTTTGGTTTCCTGGATAATTGGGGCTCTTTCTGGGGTAGGTGGGACCTCTACAAACAGGATGGTCTTCACCTGAACCAGAGGGGTACCAATATCCTGGGGGGGAGATTTGTTAGTGCTCTTCGGGGGGGTTTAAACTAAATCAGCAGGGGAATGGGAACCTAAATTGCAGTGCCAGTGTACAGGCTGTTGAGAGTAGTGAGGTAGGGGATAAGGTTACAGGGACGCAAGAGGGCACTGGCAAGCAAGAACTTGGTTTAAAGTGTGTCTACTTCAACGCCAGGAGCATCCGGAATAAGGTGGGTGAGCTTGCAGCATGGGTTGGTACCTGGGATCCTGATGTTGTGGCCATTTCGGAGACATGGGTAGAGCAGGGGCAGGAATGGATGTTGCAGGTTCCGGGATTTAGATGTTTCAGAAAGAACAGAGAAGAGGGTAAAAGAGGGGGGGGGGGGGGGGGTGTGGCATTGTTAATCAAGGAAAGTATTACAGCGGCAGAAAGGACGTTTGAGGACTCGTCTACTGAGGTAGTATGGGCCGAGGTTAGAAACAGGAGAGGAGAGGTCACCCTGTTGGGAGTTTTCTATAGACCTCCGAATAGTTCCAGAGATGTAGAGGAAAGGATAGCGAAGATGATTCTCGACAGGAGCGAGAGTAACAGGGTAGTGGTTATGGGGGACTTTAACTTTCCAAATATTGACTGGAAATACTATAGTTCGAGTACTTTAGATGGGTCTGTTTTTGTCCAGTGTGTGCAGGAGGGTTTTCTGACACAGTATGTGGACAGGCCAACCAGGGGCGATGCCACATTGGATTTGGTACTGGGTAATGAACCCGGCCAGGTGTTCGATTTAGATGTAGGTGAGCACTTTGGCGATAGTGATCACAATTCGGTTAGGTTTACCTTAGCGATGGGCAGGGACAGGTACATACCGCAGGGCAAGAATTATAGCTGGGGGAAAGGAAATTATGACGCGATTAGGCAAGATTTAGGATGTGTAGGATGGGGAAGGAAACTGCAGGGGATGGGCACAAACGAAATGTGGAGCTTATTCAAGGAGCAGCTAATGCGTGTCCTTGATAAGTATGTACCTGTCAGGCAGGGAGGAAGTTGTCGAGCAAGGGAGCCGTGGTTTACTCAAGAAGTTGAAGCGCTTGTCAAGAGGAAGAGGGCGGCTTATGTTAGGATGAGACGTGAAGGCTCAGTTAGGGCGCTTGAGAGTTACAAGCTAGCCAGGAAGGATCTAAAGGGAGGGCTAAGAAGAGCAAGGAGAGGACACGAGAAGTCATTGGCGGATAGGATCAAAGAAAACCCTAAGGCATTCTATAGGTATATCAGGAATAAACGAATGATAAGAGTTAGAACAGGGCCAATCAAGGATAGTAGTGGGAAGTTGTGTGCGGAATCAGAGGAGATAGGGGAAGCGTTAAATGAATATTTTTCGTCAGTATTTACAGTAGAGAAAGAAAATGTTGCCGAGGAGAATACTGAGATTCAGGCTACTAGGCTAGATGGGATTGAGATTCACAAGGAGGAGGTGTTAGCAATTTTGGAAAGAGTGAAAATAGATAAGTCCCCTGGGCCAGATGGGATTTATCCTAGGATTCTCTGGGAAGCCAGGGAGGAGATTGCAGAGCCGTTGTTGTTGATCTTCAAGTCGTCATTGTCGACAGGAGTAGTGCCGAAGGACTGGAGGATAGCAAATGTTGTCCCCTTGTTCCAGAAGGGGAGTAGAGACAGCCCTGGTAATTATAGACCTGTGAGCCTTACTTCGGTTGTGGGTAAAATGTTGGAAAAGGTTATAAGAGACAGGATTTATAATCATCTTGAAAATAATAAGTTCATTTGCGATAGTCAGCACGGTTTTGTGAAAGGTAGGTCGTGCCTCACAAACCTTATTGAGTTTTTCGAGAAGGTGACCAAACAGGTGGATGAGGGTAAAGCCGTGGATGTGGTGTATATGGATTTCAGTAAGGCGTTTGATAAGGTTCCCCACGGTAGGCTATTGCAGAAAATACGCAAGTATGGGGTTGAAGGTGATTTTGAGCTTTGGATCAGAAATTGGCTAGCTGAAAGAAGACAGAGGGTGGTGGTTGATGGCAAATGTTCATCCTGGAGTTTAGTTACTAGTGGTGTACCGCAAGGTTCTGTTTTGGGGCCACTGCTGTTTGTCATTTTTATAAACGACCTGGATGAGGGTGTAGAAGGGTGGGTTAGTAAATTTGCGGATGACACGAAGGTCGGTGGAGTTGTGGATAGTGTCGAAGGGTGTTGTAGGGTACAGAGGGACATAGATAGGCTGCAGAGCTGGGCTGAGAGATGGCAAATGGAGTTTAATGCGGAGAAGTGTGAGGTGATTCACTTTGGAAGGAGTAACAGCAATGCAGAGTACTGGGCTAATGGGAAGATTCTTGGTAGTGTAGATGAGCAGAGAGATCTTGGGATCCAGGTACATAAATCCCTGAAAGTTGCTACCCAGGTTAATAGAGCTGTTAAGAAGGCATATGGTGTGTTAGCCTTTATTAGTAGGGGGATCGAGTTTCAGAGCCACGGGGTCATGATGCAGCTGTACAAAACTCTGGTGAGGCCGCACCTGGAGTATTGCGTGCAGTTCTGGTCACCGCATTATAGGAAGGATGTGGAAGCTTTGGAAAGGGTGCAGAGGAGATTTACTAGGATGTTGCCTGGTATGGAAGGAAGGTCTTACGAGGAAAGGCTGAGGGACTTGGGGTTGTTTTCGTTAGAGAGAAGGAGGAGGAGAGGTGACTTAATAGAGACATACAAGATAATCAGAGGGTTAGATAGGGTGGATAGTGAGAGTCTTTTTCCTCGGATGAGGATGGCAAACACGAGGGGACATAGCTTTAAGTTGAGGGGTGAAAGATATAGGACAGATGTCAGAGGTAGTTTCTTTACACAGAGAGTAGTAGGGGCGTGGAACGCCCTGCCTGCAACAGTAGTAGACTCGCCAACTTTAAGGGCATTTAAGTGGTCATTGGATAGACATATGGATGTAAATGGAATAGTGTAGGTCATATGATCGGCGCAACATCGAGGGCCGAAGGGCCTGTACTGCGCTGTAATATTCTAATTCTAATTCTAATTCTAATGGCACAGGCACGATGGGCCAATGGACTGCTTCCATGCTTTGTGATTCTCCAATTCTATGGTAACAGAATCCATTGAGTGCTTATTCCATGTGTACAATTGATGTCCAGCAGTTCTTGAGCCAGCGGCTCATTGTTACTTGTATCCTCACACAGATAACAGAAGAAAGGCAAACACAAGGGCCAGGTGAGCTGAATTGTGCTGACAATTTACTTATTGATTTATGACGTCTCTCTCTTTGATCACTTCAATCAGTCAGTTACAAACACATTGATTTTGTTCCTATTTTATTTCCTGTCTATTTGTTCCCAGGATATGGGTGATAATGACAAGGTCGGCATTACTTCCCCATCCCTGGTTATCATGAGAAAATGATAGGCCTTCATCCTGAACCACATTAGCCTGTAAAATTAAAGCGCATGAGATTGGTGCTAGTGTATTGTGATAGATAGAAAATTGGTTGGCAGACAGGAAACCCAAGAGTAGGAATAAATGGGTCTTTTATTCCGAATGGCAGGCTATTCACCTGCTAATGTCACTAGTGGGGTACCATAGGGATTGGTGATAGGACCCCAGCTATTCACAATATATCTTACTGATTTCGGTGAGGGATCTAAATGTAATATCTCCAAATTTGCTGATGACACGAAACAGGGTGGGAGGGTGAGTTGTGAGGAGGATGCAGAGAGGCTTCAGGGTGATTTGGACAAATTGAGTGAGTGGGTTAATGCATGGAAGATGCAGTACAATGTGGATAAATGTGAGGTTAATCACTTTGGTAGCAAAAGCAGGAAGGCAGATTATTATCTGAATGGCTATAAACTGAGAGAGGGGAATATGCAAGGAGAGCTGGGTGTACTTGTACACCAGTCACTGAAGGTAAGAATGCAGGTGCAAAGGACAGTAAAGAAGGCAAATAGTATGTTGGCCTTCACAGCGAGATGATTCGAGTACAGGAGCAGGGATGTCTTGTTGCAATTATTCAGGGCCTTGGTGAGGCCACACCTGGAATATTGTGTACAGTTGTGGTCTCCTTATTTAAGGAAGGATGTTATTGCTATAGGTTTACCAGACTGATTCCCTGGATGGCGGGACTGACGTATGAGGAGAGATTGAGTCGGTTAGAATTATGTTCGCTGGAGTTCAGAAGATTGATGGGGATCTCATAGGAACCTATAAAATTCTAACAGGACTTGACAGAACAGATACAGGAAGGATGTCCCCGATGGTGGGGGAGTCCAGAACCAGTGGTCGTCGTCTAAGGATACGGGGTAAACCTTTCAGGACTGATATGCAAAATTTCTACACCCAGAGAGTGGTGAGCCTGTGGAATTTGCTGCCGCAGAAAGCAGTTGAGGCCAAAACATTGCATGTTTTCAAGAAGGAGTTAGATATAGCTCTCAGGATGAAAGGGATCAAAGGAAATGGGGGGAAAGCGCAAACAGGTCGCTGAGTTGGGCGATCAGCCATGATCATAATGTTTCTATGTTAACAACGGCACAGATGAGGGTTTATGTAGCAAATGAGCTGAGACAGATGGGTGATATTACAGAGCTGGTAGTAGGCAGGGTAGGTGATGGAGAGAATAAGGGTTCAGAACTCAGCTCAGGGTTAAATAGATCGCAGAGGATGCAAACTGTCTGGTTCAACCTCTGATATTAGCCAGTTAGGGGTACGTCGTTCATGGAGATGGACCGAAGGAGACCGATTGCACAAGCTCCACTCTTCCCAAAATTAAAATTGTAAGAACATTATTTCAGTGAAACGCGGTTTACAGATCACATCGCGGGAAGTAGGGACTTAGCAGGGGCAGCAACAGCAGAAAACATGGTAGAGTAAATTCCATGAACTCTAATACAAGTAGCAATGGTTTATAGAGCTCATAGCTGGAGATAGAGTTTTGCCAGGGATAACAAAAGTAACAAGGAGGGCAGAGTAAATGACAAGAACAGTAATGTTGCGAAACTTGGTTTATAACATTCATAGCTGGATAGAGAGACTTACCAGGGACACTGATAATAGCAAGGATGGGATAGTAAATGTGTTGCATAATCTTCAATACAAGATAGATCCGATAGTCTAATGGGAACCGATCATAATTGGCAGAAAGATAGTCAAACTCCCAAATGAAACTCCTGCCCATTGTTGTAACATTCCAATCTATTGTTGTCAGAGTCTGACCCATTGTTGTAACATTCCAGTCAATTGTTCTCAGATTTTGATCTATTGTTGTAACATTCCAATCTATTGTTCTCAGATTCTGAACCATTGTTGTAACATTCCAATCTATTGTTGTCAGAGTCTGACCCATTGTTGTAACATTCCAGTCAATTGTTCTCAGATTTTGATCCATTGTTGTAACATTCCAATCTATTGTCCTCATATTCTGACCCATTGTTGTAACATTCCAGTCAATTGTTCTCAGATTCTGATCCATTGTTGGAACATTTCAATCTATTGCTCTCAGATTCTGATCTATCCTCTCCCTTTCTCTGGAGCTGCTGATCCCTTTTAGTGCCAGGGCTGATGCTCCCGCTAACACTATGTGATAACACATTGAAAGCAGTCCCTTATTAATAGCAGAGGGAAACCCTCCAGTGACACGATTAGAGTCCATGGAGACTGACATTAATTACAGTCACTGAACAAACAGGTTCAGTTAACCCCTTTCAATTCAACACTTTTTGTACCACAATAAAATAGAACATTTACCCAGTCTGAATGGGATGTATAAGGATTACGGAGGAAAGGAATGGTGGGAATAGTAGAGGCACATGACAGAATCTTTCACTTCTCCTTGGATATGGGAGTGGTGACAGAGGACTGGAGGTTTGTAAATGTTACACCCTGGTTACAAATGGAGAGATGGAGTAAACCCTGTTCTGTTCAGTCAATCTGACGTCAGTGGTGGGGAAATTTCACAACCCAGGGCAGAAATATTCGTTGGTTGGAAAAGCACAGCATAATACATTTCAAGCAGCACGGATATACCAATGAAAAATCATGTCTGGCAAACTTCAACAAGAACTTATCCTAAGGTAAGCAGCATTATGAAACAAAGTGTAACACTGAACCACAAATGCAGATATTCGGTTAGGAGACCAAAAGCTTGGTCAAAGAGGTAGGATTTAAAGGACTGTCTTAAAGGATACAAGCGAGGTGGAGAGGTAGAGCTGTGTAGGGAGGATATTCCCGAGCTCGGGACCGAGGCAACTGAAGGTGCAGACAGCTATGGGGGAGTAATTAATATCAGGAATGCACAACAGGCCAGAATTAGTGGAGCAGAGATATCTCAGAGGGTTGTCGGGCAGGAGGAGATTACAGTTATCGTGAGGGGTGAGACCATGGACGGATTTGAAAACATGATTGAGAATTTTAAAATAAAGGCATTGTTTGACTGTGAGGTGATGTAGGTCAGTGATCGGGGAATGGGACTTGTTGTGAGTTAAGACACAGGCAGCACAGCTTTAGATTACCTCAAATTTACATGTAGTAGCATGTGGGAGAATGAGTTGGAATAGTCTAGTCTACAGGTAATGAAAGCATGAATGAGAGCTTCATCAGCAGATGAGTTGAAACAGAGGTGACGTTGGGCGATCTTATTGAGGTGGGAATAGGTGGGCATAGTGATGGCACGAATATGAGGTTGGAAACTCATTTTGTGGTCAAATGCCACAGAAACACAGAATTGTTACAGCACAGAAGGTGGCCATTCTGTCCATCGAGTCTGCTCTGCCTCTCCAAAAGAGCAATTCATCTAATGCCACTCTCCTGCCTTCTCCCTGTAGCTCTGTACAATCTTCCTTTTCAGATAGCTATCCAATTTCCTCCTGAATGCCTCGATTGAATCTGCCTCCACCAGACTCTCAGGTAGCGCATTCCAGACCTTAACACTCGCTGTGTGAAAAAGTTTTCCTCATGTCACTTCTGCTTCTTTTACCAATTACTTTAATTCTTTGTCCTCTCGTTTTCGATCCTTTCAGGAATGGGAACAGTTTTTCCCTATCCACTCTGTCCAGACACCTCATAATTTTGCAGACCTTTTTCAAATTTCCTCTCAGCCTTCTCTTCTCTAAGGAAAATGTTCCAACTTCTCCAGTCTATCTTTAGAACTGATATTCGTCATCCCTGGAACCATTCTTGTGAATGTTTTTTCACACTCTCCAATGTTGCCATGTTATCTAATGTGCCCAGAACTACACGCAACGCTGCAGCTGAGGCCGAACTAGTGTCTTATACAAGTTCAAAACAACCCCCTTGCTCTTGTATTCCATGCTACAGGATACTGTAGGCTTTATTAACTGCCCTCTGATCCTGTCATGCCACCTTCAATGACCGATGCACATATACATCCAGGTCCCTCTGCTCCAGAACCCCCTTTAGAATTCTAACCTTTATTCTATATTTTCTCTCCATGTCCTTCCTACGAAATGAATCACTTCACATTTCCCCACATTGAACTTCATCTGTCTGCCCATTCCACCAACTTGTCTGTGTCCTTTTGAAGTTTTACACTATCCTCCTAATAGTTCATAATGCTTCCAAGTTTTGTATCATCTACAAACTTTGAAATTGTGCCCTGTACACCAAGGTCTAGGTCATTAATATATGTCAGGAAGAGAAAGGGTCCTAACACTGAACCCTGTGGTCCTCCACTACAAATCTTAAATAAAAAACGAAACGAGCTGGAAATACTCAGCAGGTCTGGCAGCACCTGTGGAGAGAGAAGCAGAGTTAATTTTCCAGGTCAGTGACCCTTCATCAGAACTGGAAAAGGTTAGAAATGTAATAAGTGTTAAGCAAATAAAGCAGGGATGGGGCAAAATGGAGCAGAAGGGGTGTTGATAAGACAGAGGGCCAGAGAGATTAACTGACCAGGTGGTCATGGGGCAAAGGCAAAGAGAGTGTGCTCATGGTGTGGTGAAAGACAAAGCATTAGTGCAGAGCAGTTGTTAAATGACAGAAGAATGAACAGCCCGAGCTAAAAGCACCAATATAAAAATCCCAGTTTAAGTCTGGCACATGGTAAAAAAAACTGATAAAACAAATAATAAAAATGGACCTGCTCTGAATGCTCTGAAATTATTGAACTCAGTGTTCAGTCCAGAAGTCTGTCGAGTGCCTAATCAGGCAATGAGGTGCTGTTCCTCGAGCTGGCGTTGATGTTCACTGGAACACCGCAGCAGGTGAAACGCAGATTGGGTGAGCGCTTTGTGGAACACCTCCGCTCAGTCCAAAAGCATGATCCCGAGCTTCCACTCGCTTGTCATTTCAACACCTTTGATCCCCCACCCCTGCTCAAATGTCCACATTTCTGTCCTTGTGTTTATTTCCTCTACTCCCGCTTTACTTGCTTAAAACCTATTACATTTCTAACCTTGGCCAGTTCTGATGAAAGGACACAAACCTGGAACATTAACTCTGTTTCTCTCTCAACAGACACTGCTGAGCATTTCCAGCACTTACTGTTTTTATTTCAGATTTCCAGCACCTGCAGTATTTTGTTTTGATTCCACTACAAACTTTTCTCCAACCCGAAAAGCATCCATTAATCACTACTCTCTGTTTCCTGTCACTCAACCAGTTTAGTTTCATGCTGCTACTGTCCTTTTATTTGATGAGCTGTAACTTTGCTCACAGGTCTGTTGTGTGACACTTTATCAATTGCTTTTTGGAATTCCATTTAAACCACATCAACAGCATGTGGGTGCCTGGAACGCGTTGCCAGCCGAGGTGGTAGATGCGGGCACGATGGCGTCTTTTAAGATGTATCTAGACAGATACATGAATGGGCAGGAAGAAAAGAGATACAGACCCTTAGAAAATAGGCGACATGTTTAGATAGAGGATCTGGATCTGCGCAGGCTTGGAGGGCCGAAGGGCCTGGTCCTGTGCTGTAATTTTCTTTGTTCTTTGTTCTTTGTTCATTGTCCTCATCAAGCTTCTTTTTTACCACTTCAAAAAACTCCAGCAAGTTTGTTAAACACCATTTTCCCTTAACAAATCCGGCTGGTTTACCTTAATTAACCCACATTTGTCCATGTGCCTATTAATTTTGTCCTGAATATGTCACCAAGGTTAAAAACAGACTGTCTGAATCTCATACTGTTGCCAGGGAGAGGGATGGAATCAATAACAAGGGAACAGAGTTGGAGTGGGGCGTGAAAACTATGGCTTCAACCTTCCCAATATTTAATTGGAGGAAATTTCTGTTCATCCAGTACTGGATGTCGGATAAGCTGTTGGATAATTTAACAACAGTGGAGGAGTGGAGAGAGGTGGTGGTGAGGTAAACATGATGGAGTTCTTTGATAAAACAATTGAGATGGTTGATGAGGGTGGTGTGATTTAAGTTATATTTATAGACTTTCAAAAGGTGTTTGATCAAGTGTCATTCAATAGACTGATTAGGAAAACTGAACCCTATGCAGTTCTTTGATAAAACAATGGAGACAGTTGCTGAGGGAAGGAATGGTGGAAATAGCAGAGGCACTGTCAGAATCTTCCAATCCTCCTTGGATATGGGAGTCATGACAGAGGACTCTAGGGCTGTAAATGTTACTCCCTGTTACAAAAGGAGTGATTAGATAAATCCTGTAACTACTGACCAGTCAGTCGAATGTCAGTGGTTGGAAATTACTAGAGGCCAGAACCCAGCTCAAAAATATATCTTTCTTGGAAAAACATGGGATAATAAATAACAAACAGCACAGATAGGTTAATGGAAAATCATGTCTGATAATCCTGATCAAGTTCGTTGATGACAAAACTGTGAGTGTTTTGTGTTATGTGTACAGACATTCAAAAGGCCGGTGATCAAATGTCAGTTTATAGACTTGTTATGAAAAATGGAACATATGGACTAATGTGACAGTGATAGTGTGGGTATGACACTGACTCAGGGACAGAAAGCAGAGAGAAGTGGTGAACAGACATTGTTCAGACTGGGGGAGGGGGAGTATACAGTGCTGTTTCTCAGGACTCGGTATGAGAACCAGTGCTGTTCCTGGAATATAGATAGATATATAAATGACACCAACGTTTCCGTAAAAAAAAAAACATAATTTCAACTCTTGCAGAAGACATGAAACTCATAGCTAACGGTGGAACAATGCAGACCAGAGAATTATCCAACCTCACAGACGTTATTTTTAAAATGTATTTATTCTGGACTCTAATCCATCACGAGTTTATTTCTCACTCTAATTTATTTGTGTGTGATTTTCATGAGAGTGTGTGCGAGAATGTGTAGAGTATATTTTTATTATTTTATTTAGATTCAGCTTCTATTGTGAAGTATAATAAACTCACCTCTTGTTTAAACTCAGGAAAACCTGTCCTATTGGTTCTTTTATGATCACAACAAAGATAAAAGGTAGAATACTCACTAAGGTGGTCAGCACGTCCACTGTTAAAAAGGATACCCTCTTGCGGTAAAATAAGATATAAGACAAGAGGGGGACTGGGACCCTTACTCACCTGGCTGGAACAGAAATCTGGAGGTTCGAATGATGATAACGCAACAACACATGAGAAATTGGAAGTGGGAAAAACAATTGATCCTGAGAAAAAAGTTAAAAATATCAATGCAGGTTTTATTGTGGTTTTCACTGCTGGAACACTGAAATGTCCACGGTCGAAGACAGAGCATACAAACATATGAACATATGAATTAGGAGCAGGTGTAGGCCACTCGGCCCCTCAAGCCTGCTCTGCCACTCAATAAGATCATGACTAATCTGATTGAAACCTCAACTCCACATTACCACCTACCCTCGATAATCTTTCACCCCCTTGCTTATCAACAATCTATCTATCTCTGTCTTACAAGTACTTAAAGACTCTCTTCCACTGCCTTTTGAGGAAGAGAATTCCCAAGGCTCACAACCCTCAGAGAAATAAAAATCTCCTCATCTCTGTTTTAAATGGGCGACCTCTCATTTTTAAATGGTGACCCCTAATCCTAGATACACCCAGATACACACATCTTTCCACATGCACCTGTCAAGACTGCTCTAGATCTTAGATGTTCAAATCAAGTCGCCACTTACCCTTCTAAATTCCAGTGGATATAAGCCTAGCCTGTCCAATATTTCTTCATAAGACAGCCCACCCATTCCAGGTATTAGTCTAGTAAACCATTTCTGGGTTGCTTCCAATGCATTTACATCATTCCTTAAATAAGGAGACCAGTGCTGTATACAGTACTCCAGATGTGGTCTGACCAATGCCCTCTATAACTGAAGCATAACATGCCTACTTTTGTATTCAATTAAAGTCGCGATAAATGATAACATTCTATCAGCTTTCCTAGTTACTTTCTGAACATGCATACTAAGCTTTGGAGATGCATGCAAAAGGACACCCAGATCCCTTTGCATCTCAGAGCTCTGCAATCTCTCACCATTAGATAATATGCTTCGATTTTATTATTCCTGCCAAAATGGGCAATTTCCCATTTTCCCACATTATACTCAATTTGCCAGGTCTTTACCCAATCACTTAACCTATCTATATTCATTTACAGCCTCCTTATGTCTCCTTCACAAGTTACTTTCTTACTCATCTTTGTGTCATCAGCAAATTTGGTAACCAGGCCTTCGGCTCCTTCATCCAAGTCATTTATATAAATTGCAAAAAGTTGAGGTCCCAGCCCTGATCCCTGTGGCACACCAGTCCTTACATCTTGCCAACCAGAAAATGGCCCATTTATGCCTACTCTCTGTTTTCTGTTAGCTAACCAATCTTCTATCCATGCCAACATGTTACCCCGTTCACCATGAGCTTTTATTTTCACAAAACCTTTGATGTGGCACCTTATCTATTGCATCCTGGAAATCTATGTACAGTACATCCACCGGTTCCCCTTTCTCCGCAGCACATGGTACCTCTTCAAAGAACTCCAACAAATTGATTAAACATGATTTCCCTTTCATAAAACCGTTTTGATTCTGCCTGATTAGGTTGAATTTTTCTAAGTGCCGGCTACACTGTCTTTAATAATAGCTTCTAACATGTTTCCTATGACAGATGTGATGCTAACTTGCCTGTAGTTTTCTGTTATCTGTTTCCCTCGCTTTTTGACTAAAGGAGTTACATTCCCAATCAAGGAGTTATATACAGAGTGAAGTAACTTGGTACAGGTTAAAATCCCTCTCTGTTGAAAAGTTGAGCAATGTTGCTGGACAGTTAGGGATTACTCTCCATCTAAAAACCTGGAAACCCGAATTCCTAAGACTTTTGGCCAACCATTTTCCACTTAAAGCTGAAGATTCAAACAGGGTTAGAATCACTAACAGATAGAGTAATGTTAGCTAAGGTAAAACTGGAAAAGAAGAGACTAGAATTAGAATTCCAGAGAGAGCGAGAAAGTGCAGAGCGAGTGCCAAGAAAGGGAAAAAGTAAGAGTGTTCCAGAAGGAGAAGGAGGAAAGGGAGTTAAGGCGGCTCAAACAACTAGAAGAAGACCCAGTACACCCAGTGAAGGCACAGCTCTTGAGGGAGCTACCCCTAGCTCAGGACCATGTGCTGATCTCTTAAAGTTCTCCCAGTTCATGACAAAGTTCAATGAGGAGGATGTGGCAGAATTTTTCGTCACTTGTGAAAAGCTTGTAAAACAACCAAAATGGCCGGCAGAGAGCTGGACACTGTTTTTACAAAACAAAGTAACAGGAAAATCCCATCAGTTCTATTCAATGTTGCCACCTCCCTATTCCTTTTGAAACATCTAAACCCCGGAACATCCAACATTCATTTCTGCCCCTGTGATATCCAAGTCTCCGTAATGGCCACAACATTGTCGCTCCAAGTACTGATCCATACTCTAAGTTCATCACCCTTATTCCTGACACTTCTTGCGTTAAAATAGACACACTTCTCCCATCATACTGGCTGCAACTGTGCCCTGTCAACTGTCTAACCTTGCTCACAGACTCTCTGCACTATGTATCTGCCTGTTCAACATATGGAGTAAATGGCAAGAACAGTAATGCAGTTAAACATGGTTTATAGAATAAATAAGTGGATCGAGACACTTCCCAGGGAAACCAATGATAGCCAGGATGGGATAAAAAAAAAATTGAATAATCATAAGTGTGTAATAGATCCGCCTGTTTATTGGCAGCCAGTCAAAATTTGCAGAAAGAAAGTCAAACTGCCAGATGAAACTCCTACCTATTGTTCTGACATTCCAATCTATTGTACTCATATTCTGACCCATTGTTGTAACATTCCAATCTTTTGTACTCATATTCTGACCCATTGTTGTAATATTCCAATCTATTGTTCTCAGATTCTGACCCATTGTTGTAACATTCCAATCTATTGTACTCATATTCTGACCCATTGTTGTAACATTCCAATCTTTTGTACTCATATTCTGACCCATTGTTGTAATATTCCAATCTATTGTTCTCAGATTCTGACCCATTGTTGTAACATTCCAATCTATTGTTCTCAGATTCTGATCTATCCTCTCCCTTTCTCTGGGGCCACTGATCCCTGTTAGTCCCGGGGATGATGCTCCCACTGACACCAGGGGTAACACATTGAAATGAGTCTCTTATTAATAGAAGAGGGAAACCCTCCAGTGACACAATTATGGTCCATGGAGACTGGTATTAATTAAAGTCACTGAACAAACAGGTTCAATTAACACCTTTCAATCCAACACTCTTAGCACTACATTAAACTGGAGCATTTAACCGGTCTGGATGGGAATTATGAGGGTTGATGAGAGAAGGAAAGGTGCAAATGGCAGAGGCACTGGACAGAATCTGTCAATTCTCTTTGGATATGGGAATGATGACAGAGGACTGGAGGGCTGCAATTGTTACACCTTGTTTAAAAAAGGTGATATGGGTTAAACAATGTACTCTCCAGTCAATATGACGTTAGGTGGGGCATTTCACAACCCAGGTCATAAATATTCGTTGCTTGGAAAAGCACAGCATAATAAATTTCAAGCAGCACGGATATGCTAATGACAAATCATGTCTGGCAAACTTCAACAAGAACTTATCCCGAGGTACTTCACAGCAGCATTATGAAACAAAGTATAACACTGAACCACAAAATGGGATATTAGGATGGGTAGCCAAATGCTCGGTCAAAGAGGCAGGTTTTAAAGGAGTGTGTTAAAGGATAAAAGCGAGGTGGAGAGGTGGAGCTGTGAAGGGAGGATATTCCAGAGCTTGGGACCGAGGCAACTGAAGGTATGGCCACAAAAGGGAGAGTAATTAAAATCAGGGATGCACAAGAATCCAGAATTAGAGGAGCAGAGGTACCTCGAAGGACTGTGGGGCTGGA
This sequence comes from Heterodontus francisci, assembly GCF_036365525.1. Classification (NCBI taxonomy): domain Eukaryota; kingdom Metazoa; phylum Chordata; class Chondrichthyes; order Heterodontiformes; family Heterodontidae; genus Heterodontus; species Heterodontus francisci. Next base: position 1,731,457 of record NW_027141284.1, on the reverse strand, counting down.
GGAGATTACAGAGATAGTGAGGGGTGAGACCATGGAGGGAGTTGAAAACGTGTTGAGAATTTTAAAATAAAGACATTGCTTGACTGTGAGCTGATGCAGGTCAGTGATCGGGGAATGGGACTTGTTGTGAGTTAAGACACAGGAAGCAGAGTTTTAGATGACCTCGAGATTACAGATAGTAGAATGTGGGAGAATGAGTTGGAATAGTCTAGTCTACAGGTAATGAAAGCATGAATGAGAGCTTCAGCAGCAGATGAGTTGAGACAGGGGTGAAGTCGGGCAATGTTATTGAGGTGGAAATAGGTGGTGATAGTGATGGCACGAATATGAGGTTGGAAGCTCATTTTGTGGTCGAATGTCACAGAATAATAGAATTGTTACAGCACAGAAGGTGGCCATTCAGTCCATCGTATCTGTACTGGCTCTCCAAAAGAACAATTCATCTAGTGCCACTCCCCTGCATTCTCCCTGTAACTCTGTACAATTTTCCTTTTCAGATAGCTGTCCAATTTCTTCCTGAATGCCTCGATTGAATCTGCCTCCACCACACTCTCAGGCAGTGCATTCCAGACCTTCACCACTCACTGTGTGAAAAAGTTTTCCTCATGTCACTTATGCTTCTTTTACCAATTACTTTAATTCTTTGCCCTCTCGTTTTCGATCCTTTCAGGAATGGCAACAGTTTTTCCCTATCCACTCTCTCCAGAAACCTCATAATTTTGCAGACTTTTTGAAATCTCCTCTCTGCCTTTTCTTCTCTAAGGAAAATGTTCCAACTTCTCCAGTCTATCTTCCTAACTGATATTCTTCATCCCTGGAACCATTCTTGTGAATGTTTTTTCACACTCTCCAATGTCTTCACGTTAGATAAGGTGTGGTGCCCAGACCTAGACGTAATACTGCTACTGAGGCCGAACTAGTGTCTTACACAAGTTCAAAATAACCTCCTTGCTCTTGTATCCCATGCCTCTGTTAATAAAGCCCAGGATACTATATGCTTTATTAACTGCTCTCTCATCCTGTCATGCCACCTTCAATGACCAATGCACATATACGTCCAGGTCCCTCTGCTCCTCACCCCCTTTAGAATTGTACCCTTTATTATACATTGTCTCTCTATGTTCTTCCTACCAAAATGAATCACTTCACATTTCTCCACATTGATCTTCATCTGCCACCTGTCTGTCCATTCCACCAACTTGTCTATGTCCTTTTGATGTTCTACACTATCCTCTTCACAGTTCACAATGCTTCCAAGTTTTGCATCCTCTGCAAACTTTGAAATTGTGCCCTGTACACCAAGGTCTAGGTAATTAATATTTGTCAGGAAGAGAAAGGGTCCCAACACTGATCCCTGGGGAACTCCACTGCAAACCGTAAATATGAACAAAAAGTGCTGGAAATACTCAGCAGGCCTGGCAGCATCTGTGGAGAGATAAACAAAGTTAACGTTTCAGGTGTGTGACCATTCATCAGAATTGGCAAAGGTCAGAAATGTAATAGATTTTAAGCAAATAAAGCAGGGGTGGGGCAAAAGTGAACAAAAGGGGTGCAGATAGAACAGAGGGTCAGAGAGATTAAGTGACGAGGAGGTCTTGGGGCAAAGGCAAAGAAAATGTGCTTGTTGTGTGGCGAAAGATAAAGCATTAGTGCAGAGAGGGTGTTAAATGATAGAATAATGAACAGCTCTAGCCAAAAGCACCAACAGAACAAATCCAGTTTCAGGCCGACACATGGCAAAAAATGTTAAAACAAAATAATTGTTGAACCCAATATTCAGTCCAGAAGGCTGTAAATGCCTAATCGGACAATGAGGTGCTGTTCCTTGAGCTGGCGTTGTTATTCACTGGAACACCGCAGCAGGCTAAATGCAGATTGGGTGACCGCTTTGTGGAACACCTCCACTCAGTCCAAAGGCATGACACTGAACTTCCGCTCGCTTATCATTTCAACACCCTCCATCCCCCACCCCCGCTCTAATGCTCACCTTTCTGTACTTGTGTTTCCCCCAAAACCCCCACTTTATTTGCTTAAAACCTATTACATTTCTAACCTTTGCCAGTTCTGATGAAAGGTCACCGACTTGAAACATTAACTCTGCTTCTCTCTCCACAGATGCTGCCAGACCTGCTGAGTATTTCCTGCACTTTCTATTTGTATTTCTGATTTCCAGCATCCGCTGTATTTTGTTTTGATTCCACTGCAAACTGTTCCCCAGCCCGAAAAGCATCCATTAATCACTACTCTCTGTTTCCTGTCACTCAACCAGCTTAGTTTCATGTTGCTACTGGCCTTTTTATTTGATGAGCTATAACTTTGCTCACAGGTCTGTTGTGTAACACTTTATCAAATGCCTTTTGGAATTCAATTTATACCACAGCAGCAGCATTGCCCTCACGAAGCTTCCTTTTTACCTCTTCAAAATATTCCAACCATTTAGTTAAACACAATTTTCCCCAAACAAATACATGCTGGTTTTCCTTATTTGTCCATGTGCCCATTAATTTTATCCCAAATATGACACCAAGGTTGCAAATAAACTGTCTGAATCTCAGAGTGTTACTCGGGAGAGGGATGGGATCAATAGCAAGGGAACAGAGTTGGAGTGGGGGCTGAAAACAATGGCTTCAGTCTTCCCAATACTTAATTGGAGAAAATTTCTGCTCATCCAGTACTGGGTGTCGGATAATCAGACTGATAATTTAACAACAGTGGAGGAGTGGAGAGAGGTAGTGCTGAGGGAAACTTGATGGAGTTCTTTGATAAAACAATGGAGAGGGTTGATGAGGGTGGTGTGATTGAAGTTATATATATGGACTTTCAAAAGATGTTTGATCAAGTGACATTCAATAGACAGGTTAGGAAAACTGAACCCTATGCATTAAAGGGACAGAGACAGTGTGGATATAAAATTGGCTAATGAACAGTAAACAGAGAGAAGTGGTGAAAGGTTGTTGTTCAGACTCGATGGGAGTATACAGTGTTTTTCCCCAGGGTTTGGTATGAGACCCACTGCTCTTTTTGCTCTTGGAAAACCCGGGGTGGGTCGGGCAGAGACCCCTCCTCCTCCCTCTTTACAAACCTTCCCCTCTCTGCAGCCTCAAACTCAGCTCATTCACTCTTATGTGAATCCAGTTGTCTGAGAGACACCCACCCTAATCTCCCGGATTCCCTGCGGCAGGGCTGTCTTCATCACCCTGGATATCTCTAATGGTTATTGGAGTATCCCAGTAAAACTAGAGAAACAATTTAAATTCACATTCACTTCTGAGGACCAGAGATACCTCTGGACATGTCTGTCACAAGGAGTTCCACAATAACCCCACTATTTTCCACAAACGTATAACAGGGGCCCTTCTGAGCTTTTCACAGTCTTCCTGCTTTGTGCAATATGTCAATGATCTCCTCCTCATCACCACAGACCGTGTCCACACATTTAACCCTTTCACAGGAACTACTGCAGTACTTTGGGAGCTGGACGAAAAGACCATCCACGTAAGGCCCAGCTGGTGCAAGGTTGTGTCACCTTTCTAGGTGTCCAGATTGGATCATCCAGCATCAGCCCAGACCAACATCAGGTCGAGACCATCCAGCATCTACAACTGTCCACCTCAAAGACTGCCCAGTGCCCTATATTCAGGCTGGTGGGGTATTAGTGGACCCTCATCCCTCGATTTGCAGAGACTGTGGCTCCTCTTTATGAACTACCTAATGGTGATATTGACCAGTTTTAACCCGGTTGGACTGAAAAGAGCACGGAAGAAGCAGCACAACTGAAGAAAGCTGTTGCCCAGGTAACGCGCCTTATCCCACCTAACCCTGGCAAGACTTTCCACATGGAGGTGGAGGACACAGTGAAAAGCCTGGTTGCTGTCCTATGGAGAGAAAACCAGGAGAAACTACTCCCTATTGTGAATGATCCAGAATTGTGAGTGGGTCTGAACTGATTTACTCTGTTTGTGAAGGACATTTGTTAACCACGTTCTGGGACATCAAACGTTTCACTTACATCACGGGGTTCAACAGGGTGATACTGCCCAGTCCATGATAAACTTTCCCAGTATAGGAAAGCAGTAGTAATAGTAATCCCCTGTCAGAGAGTCATAGTCATTTGAGCACAGAATGAGGCCACTCGGCCCATCGAGTCCATGCCAGCTCTTCCTAGATAAATCCAGTCAGTCTCATTCCCTAGCTCTGTCTCCATATTCCTGAAAGTTTATTTCCCACACGTGTCCATCCAATATCCTTTTGAAATCATTCACCATCACTCCTTCCACCACCCTCGTAGGCAGTGACTTTCGAGGCCATTCCCACTCGCTGTGTAAAAAAGTTGTACATCACATCCCCCTGTATCTCTGTTCCACCACCTGAACTCTAGTCCTTGTACCATTAACTAATGGGAACATCTTTTCCCTTCTACCTTTTCCAAACAAGTCATCATCATGTATACCTCTATCAAATCTCCCCTCAATCTCCTTTACTCCAAGGAAAATAATATAGGCTTTTCAAGAGTAACCTTGTAGCTAAAATCCTCCATCCCTGGAACGATTCTGGTAAATCTCCTCTGCACCCTGTCAAGGACACTCACATCCTTCCTAATGTGTGGTGAACAGAACTGGATGCAGCACTCCAGTTGGGGCCTAACCAGAGCTTTATAAAGGTTCACAATAACTTGCCTTCTTCTGTACTCACCACCTCTATTTATTTTAGGATAGTCAGTATGGATTTGTTAAGGGAAGATTTTGTTTGACCAACTTGGTCGAATTTTTTGAAGAAGTAACAAGGAAGATAAATGAGGGTAGTGCAGTTGATGTGGTCTACTTGGATGGTAGCAAGCCTTTTGACAATGTCCTACATGGCAGACTGGTTCAGAAAATCAGATTGGGGCGGCACAGTGGCGCAGTGGTTAGCACCGCAACCTCACAGCTCCAGCGACCCGGGTTCAATTCTAGGTACTGCCTGTGTGGAGTTTGCAAATTCTCCCTGTGTCTGCGTGGGTTTTCTCCGGGTGCTCCGGTTTCCTCCCACAAGCCAAAAGACTTGCAGATTGGTAGGTAAATTGGCCATTATAAATTGCCCCTAGTATAGGTAGGTGGTAGGGAAATATAGGGACAGGTGGGGATGTAATATAGGGACAGGTGGGGATGTGGTAGGAATATGTGATTAATGTAGGATTAGTATAAATGGGTGGTTGATGGTCGGCACAGACTCGGTGGGCCGAGGGGCCTGTTTCAGTGCTGTATCTCTAAAATAAATTAAAATCCCATGGGATCCAGGGAAATGCATCAAGGTGGATACAAGATTGACTCAGTGGCAGGAAAGAAAGGGTAATTGTTGACGGCTGTTTCAGAGACTGGAAGGCTGTTTCCAGTGGCGTTCCGCAGGGCTCAGTATTAGAATTAGAATTAGAATTAGAATATTACAGCGCAGTACAGGCCCTTCGGCCCTCGATCTTGCGCCGATCATCTGACCTACACTATTCCATTTACATCCATATGTCTATCCAATGACCACTTAAATGCCCTTAAAGTTGGCGAGTCTACTACTGTTGCAGGCAGGGCGTTCCACGCCCCTACTACTCTCTGCGTAAAGAAACTACCTCTGACATCTGTCCTATATCTTTCACCCCTCAACTTAAAGCTATGTCCCCTCGTGTTTGCCATCCTCATCCGAGGAAAAAGACTCTCACTATCCACCCTATCTAACCCTCTGATTATCTTGTATGTCTCTATTAAGTCACCTCTCCTCCTCCTTCTCTCTAACGAAAACAACCCCAAGTCCCTCAGCCTTTCCTCGTAAGACCTTCCTTCCATACCAGGCAACATCCTAGTAAATCTCCTCTGCACCCTTTCCAAAGCTTCCACATCCTTCCTATAATGCGGTGACCAGAACTGCACGCAATACTCCAGGTGCGGCCTCACCAGAGTTTTGTACAGCTGCATCATGACCCCGTGGCTTGAAACTCGATCCCCCTACTAATAAAGGCTAACACACCATATGCCTTCTTAACAGCCCTATTAACCTGGGTAGCAACTTTCAGGGATTTATGTACCTGGATACCAAGATCTCTCTGCTCATCTACACTACCAAGAATCTTCCCATTAGCCCAGTACTCTGCATTGCTGTTACTCCTTCCAAAGTGAATCACCTCACACTTCTCCGCATTAAACTCCATTTGCCATCTCTCAGCCCAGCTCTGCAGCCTATCTATGTCCCTCTGTACCCTACAACACCCTTCGACACTATCCACAACTCCACCGACCTTCGTGTCATCCGCAAATTTACTAACCCACCCTTCTACACCCTCATCCAGGTCGTTTATAAAAATGACAAACAGCAGTGGCCCCAAAACAGAACCTTGCGGTACACCACTAGTAACTAAACTCCAGGATGAACATTTGCCATCAACCACCACCCTCTGTCTTCTTTCAGCTAGCCAATTTCTGATCCAAAGCTCTAAATCACCTTCAACCCCATACTTGCGTATTTTCTGCAATAGCCTACCGTGGGGAACCTTATCAAATGCCTTACTGAAATCCATATACACCACATCCACGGCTTTACCCTCATCCACCTGTTTGGTCACCTTCTCGAAAAACTCAATAAGGTTTGTGAGGCACGACCTACCTTTCACAAAACCCGGCTGACTATCGCAAATGAACTTATTCTTTTCAAGATGATTATAAATCCTGTCTCTTATAACCTTTTCCAACATTTTACCCACAACCGAAGTAAGGCTCACAGGTCTATAATTACCAGGGCTGTCTCTACTCCCCTTCTTGAACAAGGGGACAACATTTGCTTTCCTCCAGTCCTCCGGCACTACTCCTGTCGACAATGACGACTTAAAGATCAACAACAACGGCTCTGCAATCTCCTCCCTGGCTTCCCAGAGAATCCTAGGATAAATCCCATCTGGCCCAGGGGACTTATCTATTTTCACTCTTTCCAAAATTGCTAACACCTCCTCCTTGTGAATCTCAATCCCATCTAGCCTAGTAGGCTGTATCTCAGTAATCTCCTCGGCAACATTTTCTTTCTCTACTGTAAATACTGACGAAAAATATTCATTTAACGCTTCCCCTATCTCCTCTGATTCCGCACACAACTTCCCACTACTATCCTTGATTGGCCCTGTTCTAACTCTTATCATTCGTTTATTCCTGATATACCTATAGAAAGCCTTAGGGTTTTCTTTGATCCTATCCGCCAATGACTTCTCGTGTCCTCTCCTTGCTCTTCTTAGCCCTCCCTTTAGATCCTTCCTGGCTAGCTTGTAACTCTCAAGCGCCCTAACTGAGCCTTCACGTCTCATCCTAACATAAGCCGCCCTCTTCCTCTTGACAAGCGCTTCAACTTCTTGAGTAAACCACGGCTCCCTTGCTCGACAACTTCCTCCCTGCCTGACAGGTACATACTTATCAAGGACACGCATTAGCTGCTCCTTGAATAAGCTCCACATTTCGTTTGTGCCCATCCCCTGCAGTTTCCTTCCCCATCCTACACATCCTAAATGTTGCCTAATCGCGTCATAATTTCCTTTCCCCCAGCTATAATTCTTGCCCTGCGGTATATACCTGTCCCTGCCCATCGCTAAGGTAAACCTAACCGAATTGTGATCACTATCGCCAAAGTGCTCACCTACATCTAAATCAAACACCTGGCCGGGTTCATTACCCAGTACCAAATCCAATGTGGCAGCGCCCCTGGTTGGCCTGTCCACATACTGTGTCAGAAAACCCTCCTGCACACACTGGACAAAAACAGACCCATCTAAAGTACTCGAACTATAGTATTTCCAGTCAATATTTGGAAAGTTAAAGTCCCCCATAACCACTACCCTGTTACTCTCGCTCCTGTCGAGAATCATCTTCGCTATCCTTTCCTCTACATCTCTGGAACTATTCGGAGGTCTATAGAAAACTCCCAACAGGGTGACCTCTCCTCTCATGTTTCTAACCTCGGCCCAGACTACCTCAGTAGACGAGTCCTCAAACGTCCTTTCTGCCGCTGTAATACTTTCCTTGATTAACAATGCCACACCCCCCCCCCCCTCTTTTACCCTCTTCTCTGTTCTTTCTGAAACATCTAAATCCCGGAACCTGCAACATCCATTCCTGCCCCTGCTCTACCCATGTCTCCGAAATGGGCACAACATCAGGATCTCAGGTACCAACCCATGCTGCAAGCTCACCCACCTTATTCCGGATGCTCCTGGCGTTGAAATAGACACACTTTAAACCAAGTTCTTGCTTGCCAGTGCCCTCTTGTGTCCCTGTAACCTTATCCCCTACCTCACTACTCTCAACAGCCTGTACACTGGCACTGCAATTTAGGTTCCCATTCCCCTGCTGATTTAGTTTAAACCCCCCCGAAGAGCACTAACAAATCTCCCCCCCAGGATATTGGTACCCCTCTGGTTCAGGTGAAGACCATCCTGTTTGTAGAGGTCCCACCTACCCCAGAAAGAGCCCCAATTATCCAGGAAACCAAAACCCTCCCTCCTACACCATCCCTGCAGCCACGTGTTCAACTCCTCTCTCTCCCTATTCCTCTCTTCGCTAGCACGTGGCACAGGCAACAACCCAGAGATAACAACTCTGGTTGTTCTCGCTCTAAGCTTCCACCCTAGCTCCCTGAATTTCTGCCTTAAATCCCCATCTCTCTTCCTACCTATGTCGTTGGTGCCTATGTGGACCACGACTTGGGGGTGCTCCCCCTCCCCCTTAAGGATCCCAAAAACACGATCGGAGACATCACGTACCCTGGCACCTGGGAGGCAACACACCAACCGTGAGTCTCTCTCGTTCCCACAGAACCTCCTATCTGTTCCCCTAACTATGGAGTCCCCAATGACTAATGCTCTGCTCCTCTTCCCTTTTCCCTTCTGAGCAACAGGGACAGACTCTGTGCCAGAGACCTGCACCCCATTGCTTACCCCTGGTAAGTCGTCCCCCCCAACAGTATCCAAAACGGTATACCTGTTGTTGAGGGAAACGGCCACAGGGGATCCCTGCACTGCCTGCTGGTTCCCTTTCCTTCCCCTGACGGTAACCCATCTACCTACTTCTTTTACCTGAGGTGTGACTGCGTCCCTATAACTCCTGTCAATAATCCCCTCCGCCTCCCGAATGATCCGAAGTTCATCCAGCTCCAGCTCCAGTTCCCTAACGCGGTCTGCGAGGAGCTGGAGTTGGGTGCACTTCCCGCAGATGCAGTCAGCAGGGACACTCTTGGCGACCCCTACCTCCCACATTCTGCAGGAGGAACATACAACTGCCTTTACCTCCATTCCCACTATTCTAGATTCCCAATAAATCTACTGAAAAACCAAACGAAAAAAAAAAGTCAAAACTTGTTCGCTTAGCAATCCGACGGACTGAAGTTTTAAATAAAAAGCTTACCTTATCAACACCCTAGAGTCCTTTTTTTTTGGTTAGAGGAGGAGGGTGGGTGGGAGACACTACACGTGTAGTGTCTCGGGTACTGCCACTGCCCAAATAAATAGTTTTCCCCTACCCAGCAGTCCCCGGTCCTCCGAAACAAAAAAGGGATTAACTTGCAACTTACTGAAATTGACCGCTCAGCTGAAAGTCCGCTCCGCACCCCGTTCTATCAAGGCTGCTCCTCGCAAAAGACAAAGATTTTAAAACTGCCCAAATAAATAGTTTTCCCCTACCCAGTACTCGATCCCTCGCTTTTTGTGGTCTATATTAATGATTTGGACTTAAATGTAGGGGGCATTATCAAGACGTTTGCACTTGACACAAAGATTGACCATGTGGTAGCGAGTGAGGAGGGTAGCTGTAGACGACAGAAAGATAGTGATGGCTTGGTCAGATGGGCAGAAACGTGGCAAAAGGAATTCAACTTGCAGAAGTATGATCTGATGCATTTATGGAGGTGAAACAAGGCAAAGGAATACAGGATTAATGGCAAAATACTGAGAAGTGTAGAGAAAGTGAGGGACCCTGGATTGAATTTCCACACATCCCTGAAGATAGCAGGAGTGTTCGACAACGTGGAATATGGAATGCTTTCCTTTATTATCCCAGGTACAGAATACAAGAACAGGGAGGTTAGGCTGGAGCTGTATAACTCATGGGTTAGGCCACAACTTGAGTACTGTGTATAGTTCTGGTCACCTCAGTACAGAAGGGATGTAATTGCACTCCTGAGGGTACAGAGGAGATTTACGAGGATGCTGCCAGGACTGGAAAACTGCAGCTATGAAGAAAGATTAGATAGACTGGGGTTGTTCTCCTTGGAACAGAGAAGGCTGAGGGGTGATCTGATTGAAATGCACAAAATTGTAAAGGACATGGATAGAGAGGAGGTGAAGAGTCTGTTCACCATAACATCGAACAGGGGGAATAGAGTTAAAGTGATTGGTAGAAAGATCAGAGGGGAGATGAGGGTGGTGCTGGGTCTGCAATTCACTACCTGAAAGGATAGTTGAGTCAGAAACCCTCAACTCATTCAAAAATAGTCTGGATATCCACCTTAAGTGCTGTAATCTGCAGCTCTACGCACCAAATGCTGGAAGGTGGGATTAGAATAGGTGGATCATTTTCTGGCTGGCGCAGACAAGATGGGCCAAGTGGCTGCTTTCTGTGCCTTAACTTTCTATGATTCTACTAGAATGCTTCCAGGGATTGGGGTATTTTAGTTACAAGGTTAGTTTGGAGAAGATGGAGTTGCTCTCCCTGGAGTAAAGGAGATTGAGAGAAATTTGATAGAAGTGTACAAGATTATGATCGGTTGAGAGAAGATAGATAAGATAGACAAGGAAAATCTGTTCCCATTAACTGATGAAACACGGACAAGGGGACACAGATGGAAGGTTTTGGGTAAGAGATGCAGGGGGAATAGGAGGAAGAACTTTTTTACACAGTGGATGGTAATGAGATGGAACTCACTGCCCAGGAGGGTCGTGGAAGATAAGACAATCAATGATTTCAAAAGGAAACTGGATGGGCACCTGAAGGAAATGAACTTGCAGGGATAGGGGGATTGAGAGGGGGAGTGGGAATGACTGGATTGTTCCAGATTGAGCTGGCATGGAGAGGTAAAATGGCCTCCTTTTATGTCGGAAATTATTTTATGACTACATCGATTTCTACATCCCTACGTTAGATTTGTCTCATGCTCCTGCCTCTAAAAATCCAGATACATAGACGTTCAATGAAACTGTGACCTTAACAGCCACTGACAGCTCCGTCCTCACCCTGGTGTGAGGCTCCAGGTCGTGTTGCAGGAGGTTACACAGCTCTGCAACCACCTCTTTATTGAATCAGAGTCACCTCACACACTGCTCCTGAGTTAGGTGTAGGTAGGAAAAGTGCTCTTGCAAAACCGGGGTGGGTAAGGCAGAGCCCCCTCCTTCTCCCTCATTACAGAGCTTCCCCTCTCTGCAGCCTCTGCTCCATTTTTTGGTCATGTGACAGACCCAGAAACACTGGAAATACAGTCCCCATACCTCGTCCAGAGTTGGTTCACCAAATCCTCTGTCCTCCCTGAATGTCTGCAGCAGCTCACAACACAACCTCCAGAAAACCATCCACAGCACCTCCACTAACTTTACAACAGCAAAAGTAAGTCACAAGCCCCTCACCTGTACGTTGGATTCCTGGTCCTTTTAAATAACACCAGTGGGGGTCCTTCGTGCTGCTGAATGTATGTTCAGCTGAGAGTGACTAACACAGGCGGTCAGTCGACATGCACAGATCAAGATTTAAAGACGTACATCAAAGCTGTCGGAATGGCAGATTGACGTCAATTCAAACCCTTCCTCACACTAACAGCACATGCACAGTATACCCAGGCTAGTTCCCTGCCCAGCACTGGGCACGGTGCTGGCCACACTAGAAGTGGCCGGCTGTGCAGTTCACATCATTTTATAGTTCCAGGTTTCCATAGCGTTGGCACCAGTGCCATCATAAAGTGAAACGTCATAGAGTGAAAATCACAGCAGTAGAAGAAATAGAGTGAAAACAGCTCACTTCTAAAAGGGAATTGGAAAAAGACTTGAAAGCATAAGATTGACAAGAATATGTGAAATGCAAGGGAAATGGGACTAATTGGAGGGGTGAGGCCATGGAGGGATTCAAACACAAGAATTAGAATATTAAAATTTAGGTGCTGCCAGGCCCGGAGCCAATGTCGATCAGTGAGCACAGAAGTAATGGGCGATCGGGATTTGGTGTGAGTTAGGATTTAGGCAGCAGAGTTCTGGATGGGCTGTTGTTTATCAGGTTGATAACTGGGAGGGTGACCAGGATAGAATTGGAATAGTTAAGTGTGGATTTAACAACGGCACAGATGAGGGTTTATTAGCAGATGGGTAGAGGTGATGACGGGTAATATTACAGAGGTAGTAGCAGGTAGGGTTGGTGATAGGTGGAATATGGCAATGAACTCAGTTCAGGTATAAGTATAACAAAGAGATTCCAAACAGTCTGCTTCAGCCTCAGACATTGGGTAGGGAGGGGAATGCAGACAGTGGATGCAGAGTGGAATGTGAGACAGAGACTGAAGACTGTGGCTTAAGTCTTCCCAAGATTTACATGACAAGAACACTAAATCAGTGAAATATGATTTATAGATCTAATAGTTGGATACAGAGACTTACCAGGGACACCAATAATAGCGAGTATGGGATAGTAAATCGTTTGAATCATCTTCAGAGCATAATAGATCCGCAAATCTAATGTTATCCAAAAATAATCTGCAGTAACGAGGCTAAACCAATAGGAGAAACTCCTGCTGTCCATTGTTTTAACATTCCAATCTATTGTTCCCAGATTCTGACCCATTGTTGTAATATTCCAATCTATTGTTCTCAGATTCTGATCTCTCCTCTCTCACTCACTGGAGCCGCTGATCTCTGTTAGTGCCGGGGGTGATGCTCCCACTCACACTATGAGCCAGCACATTGGAAGGAGTCCGTTATTAATAGAAGAGGGAAACTCTCCAGTGACACAATTAGGGTCCTTGGAGACTGACGTTAATTACAGTCAATGAACAAACAGGTTCAGTTAACACCTTTCAATCCAACACTATTTACACCACAATAGTGTCGAAGATTTACCCAGTCCAGATGGGATATATGAGGTTTGTTGAGGGAAGGAATGTGGGAATAGCAGAGGCACTGGCCAGAAGCTTTCAATCCTCTTTGGATCTGGGAGTGATGACAAAGCTGTTACAAGCTGTTTAAATAAGGAGACATTAGATAAACCCGACAACTGCTGACCAGTCAGTCTAATGTCGGTGGTTGGAAATTTCTGGAGGGCATGAGCCAATACAAAAATATATCATTCTTGGAAAAACATGTGATATTAAATGATAAACAGTACGGATAGGTTAATGGAAAATCATGTCTGATAATCTTGATCAAGTTAGTTGATGACATAACTGTGAGTATTGATGAGGATAGTGTGTTTCCTGTTATGTATCTGGACTATCAAAAGGCCTGTGATCAAATGACATTTCATACACTTGTTATGAAAAATGGAACACATGGATTAATGTGAGAGTGATAGAGTGGATATGACACTGACTCAAGGACAGAAAGCAGAGAGAAGTGGTGAACAGACATTGTTCAGACTGGGGGAGGGGGAGAATACAGTGCTGTTTCTCAGGGGTCAGTATTAAAACCAGTGCTCTTCCTGACATATAGATAAATATACAAGTGACATAAACTTATATGTAAAACAACATAATTTAAACCCTTGCAGATGACATGACACTTATAAATAAGGGAGGCAAAGGCGCAGACCACAGAATTACCCAATCTCACAGATTTTGGTTTATTTTTAATTTATTCTGGACTCTAATCCTAATAGAAATTTAGTTCTCACTCTATAATTTATTTCTGTGTGATTTGCAGGTCTGTGTGTGTGTGCATGAATGTGTGTATGTTTATTATTTTATTTAGATTCAGTTTAGATTGTTAAGTATAATAAACTCACCTCTTGTTTAAACTCAAGAAAACCTGTCTGATTTGTTCTTTCACGATCACAACAACGGTAAATGGTAAAATGCTCACTGAGGTGGTCAGCATGTCCACTGCTAAAAAGGAATACACCCCGCTGCAGTGAAATAAAAGATAGGACAAGAGGAGAGCCTGGGACCCCTCCTCACCTGGCTGTAACAGAAATCTGGCGGTTCTAGTGATGATAACGCAACAACAAATGAGAAATTGGAAGTGTCATAGATGCACAGAGTTTTACAGCACAGAAACAGTCCCTTCGCCCCACTCTGTCTGTGCTGGCCATCAAGCCTGTCCATTCTAATCCCCTTTTCCAGCACTTGGCCTGTAACCTTGTATGCTATGGCATTTCAAGTGCTCATCTAAATACTTCTTAAATGTTGTGAGGGTTCTTGCCTCCACCATCTTTACAGGTAGTGTGTTCCAGATTCCAGCCACCATCCGCGTGAAATATTTTTTCCCTCAAATCTCCTCGAAACCACTTGCCCCTGACCTTAAATCAATGCCCCCCCGGTTATTGACACCTCTGCTAAGGGAACAGTTTCTTCTTCTCTGCCCTATCTATGGGCCTCATAATTTTTCCTGCTTTCTGTCTCCCTCCCTTTTTGAATAAAGGAGTTACATTGGCATAAAAGGAGTTACATACAGAGAGAAGTAACTCGGTACAGCTTAGAATCCCTCTCTGTTGAAAAGTTGAGTAATGTAGCTGGACAGTTAGGGATTACTCTCCGCCCAAAAGCTAGGAAACCCAAAATTCTAAGACCTGTGGCCAATCATTTTTCACTTGAAGCTAAAGAATCAAGCAGAGTTAGAATCACTAACAGATAGAGTAATGTTAGCTGAGGTAAAACTAGAACAGAAGAGACAAGAATTAGAAATCCAGAGAGATCGAGAAAGAGCAGAGTGAGAGAAAGGGAAAAAGTAAGAGTGTTCCAGAAGGAGAAGGAGGAAAGGGAGTTAAGATGGCTCAATCAACTAGAGGAAGACCCAGTACACCCAGTGAAGGCACAGCTAGTGAGGGAGCTGCCCAGAGCTCAGGACCATGTGCTGAGTTCTTAAAGTTACCCCAGTTCATTCTAAAGTTCAAAGAGGAGGATGTGGCAGAATTTTTCATCACTTTTGAAAAACTTGCAAAGCAGCTGAAATGGCCGGCAGAGAACTGGACACTGTTTTTATAAAGCAAAGTAACAGGAAAAGCTCATGAGGTGTATTCACTGTTGCCAGATGAAAGTTCATCAGATTCTGAGATGACTAAAAACGCTATCCATGGTGTATATGAGATAGTATCAGAAGCGTACCACCAAAAATTCAGAACACAACGAAAGTAGCCTGAGCGAACTTACCTCCAGTTTGAAAGAGTTAAGCAGCTTCGGAACAGCGGAGCAGGAGTAGGCCATTCAGCCCATTTAGTCTGCCCTGCCATTCAATACGATTATGGGTTATCTTCTATTTCAATTCCTTTTTACCACACTATCCCCATATCCCTTTATGTCATTTGTATTTATAAATCTGTCAATCTCTGCTTCAAACATACTGAATGACTGAGCTTCCACAGCCCTCTGGGGTAGAGAATTCCAAAGATTCACAACCCCCTAATTAAAGAAATTTCGCCTCATCTCTGTCCTAAGTGACTTCCTCCTTATTTTAAAATTGTCTCTGCTGGTTCTAGACTCCCCAACCAGGGGAGACATCTTCGCTGCATCAACCCATCTATCCATTTAATTATGTTGCAGGTTTCAATGAGATCACATCTCATTCTTCGAAATTCTGGAGAATCCAGGCCCAGTTTTCCTAATCTCTTCATAGGACAGTCCTGCCATCCCAGGAACAAGTCTAGTGAATCTTCGTTGCACTCCCCCTATGGCAATAATATACTTCCTAAAGTAAGGGGACAAAGCTGCACACAGTACTCCAGGTGTGTTCTCACAAGGTTCCATACAATTGAAGCAAGACTTCACCACTCCTGTACTCAAATTCTCTTGTGATAAAGGCTAACATACCATTAGCCTTCTTAAGTGCTTGCTGTCCCTGCATGTCAGCCTTCAGTGACTTATTGACAAGGACACCCAGATCCCTTTGTACATCTACACTTTCTAATTTCTTACCATTCAAGGAATACCCTTCACATCTATTCCTCCTTCCAAAGTGGATAACCTCATATTTTCCACATTATATTCCATCTGCCACGTTCTTGCCCTCCCACGAAGTCTGTCCAAATTCCCTTGAAGCCGCTTTGCACCTTCCTCACAACACATACATTCCCACATATTTTTGTATCATCTGCAAACTTGGGACTATTACTCTGGTCCCCACATCTAAATCAATGATACATATTGTGAACAGATGGGGCCCAAGTACTTACCCAAATGTTTCCTTTTTACTTACCCCACTAGTCACAGCCTGCCAAAGCGAGAATAACCCATTTATTCCTACTCTCTGTTTTATGCTTGTTAACCAATCCTTAATCCATGCCAGTATATTACGTCCTATCCCATGTGCTTTAATTTTACTAACCAACCTCGTGGGGGACTTTATCAAAAATTCATCTGAAAATCCAAATATACTACATCCACCGACTCCACTTTATCAATTCTGTTACTAATATCCTCAAAAAACTCCAACAGGTTCATCAAACATGATTTCCCATTCATAAATCCATGTTGTCTATGCACAATCAGATCATTATTATCCAATTATCCATTTATCTCATCTTTTGTGATAGATTCTACCATTTTCCCTACTATTGATGTCAGGCTAACAGATCTGTAATTCCCCGTTTTCTCTCTCCCTCCCTTCTTAAATCGTGGGGTGACATTTGCGACCTTCCAATATGCTGGAACCGTTTCCAGAAGGTGATCACCCATGCACCCACTGTTTCCATAGCTACCTCTGTCAACACTCTGGAATTTAGTTCATGTGTCAGCTCACCGGAGGGTGAGGTCACAAACGAGTTATAATACACAGGACTCAGATAAGAACATTGCTGGAACTGCATACAGGAGAATGATGATGGATATGGACACTGAGAGACTTTGTCCATTGACAGGTCTGTCAGACAGTCTGTTATCACTGTCAAGGAACATGGAGTAGTCCAGCTCCAACATCACACAGGACATTGCACTGCGTTTGAAGCCCATTCTTTCCCCTGTGGAAGTGGTCACTAACTCCATGGAAGCACTAGTGGACCCAGCCGTGATACAGTGTCTGATACCATTGTCTCAGCTTCCACTGCAGCACTACGGCAGACACCCAAAGTCTCAGTGCTGCAGTGGAAGCTCAGATTGAGGACATGAGATCCATGTTTGCTGCCAGGCAGGATCAGACAGCTGTTATCATGGCTGGAGATCTCAGTGTTCAAAGGGGTTTGCAGGCTCTCACAGCAGTCCAGCAATCTGTGATCCAGTAGATTACCAGGATTGCTGAGGTGTCGCCCCTTGGCAGTGACAGTGTCTCTGTGGAGCATGAACTTGCTGTCCTCTCTCAGGATGACAGTATTTGTCCTCCATTCACTGCCACTCCACCAGTGTCCTTGCTGTTCCGCATCAGCCAGCCCAGGCTGCTGCTGCCCATGTCGAGGTGGTGCAATCCGACTACGAACCCGCAAAGTCCTGTGCTGCTCGAGGACGTCCTGCAAGGCCATCTGCAGTCTCCCCAGTGAAAGTCAGCAGCCTTCCACCAGCCATGCTGCAGTCACTGGGGAAACACTGTGTAGGAGCACTAGCCAAGTCGAGGGAAGCCACAAGACAGGCACTAAGGGAATACACAAGGGTGAATAGTTCAGTTTTGTTTGTATAATTGGATGTGTTGTTGGATAAAGATGTTAATGAAAAGGTTTTTGTTGGTGTTTTTCATTGCAGGATAGTGACCAAGGGGACAATGTGATGGGGCGTCTCAGATGGGTGTAATGGTGGTGAATGGGGGATCCATGGTGGGAAAGGGAAGTTGTCTTATGGGAACCGGAATCTTATCAGGGACTCTCCGACAGCCTGTCCGGGTCGATGGCATTCAGGAAATATCCTCCCGGTCTCCTCCTGCTCCTCCTCCTGAGGTGTCCTCTGGATTCCTGTTGCCAATGCCTGTGTCCTCATGATAGTGATGATATGAAGGGTGCAGCAGAACACCATGAACTTGGACACCTGCTCCAGTGTGTACTGGAGGACTCCCCCGAGCGGTTCAGACATTGGAATCATTGCTTCCTCACACCGATGATCTGTTCCACTATGTTCCTGGTAACTCCATTACTCACGTTATACACATGTTAATTGTGTGTGGTTGGTTGGCGGTGGGAGGTGGTTTGGGGATGCAGAAACATGAGCTGTGTCTAGAGAATGGAATCCTTCATCTCTGAGGTGCCACATTCTGGTTCTGCATGGCGGCCAAAGTGTTGGAACCGGCTGACTGCATCAGAATGAATGTATGGTGGCTGCTGCCAGGATAGTGGACATTCACCAACATGATGTACTGGGCATTATCACACACCAACTGTGCATTCATGGAGTGAGAGTTTTTCCAGCTCCTGACAACGGGGGCCCCGCAGAGACACCCACACCATCAGGAATCCCTCTATCCTGACAAAGCCACGGGATCTCTCATCCTGCTTCCCCCTGCTGAGGGAGAAAATGATGACATCGATGGTCACCGTCACCTCCCAGAATTATCAATGGACAACACACAAGACGAGTAACTACTGGTCAGTTAGTTTAACATCAGTGGCGAGTAAGGTTTTAGAAACAATAATCAGGGAAAAAGGACAACACACACTTGGAGAGGTTTGAGTTAATTACGGATTGTCAGCACGGATTTCTAAAAGACAGATTATGCTTGATGAACTAATTGAATTGATTTCGATGATCAGAGAAGGTTGATGAAGGGAATGTGGTGGATGTTGTCTCCCTGGATTTTATTAAAGTATTTGATGAAGAACCACACAAATGCTTGGTTAACAAAATTGAAGCTCATGGAATAGCATCCAATTGGATCAAAAATTGTCCAAAGGACAGCAAAAAGAGTCTTGTGTTAAATGGCTGTTTTTCAGACAGGAGGATGGTAGACAGTGATGTTCCCCAAGGGTCAGTGCTCGGAACGCTGATTTTCTTTCCTTGCTATATATAAATGACATGCACCTTGGAATGCAAAGCAGAGTTTCAAAATTTTCCGATGATACCAATCTTGTAGGTGTGATAAACAGGGAGGATGATACAAACCATCCGCAACAGAACTTAGATAGGCTGGCAGAATGGACAGAGAAGTGGCAGGTAGAATTTATTACAGAGCAGTGTGCGGTGATGTATTTCGTCAGAAGGATTAGGAAGGCAATGTAGACTTAATGACACATTACTAAAGATTGTGCAGGAACAGAGGGACCTGGGCCTCCATATGCACTGATCTTTGAAGGTGGCAGGACATATTAGGAGAGTGTTTAGCAAATCATATCAGATCTTGGGCTTCATAATTACAGACAAAGATACAAAGGCAGGGAAGTTATGCTGAAACGTTATAAAGCTGTGGTTGGGCCTCAACTAGAGAACTGTGTCCAGTTCTGGTCACCACACTTTAAGAAGGATGTGAAGGTCCTTGAGAGGATGCAGAGGAGATTTACCAAAATGGTTTCAGGCATGGGGGTTTAGCGACAAGGTTAGTTTGGAGAAGATGGAGTTGTTCTCCCTGGAGTAAAGGAGATTTAGAGAGCTTTGGTAGAGGTGTACAAGATTATGATAAGTTTAGATAAGACAGACAAGGAAAAACTGTTCCCATTAACTGATGAAACACGGACTGGGGGACAGAGATGGAAGGTTTTGGGTAAGAGATGCAGGGGGAATATGAGGAGGAACATTTTTAGACAGTGGATGGTAATAAGCTGGAACTCACTGCCCATGAGGGTGGTGGACGCTGAGGCAATTAATGATTTCAAAAGGAAACTGGATGGACACCAGAAGGAAATGAACTTGCAGGGATACGGGGACTGAGCGGAGGATTGGGACTGACTGGATTGTTCCAGGGAGAGCTGACATGGAGGGGCCGAATGACCACCTTCAGTGCCGCAAATGACCAATTCGCTCTCTGTGACTCCATGTTGGATATGTCTCCTGCTCCTGTCTGGAAAGATCTAGATACACAGAAGTTCAATGAAACTGTGACTTTAACGGCCACTGACAGCTCCTTCCTCACCCTGCTGTGAGGCTCCAAGTCGTGTTACAGGAGGTGACACTGCTATGTGACCACATCCGAATTAAATCAGAGCCACCTCACGCACAGCTCCTGGGTTAGGTGTAGGTAGGAAAAGTGCCCTTGGAAAACCCGGGGTGGGTAGGGCAAAGCCCCCTCCTCCTCCCTCTTTACAGAGCTTCCCCTCTCTGCAGCCTCTGCTCCATGTGTTGGTCATGTCATAGACCCAAAGACACTGTAAATATAGTCCCCATTCCTTGTCCAGATTTGGGTCACCAAATCTTCTGTCCTCCCTGAATGTCTGCAGCAGCTCACAACACAACCTCCAGAAAACCATCCACAGCACCTCCACTAACTTTACAATAGCAGAAGTAAGTCAAAAGCCCGTCACCTGTAAGCCGGATGCCTGGTCCTTTTAAATAACATTAGAGGGGATTCATTGTGATGCTAAATGTACGTTCAGCTGACATTGACTAACACAGGTGGTCAGTGGACATGCACAGACCAACTTTCAAAGAAGTACATCAAAGCTGCTGGTATGGTACATTGACATCACTTTCAAAGCCACCCTCAAAGGAACAACACATACAAGGTACAATTGAGCGAGAGCCCTGCCCAGCATGTGATATTGTGCAGGCCACAGTAGAAGTGGCCGGCTGTGAAGACCACGATGACAGCACATAGATGATACGACTGGGCTGGAGCCCCGCTCAGCATGGGATATTGTGCAGACCACACCGGAAGTGGCCGGCTGTGCGATTCACATCTCTTTATGGATCCCAATTCTGTACCGTCAGCAGCAGTCTTGCTGCAGAGTCTAAAATCGTGGCTCGGGACAGATGCAGAGGGAAATAAATTCACTTTACAAGGAGAACTGAAAGAAAGATTGAAGTCGAAAGATTTGCAGCAATATGTGAAATGGACTGGGGAAAGTGAATAAATGGAGGGGTGAGGCCATGGAGAGATTCAAACACAAGAATGAGAATATTAAAAATAAGGTGCTGCCAGACCCGGAGCCAATGTAGATTAGTGAGCACAGGGGTGATGGGTGATCGGGATTTGGTGTGAGTTAGGATACAGGCAACAGAGTTCTGGATGGGCTGTGGTTTATGGAGGTTTATAACTGGGAAGGGTGACCAAGATGGAATTAGAATAGTCAGCTGTGTATTTAACAGTGATGCAGATGAGAGTTTACGCAGGAGATGGGCTGAGGCAGAGGTGGAGAGGAGTGATATCACAGAGGTGATATTAGGCAGGTTTGGTGATGAAAAGAATATGAAGATGAACTTAGCTCAGGTTGAAATATAACACAGAAGTTGTAAACTGTCTGGTTGAGCATCAGATATTGGGCAGGGTGGAGTATGTGCTTCACAGATAGGGAATGGAGTTTGTGATGGAGACCAATGACACTAGCTTCAGTCTTCCCAAAATTTACATTACAGAACAGTATTTCAGTGAAACAGGGTTTACAGATCTCCTGGTCTGAAATAGAGACAGCAACAGCAGCAAAGATGAGAGAGTATATGACAAGAACTGTAATACAGCTGACAATGGTTTATAGAGCTAATAGCTGAAGATATTCACCAGGCATACAACGGCAGCAAGAAGGGCAGAGTAAATTACAGGAGCAGTAATGCAGTTAAACATGGTTTAAAGAATTAATAGCTAGATAGAGAGACTTACCAGGGACACCAATAATAGCCAGGATTGGATGGTAAATGTATTGAATAATCTTCAGTGCGAGATAGATACGAGAGTTTAATGAGAACCGATCATAATATGTAGAAAGAGAGTAAAGATCCGAGGATAAACTCCTGTCCATTGTTGTAACATTCCAATCTATTGTTCTCTGATTCTGACCCATTGTTGTAACATTCCAGTCTTTTGTTCTCAGATTCTAACCTATCCTCTCTCTATCTCTCTGGAGCAGCTGATCTCTGTAAGTGCCGGGGCTGATGTTCCCACTGACACTGTGGAAGAACACATTGAAAGAACCCCCTTATTAATAGGAGATGGAAACCCTCTAGTGACACAATTAGGGCCCATGGAGACTGACATTAATTACAGTCACGGAACAAACAGATTCAGTTAACCCTTTTCAATCCAACGCTTTAGTACCACAATAAAGTTGAACATTTATCCAGTCTGGATGGGATGTATGAGGGTTGCTGAGGGAAGGAATGGGGGAAATAGCAGAGGCGCTGGCCAGAATCTTCCAATCCCCCTTCGATATTGGCGTGATGGCAGGTTTCCACAGGCTCACCACTCTCTGGGTGAAGAAACGTCTCCTCATCTCAGTCCTGAAAGTTTTACCCCATATCCTGTGGTTCAGGAGTCCCCCACTATCGGGAACATCCTTCCTGCATCGACCCTGTCAAGTCATGTTAGAATTTTATAGGTTTCGATGAGATCCCTCCTCACTCTTCTGAATTCCAGTGAATATAGTCCGAACCGACTCAATCTCTCCTCATACGACAGTCCTACCAGCCCAGGAATCAGTCTGGTAAAACTCTACTGCACTCCCTCTTGCAAGACCATCCTTCCTCAGATAAGGAGACCAAAACTGCACACAACATTTCAAGTGCGGCCTCACCAAGGCCCTGTATATTGCAGTAAAACATCCCTGCTCCTGTACTTGAATCCTGTCTCTATAGAGGCCAACATAACATTCGCCTTTTTCTACCGCCTGTTGCACCTGCATGCTTACCTTCAGTGACTGGTGGACGAGAACACCCAGGTCTCGCTGCATATTCCCCTCTCTCAGTTTATAGCCGTTCAGATAATAATCTGCCTTCCTGTTTTTGCTAGCAAAGTGGATAACTTCACATTCATCCACATTATACTGCATCTGCCATGCATTTGCCCACTCACTTAACTTGTCCAAATCACCCTGAAGCTTCTCTGCATCCTCCTCACAACTTACCCTCACACTCAATTTTGTATCATCTGCAAATTTGGAGATATTACATTTTGTTTCCTCATCTAAATCATTAATATATATTGTGAATAGCTGGGGTCCTAGCTCCGATCCCTGCGATACCCCAATAATCACTGTCTGACATTGAGAAAAAGATCCGTATGTTCCAATGCTTTGTTTCCTGTCTCCCAACCAATTTGCT
This sequence comes from Heterodontus francisci, assembly GCF_036365525.1. Taxonomy (NCBI): domain Eukaryota; kingdom Metazoa; phylum Chordata; class Chondrichthyes; order Heterodontiformes; family Heterodontidae; genus Heterodontus; species Heterodontus francisci. Next base: position 1,708,183 of record NW_027141284.1, on the reverse strand, counting down.
TTCTATCGCAATACACTACCCCCAGTCTTGTGCACTTTAATTTTACATGCTAAACCCTTACGTGGAACTTTGTCGAGAGCTTTCTGAAAGTGCAAATAAACCACACCCACTGGCTCCCTCTCATCAACTCCACTAGTTACATCCTGGAAGAATGCTAGTAGATTTATCAAGCATGATTTCCCTTTCAAAAATCCATGCTGACTCTGTCCGATTCTACCAGTATTCTCCAAGTGCTCTGCTGCAAAATATTTGATAATGGACTCCAGGATTATCCCCACAACCGATGTCAGGCTGAATGGTCTATAATTCCTTGCTTTCTCTCTACCTCCCTTTTTTAATAGTGGGATAACATTAGCTACCTTCCAATCTGTAGGAACTGTTCCAAAGTCCATAGAATCTTGGAAGATGACCACCAATCCATCCACTATGTATAGGGCCACTTCCTTAAGTACTCTGGGATGTAGATTACTAGGACCTGGGTATTTATCGGCCTTCAATACCATCAACTTCCCCAACACCATTTCTCTAATACTGATTTCTTTCAGTTCCTCTCTCTCACTAAACCCTGTATTCACCAACATTTCTGGTATGATATTTGTGTCCTCCTTTGTGAAGACAGAACTAAAGGATGCATTTAGTTGGTCAGCCATTTCTTTGTTTCCCAGAATAAATCCCCCTGTTTCTGACTGTAACGGACCTGTATTTGTCTTCGCCAATCTTTTCCACTTCACATACGTATAGATTCGTGTACAGTCAGTTTTTATGTTCCCCGCTAGCTTACTCTCGTGCTCCATTTTCCCCTTCTCGATCAATCCCTTGGTGCTCCTTTGCTGAATTTTAAACTGCTCCCAATCCTCAGGTCTGTTGTTTTTTCCTGGCGAATTTATATGCCTCATCCTTGGATCTAATGCTATCTCGAACTTTCCTTGTAAGCCATGATGTGGCTACCTTTTCCGTTTTACTTTTGCACCAGACAGGAGTAAACAATTGTTGCAGTTCATCCATCCGCTCTTTGAATGTTTGCCATTGCTTTTCCAGGGTCATCTCATTAAGTAACGTTTCCCAATGTATCATCGACAACTCATGCCTCATACCTTCGTAGCTTACTTTATTAAGATTCACGACCTTAGTCTCAGAACCAACTAGGTCACTCTCCATCGTGATGAAGAATTCTATCGTATTATGGTCGCTCATCCCCGAGGGATCTCGCACAACTAGATTGTCAATTATTCCTCTCTCATTACACAATAACCAGTCTAGGATGGCCTGTTCTTCAGTTGGTTCCTCAAAGAATTGGCCCTGAAAACCATCCCGTATATTCTCCAGGAATTCCTCCACAATGTATTGTGACCAATTTAATTTGCCCAATCGATTTGCAGATTCAAGAAACCCAAAATTACAGATGTTCCTTTATCGCATGCGTCTCTCATTTCCTGTTCAATGCCATTCCCAAATTCAGCACTACAGTCTGGGGGTCGATATACAACCCCCACTAACGTTTTCTACACTTTAGTGTTTCTCAGCTCGACCCATACATATTCGACATCGTCAGAGCTAATATCCTGCCTCACTATTGCGTTAATTTCCTCTTTAACCAGCAATGCAACTCCACCAAGGGTGGAAATAGGCCGTTTTACTGATGGTGAGAAAATTCGGTAGGAAGCTCATCTCAAGGGATCTCAGGGTTAACTATGTAACTTAGTCTGTGAACAGTTTGGCTTCGTCTCAAACATTTACAAAGGAGAGGGATGGAGTGTGTAACTAGGAAATGTTTGGAGCAGAGACAGAAAACAATGGCTTCAATCTTCTCAATATTTAATTAGCATTGCAGATGTGTGAGGTAATACATGTTGAAAGGATGAATGAAGAGGGACAATACAAGTTAAATGGTGTTACTATAAAGGTGGTGAAATAACAGAGACACATGGCGTGCTATATACACAAATCTTTGCAGGTGGCAGGAAAGGTTAACTGGACAGTTAATAAATGTATGGGATCCTAGGGTTTATAAATAGAGGCAAAAAGAACAAAAGCAAGGACATTATGTGAAACATATATAAAATACTAGTTCAGCTCCACCTGGAGTCTTGTGTCGAATACTGGGAACCACACTTTAGGAAGGACATGAAGCCTTCGGAGAGGGTACAGAACTGTTTTGCTAGAATTTGTCCAGGCTTGAGGGATTACAGTTATGTAGCTGAGGTTGTTCTGGTTAGAGCAGAGAATTTTCAGAGGAGATTTGATTGAGGCATTTAACATTAGAAGGATTTAGATAAATTAAATAAAGAGAAACTGTTTCCAATGTCCAAGAGACACAGATTTAAGGCGATTGGTAAAAGAAGCAGACATGAGGATTTTTGTTTCTGAGTGGTTTGGATTTGGGATGCACTGTCTGATAGACTGATGGATACAGATTCAATAGTAGATCCCAAAAGGGAATTGGATAAATATCTGAAGGAGAAAAAAAGCAAGGATATAGTGAAAAAGCCTGGGAGTGGGACTAACTGGATTGCTCTTTGAAAGGGGCAGCACAGACATGATGGGCCGAATGACCTCATTCAGTTTGTGCCATTCTATTATTTCTCCTGCCTGTACTTTCACAATATCCCTATCCTTTCCACAGGCGTTTGAGAAAGTACCACATAACAACCGTGTTACCGAATTAGAAACACATGGGATTAAAGGGTTAATGTCAGCCGTGGCTCAGTTTGTATCTCTCTCCCCTTTCAGTCACAAGCTTCCAGGATCAAGTGTCACTGCAGGACTTGATCACAAGAATCAATGCTGACATTGCAGTGCAGCACTGAAGGTGTGCTGCACTGTCAGAGGTGCAGTCTATCGAATGAAACTTTAAACCAAGTTGCAGTCTGCCCTCTCAGGTGGATGTTAAAGATCCCATTGCACTATGTAGAAGCAGAGCAGGGGAATTATTCCCGGTGTCCTTGTCAATATTTATCCTTCAATAAGCATCGCAAAAACAGATCTGATCATCATCACATTGCTGCTTGTGGGAGCTTGCTGTGCAGAAATTGTCTGCCTGTTTCCTACATTACAAGAATGACTTCGCTTTAAGAAGTATTCATTGGTTGTAAATCACTTTGGGACATGCAGTGGTCATGAAAGGCGTTTCAGAAATGGAAGTCTGTTCTTTTATTTTCAATGTCAGCATGCGGGAAATTAGCTCAGTGAGAGAAAGTGGAGAATAGTGGAGAATGGTTGTTGTTCAGTCTGGAGGGAAGTAGTCAATGGGGTTCCCCAGGGTCACTGTTGGGATCACTACTGTTGTATGTTCATGCAATGGGCTTGTGTACAGTGGGGATAATGTCAAAGTTTTCGGATGGCAGGGAAGTCAGAAATGTTAATAAACAGTGAGAAGGATAGGAGCAGACTTCAGGATGATGGAGAGTGACTGGTGAAATGGGCAGGAACATGGCAGATGTAATTTAACACAGTGAAGTATGAAGCGAGACATTTGGGTAAGAAGTGTAAGGGAAGGCAACAGAAACAAATGGGTATTGTTTAAATAAGGAGACAGGAACAGAGAGACTTGGTGTGTATTCAGACAGATCTTTGAAGGCCGCACGAAAGGTTGACAAGTTTATGTCTGATATAACGTACATCAGGTAGAAAATACTATTGAGAAGCAGGCAGAATACAGAAGGTCCAGAGGGGAAGTGAAAAAGCAAATAAGAGAAGCAAAGAGTGAGCATGAAAAGAGGCGAGCATTGAAGGAAATCCCAAAGTTTTCTATTGGCATCTAAATAGTAAAAGGGTAGTAAAAGGAACAATGGGGCCGACTCAGGACCATAAAGGGGATTTGTACATGGAGGCAGAGGATATAGCTGAGGTAATAAATGAATAATTTCCATCTGTCTTTACCAAGGAAGAAGATATGGGATCCTTTCCTTTATTAGCCGAGGTATAGAATATACGAGCAGGGAGGTTATGCTAGAATTCTATAACTCATTGGTTAGCATACAACTTGAGTACTGTGTGCAGCTCTGCTCACCTCATTACAGAAAGGATGTAATTGCACCAGAGAGGGTGCAGAGGAGATTTATGAAGATGTGGCGAGGACTGGAAAAATGCAGCTATGAGGAAAGATTGGACAGGCTGGGACTGTTCTCCTTGAAATAGAGAAGGCTGAGGGTAAATCTGATTGAAATGTACAAAACTGAGAGGGGCCTGGGTAGAGTGGAGCTGAATCGTCTATTCGCCTTAGCAAAGAGGTCAGTGACGAGGGGGCATGGACTTAAAGTGATTGGTAGAAAGACTAAAAGGGAGCTGCGGATGGTATTTTTCACCCAGCGGGTGGTGGGAGCCTGGAACTCACTTTCTGAAAGGGTAGTTGAAGCAGAAACCAACAACTCATTCAAAAGGTGTCTGGATATGCACCTCAAGTGCTGTAATCTATCAAATGCTGGAAGGTAGGATTAGAATGGATGGGTCGTTTTTTGGACAGCATAGACACGATGGGCCAAGTGGCCTCTCTCTGTGCCATAAACTGTCTATGATTCCAAGATGCAACCCAGGCAATGTTGAAAGAGGAGGTAAGTCAGACACTATTGGGGTTTAAAATTGATAAAGAGGAAGTATTAGATAGGCTGTCTGGACTTAAATTGAATAAAGCACCAGGAAAAGATGAGATGTATCCAAGGATACTGAGGGAAGTGAGGGTGGAAATCGCAGAGGCACTGGCCATAATTTTTCCGTCTTCCTTAGACTTGAGGGTGATGCAAGAGGACTGGAGAATTGTAAACGTTACACCCGTGTTCAAAAAGGGTGTAAAGATAAGGCCAGCAACTACAGGCCTGTCAGTTTAACTTCGGTGGTGGGAAAACTTCTAGAAAGAAATAATCTTGGACAAAGCCATTAGTCACATGGACAAATGCGAGTTAATTAAACAAGCCAGCATGGATTTCTTGAGAGAACATCATGTTTAACTAATTTTCTGGAGATGTTTGAGGTGGTATCAGAGATAGTTGATGAGGGCAATTCTGTTGATGTGGTGTACATTGATTTTCATATAACGGTCTATTCAGTTTCAAATGAACCTGCCTCCACCATTCTCAAGCAGTGCATTCCAGACATTTAACTATTCCCTGCATGCAAAAACCTTTTGATACAATGCCACGCAACAGACCTGTGAGCAAACCTGCAGCACATGGAATAAAAGGGACGGTAGCAACATGGATACGAAATTAGCTAAGTGACAGGAAACAAACATTAATGATTAATGGATGTTTTACAGGCTGGAGGAAGGTTTGTTGTGGAGTTCCCTAGACATCCTTGCTTTTCCTGATATATATTAAATACCTAAACCTGGGTATGCAGGCACAATTTCAAAGTTTGCAGCTGATACGAAAGCTGGAAGCATTGTGAACTGTGAGGAGGATAGTGTCGAACTTCAAAAGGACACGCACAAGTTGGTGGAATGGGCAGGCAGGTGGCAGATGAAGTTCAATACAGAGAAATGTGAAGTGATTCATGTTGATAGGAAGAACATGGGGAGACAATATACAATAAAAGGTACAATTCTATAGGGTGTGCAGGAGCAGAGGGACCTGTGTGTATATGTGCAGAAGTCATCGAAGGCGGCAGGACAGGTTGAGAAAGTGTTTAATAAAGCATACAGTATCCTGGGCTTTATTAATAGGGGCACAGAGTACAAGAGCAAGGAAGTTATGTTAAACTTACATAAGACACTATTTCAGCCTCAGCTGTGGCATTGCGCCCAGTTCTGGGTGCCAGACTTGAGGAAAGACGTGAGGGCATTGGAGAGAGGACAGAAAATATTCACGTGAATGATTCCCGGGATGAGGATTTTCAGTTATGAAGATAGGCTGGAGAAGTGAGGACTGTTTTCCTCGGAGAAGGCTGAGAGGTGCCTTATTAGAGGTTTCAAAAATCATGAGGTGTCTGGACAGAGTAGATAGAGAGAAACAGTTTCCACTCGTGAAAGGATCGAGAACGAAAGGGCACAGATTTTAAGTCATGGGTAAAAGAAGCAAAGACGACCTGAGGAAAATATTTTTTCACACTGTGAGTGGTTAGAGTCTGGAATGCACTACCTGAGAGTGTGGTGGAGGCAGGTTCAATTGAAGCTGAATAGACTGTTATCTGAGAAGGAAGAATGTGCAGGGTTACAGGGAGAATGCAGGGAACGGCACTGGGTGAATTGCTCATTTGGAGAGCCTGTGCAGACACGAAAGGCTGAATTGGTCCTTCTGTGCTGTAATAATTCTCTGATGTTTTTATTACAGGATGCTGACCAAGGTGACACTGTGATGGGGCGTCTCAGATGGGTGTAATGGTGGAGAATGGGGAATCCATGGTGGGAAAGAGAAGTTGTCCTATGGGAACCGGAATCTTAGCAGGGACTCTCCGACAGCCTGTCCTGATGGAAGGCATCCAGAAAATATCCTGACTGCCTCCTCCTCCTGAGGTGGCCTCCGGATTCCTGGTGCCAATGCCTGCGTCCTCATGATGTTGATGATATGAAGGGTGCATCAGAACACCATGAACGTGGACACCTGCTCCAGTGTGTACTGGAGGACTCTCCCCGAGCGGTTCAGACATCGGAAGCATTGCTTCATCACACCGATGGTCTGTTCCACCATGTTCCTGGTGACTCCATTGCTCACATAACACACGTTAATTGCGTAACTAACAGTTGACGGTGGGAAGTGGTTTGGGGGTGTAGAAACATGAGCTGTGTCTAGAGGGGGTTCATTTGTCTCCAAGGAGCCACATTCTGGTTCTGCATGGAGCCCCGAAGTGTTGGGACCGGCTGACTGCTTCAGAATGAATGTATGGTGTCTGCTGCCAGGATAGTGGACATTCACCAGCATGATGTACTGGGCATGCTCAGACACCAACTGTGCATTCATGGAGTGAGAGTTCTTCCAGTTCCTGTACCTCAACCCATTGACATGGGGGCCCGGCAGAGCCACCGACACCATCAGGAATCCCGCTATCCTGACAAAGCCACGGGATCTCTCATCCTGCTTCTCCCTGCTGAGGGAGAAATTGATGACATAGATGGTCACACTCACTTCCCAGAATTATCAATGGACAACACACAGGCCTCGCAACTAGTGGCCAGTTAGTTTAACATCAGTGGCGAGTAAGGTTTAAGAAACAATAATCAGGGGAAAAAGACAACACACACTTGGAGAGATTGAGTTAATTAAGGATTGTCAGCACGGATTTCTGAAAGGCAGATCATGCATGATGAACTAATTGAATTTATTCGGAAAATGAGAGAAGGTTGATGAAGGGAATGTGGTGGATGTTGTCTACGTGGATTTTATGAAATTATTTGATGATGAACAACACAGAAGCTTGGTTGATAAAACTGAACCTCATGGAAAAGCATCCAATTGGAAAAAAATTGTCCAGAGGACAAGAAAAAGAGAAATGTGTTAAATGGTTGTTTTTCAGACTGGAGGATGGTCGACAGTGATGTTCCCCAAGGTTCAGTGCTTAGGACCACTGTTTTTCTTTTTGCCATATATAAGTTACATGGATCTTGGAATACAGAGTAGAATTTCAAAAATTTCCGATGATACCAATCTTGGAGGTGTGGCAAACAGTGATGATGTTGCAAACCACCTGTAGCAGGATACAGATAGGCTAGCAGAATGGACAGAGAAGTGGCAGGTGGAATTTCATACAACGGAGTGTGAGGTGATGTATTTTGTCAGAAGGAATAGGAAGTTAATATAGACTTAATGACACAGTTCTAAAGATTGTGCAGGGACAGAGGGACCTGGGGCTGCATATGCATTGATCTTTGAAGTTGGCAGGACATATTAGGAGCGTGTTTAGAGAAGCATGTCAGATCTTGTGCTTCATCATTAGAGGCAATGACTTCAAAAGGATACTGGATGGACACCCGAAGGAAATAATCTTGCAGGGATACGGGTACTGACTGGGAGAATGGGACTGACTGGATTGCTCCACAGGGAGCGGGCACCGAGGGGCCGAATGGCCTTCTTCTATGTCATAAATGTATCTATCACTCTCTATGACTCTATGTTGGATATGTCTCCTGCTGCTGCCTGGAAAGATTCAGATACAGAGAAGATCAATGAAACTGTGACCTTAACAGCCACTGACAACTCCGTCCTCACCCTGGTGTGAGGATCCAGGTTGTGTTACAGGCGAGACGCTGCTCTGTGACCACCTCCTTTTTGAATCAGAGTTACCTCACAGACTGCTCCTGGGTTAGGTGCAGATAGGAAAAGTGCTCCTGGAAAACCCGGGGTGGGTAGGGAAGAGCCCACTTACAGAGCTTCCCTTCTCTGCAGCCTCTGCTCCATGTGTTGGTCATGTTACAGACCCAGAGACACTGCAACTACAGTCCCCGTACCTCGTCCAGAGTTGGGTCACCAAATCCTCTGTCCTCCCTGAATGTCTGCAGCAGCTCACAACACAACCTCCAGGAAACCATCCACAGCACCTCCACTAACTTTACAATAGCAGAAGTAAGCCAAAAGCTCCTCACCTGTAAGTTGAATGCCTGGTACTTTTAAATAACACTGCAGGGAGTTCCTCGTGCTGCTGAATGTATATCAGCTGAGAGTTACTAACACAGGCGGTCAGTGGACATGCACAGACCAAGTTTCAAAGACGTACATCAAAGTTCCCGGTATGGTACATTGACATCACTTTCAACTCCATCCTCAAAGGAACAACATATATATGGTACGATTGAGCTATAGCCCTGCCCAGATTGGGACACTGTGCAGGCCACACTAGAATTGGCCAGCTGTGAAGACCACACGAATGGAACATAGATGATACGAGTTTGCTGGAGCCCTTCCCAGCATGGGGTATTGTGCACGAGCAGTGGTCGGCTCTGCGGTTCTCATCATCTTATGGATCCCAGCTTCTGTAACGTCAGCACCAGTAGTGCTGCAGAGTCCAAAATCGGGGCTCGGGACAGATACAGAGGGAAATAAATTCACTTTATCAGGAGATCTGAAAAAAGATTGAAGTCAAAAGAGTTGCAGGAATATGGGAAATGGACAAGGAAATGGGACTAACTGGAGGGGTGGGCCATGGAGAGATTCAAACACAGGAATGAGAATATTAAAATTAAGGTGCTGCCAGACTGGGAGCCAATGTAGATCAGTGAGCACAGGTGTGATGGGTGATCAGGATTTGGTGTGAGTTCGAATACAGGCAGCAGAGTGCTGGATGAACTGTGGTTTATGGGGGTTTATAACTGGGAGGGTGACCAGGATAGAATTGGAATAGTCAACTGTGGATCTAACAGTGACACGGATGAGGGTTTATGCAGCAGATGGGCTGAGGCAGGAGTGGAGATGGGTGATATTACAAAGGTGTTAGTCGGCAGGGTTGGTGATGGAAAGAATATGGAGATGACCTCAGCTCAGGTTTAAATATAAGCGGGCAGAACCCGCTCCTCCTCCCTTTTTACAGAGCTTCCCCTTTCTGCAGCCTCTGCTCCATTTGTTGATCACGTTACAGACCCAGGGACATTGTAACTACAGTCAAGAACAAAGAACAAAGAACAGTACAGCACAGGAACAGGCCATTCGGCCCTCCAAGCCTGCGCCGATCTTGATGCCTGCCGAAACTAACACCTTCTTCACTTCCGGGGCCCATATCCCTCTATTCCCTTCCTATTCATGTATTTGTCAAGATGTCTCTTAAACGTCGATATCGTATCTGCTTCCACCCCGTCCCCCGGCAGCAAGTTCCAGGCACTCACCACCCTCTGTGTAAAAAACCTGCCTCGCACATCCCCTCTAAATTTTACCCCTCACACCTTAAACCTATGTCCCCTAGTAACTGACTCTTCCACCCTGGGAAAATGCTTCTGACTATCCACTCTGTCCATGCCGCTCATAACTTTGTAAACCTCTATTATGTCGCCCCTGCACCTCCGTCGTTCCAGTGAAAACAATCCGAGTTTTTCCAACCTCGCCTCATAGCTAATGCCCTGCAGACCAGGCAACAACCTGGTAAACCTCCTCTGCACCCTCTCCAAAGCCTCCACATCCTTCTGGTAGTGTGGCGACAATAATTGCACACAATATTCCAAGTGTGGCCTAACTAAGGTTCTGTACAGCTGTAACATGACTTGCCAATTTTTATACTCTACGCCCCGACCCATGAAGATAAGCATGCCGTATGCCTTCTTGACTACCTTATCCACCTGCGTTTCCACTTTCAGTGACCTGTGGACCTGTCCGCCCAGATCTCTCTGCCTGTCAATACTCCTAAGGGTTCTGCCATTTACTTTATACCTCCCACCTGCAATCGACCTTCCAAAATGCATTACCTCACATTTTTCCGGATTAAACTCAATCTGCCATTTCTCCGCCCATGTCTCCACCTGATCTATATCCTGCTGTATCCTCTGACAATCCTCATCATTATCCGCAACTCCACCAACCTTTGTGTCGTTTGCAAACTTACTAATCAGACCAGCTATATTTTCCTCCAAATCATTTACATATACGACAAACAGCAAAGGTCCCAGCAGTGATCCCTGCGGAACACCACTAATCACATCCCTCCATTCAGAAAAACGCCCATCCACTGTTACCCTCTGTCTTCTATGACCGAGCCAGTTCTGTATCCATCTTGCCAGCTCACCTCTGATCCCGTGTGACTTCACCTTTCGTACCAGTCTGCCATGCCGGACCTTGTCAAAGGCTTTAGTAAAGTCCATACAGATAACATCCACTGCCCTTTCTTCATCAATCATCTTCGTCAATTCCTCAAAAAACTCAATCAAATTAGTAAGACACGACCTCCCCTTCACAAAACCATGCTGCCTCTCGCTCATGAGTTCGTTTGTTTCCAAATGGGAGTAAATCATGTCCGGAATAATAATCTCTAATAGTTTCCCTACCACTGACGTAAGGCTCACCAGCCTATAATTTCCTGGATTATCCTTGCCACCCTTCTTAAACAAAGGAACAACATTGGCTATTCTCCAGTCCTCTGGAACCTCAACTGTCGCAAATGAGGATGCAAAGATTTCTGTCAAGGCACCAGCAATTTCTTCCCTTGCCTCCCTCAGTATTCTAGGGTAGATCCCATCAGGCCCTGGAGACTTATCTACCTTAATGCTTTGCAAGACACCCAACACCTCCTCTTTATTGATAATTAAATGGCTGAGACTATCTGCACTCCCTTCTCTAGGCTCATCATCCACCAAGTCCTTCTCTTTGGTGAATACTGATGCAAAGTACTCATTTAGCACCTCGCCCATTTCCTCTGGCTCCACACATAGATTGCCATCTCTGTCCTTGAGTGGGCCAACCCTTTCCCTGGTTACACTCTTGCTCTTGATATATGTATACAAAGCCTTGGGATTTTCCTTAATCCTGTTTGCTAATGACTTTTCATGACCCCTTTTAGCCCTCCTAACTCCTTGCTTAAGTTCCTTCCTACTGTCTTTATATTCCTCAAGTGATTCGTCTGTTCCTAGCCTTCCAGCCCTTACAAATGCTTCCTTTTTCTTTTTGACTAGGCTCACAATATCCCGTGTTATCCAAGCTTCCCGAAACTTGCCAAACTTGTCTTTCTTCCAGGACATGCTGGTCCTGGATTCTAATCAGCTGACGTTTGAAAGACTCCCACATGTCAGATGTTGATTTACCCTCAAACAGACGCCCCCAATCTAAATTCTTCAGATCCTGCCATATATTGTTATAATTGGCCTTCCCCCAATTTAGCACCTTCACCCGAGGACTACTCTTATCCTTATCCACAAGTACCTTAAAACTTATGGAATTATGGTTACTGTTCCCGAAATGCTCCCCCACGGCAACTTCAACCACCTTGCCGGGCTCATTCCACAATACCAGGTCCAGAATGGCCCCATCCCTAGTTGGACTATCTACATACTGTTTCAAGAAGCCCTCCTAGATGCTCCTCAGAAATTCTGCCCCATCCAAGCCGCACAAAGCGAATCCCAGTCAATATTGGGGAAGTTAAAATCACCCACCACCGCAACCCTGTTACCTTTACATCTTTCCAAAATCTGTCTACATATCTGCTCCTCTCCCTCCCGCTGGCTGTTGGGAGGCCTGTAGTAAACCCCCAACATCGTGACTGCAACCTTCCTATTCCTGAGCTCCACCCATATTGCCTCGCTGCATGACCCCTCTGAGGTGTCCTCCCGCAGTCCAACTGTGATATCCTCCTTAAGCAGTAATGCAGCTCCCCCACCCCTTTTACATTCCCCTCTATCCCGCCTGAAGCTTCTAAAGCCTGCAACATTTAGCTGCCGATCCTGCCCTTCCCTCCACCAACTCTCTGTAATAGCAACAACATCATATTTCCAAGTACAAATTCAAGCTCTGAGTTCATCTGCCTTACCTGTTATACTTGTCGCATTGAAACAAATGCACTTCAGACCACCAGTCCCGCTGTACTCAGCAACATCTCAGTGCCTGCTCTTCCTCTTCGTCCTACTGGCCTTATTTGCTATGTCCTCCTCATTTATTTCACTAGCTGTCCTCCTGCTCTGGTTCCCACCCCCTTGCAACAGTTGTTTAAACCCTTCTGAGTGACGCTAGCAAACCTTGCAGCCAGGATTTTTTTGCCTTTCCAGTTTAGATGCAACCCGTCCTTCTTGTACAGGTCCCATCTGTCCCTGAAGAGAGCCCAATGGTCCAGATATCTGAAACCCTCCCTTCTACAACAGCTGCTCAGCCACGTGTTTAGCTGCACTATCTTCCTATTTCTAGCCTCACTGGCACGTGGCACAGGGAGGAATCCAGCGATTACAACCCTTGAGGTCTTGTTTTGTAACTTACTGCCTAACGTCCTAAACTCACCCTGCAGGACCTCATCACTCTTCCTGCCTATGTCATTGCTTTCGATGTGTACCACAACCTCTGCCTGTTCACCCTCCACCTTCAGAATGCCCCTGTCCGTTCAGAGACATCCTTGACCCTGGCACCAGGGAGGTAACATACCATCTTGGAGTCTCGTTCACGTCCACAGAAGGGCATATCTGTGCCCCTGACTATAAAGTCCCCTATAACTATTGCTCTTCTGCGCTTTGTCCGTCCCTGCTGAGCAACAGTGCCAGCCGTGGTGCCACTGCTCTGGCTGCTGCTGTTCTCCCCTGATAGGCCATACCTCGTGCAGAGTTGGGTCACCAAATCCTCTGTCCTCCCCGAATGTCTGCAGCAGCTCACAACACGACCTCCGACAAACCATCCACAGCACCTCCACTAACTTTACAATAATAGAAGTAAGTTAAAAGCCCCTCACCTGTAAGTTGGATGCCTGGTCCTTTTAAATAATACTAGATGTGTTTCCTCATGCTGCTGAATATATGTTCAGCTGAGAGTGACTAACACAAGCAGTCAGTGGTCATGCACAGACCAAGTTTCAAAAACGTACATCAAAGCTGCCGGTATGGTACATTGACATCACATTTAAAATCATCCTCAGCGCAACAACACATACATGGTACGATTGAACTAGAGCCCTGCCCAGCTTGGGGCACTGTGCAGGCCGCACTGGAAGTGCTTGGCTGAGCAGCTCACATCTCTCTATGGATCCCAGCTTCTGTACCGTCAGCACCAGTAGTGCTATCGAGTCTAAATAGTGGCTCGGGACAGATACAGCGGGAAAGGAATTCACTTTAAAAGGAGAAATGAGAAAAGATTGAAGTCAAAACATTTTCAGGAATATGAGAATGGGCAGGAGAATGGGACTAATTGGAGGGGTGAGGCCATGGAGGGATTCAAACACAAGGATGAGAATATTAAAATTAAGGTGCTGCCGGACCGGGAACCAATGTAGATCAGTGAGCACAGGGGTGATGGGTGATCGGGATTTGGTGTGAGTTAGAATACAGGCAGCAGAGTTCTGCATGGTCTGTGGTTTATGGAGGTTTATAACTGGGAGGGTGACCAGGATAGAATTGGAATAGTCAAGTGTGGATTTAACAAAGGTACAGGTGAGGGTTTATGCAGCAGATTGGCTGAGACAGAGGTGGAGATGGGGGATATGACAGAGGTGGTCGTAGACAGGGTTGGTAATGGAGAGAACATGGAGATGGACTCAGCTCAGGTTTAAATAGAGCACACCGATTGCAAACAATCTGGTTCAGCCTCAGTATTGGGCAGGGTGGTGTATTTGTCTCACAGATAGGGGATGGACTTTGTGATGGAGACCAATGACACTGGCTTCAGTCTTCCCTAAATTTACGTAACAGAACAGTATTTCAGTAAAACAGGGTTTACAGATCTCCTAGACGGAAATAGAGACAGCAAGGGCAGCAAATATGAGAGATTAAATGACAAGAAATCCAAAAAGTTGGCAATGGTTTATAGAGCTGATAGCTGGACATATTCACCAGGAATACAACGGCAACAAAAAGTGCAGAGTAAATTACAGGAGCAGTAATGCTGTTAAACTTGGTTAATAGAATTAATAGCTAGATAGAGAGACTTGCCAGGGACACCAATAATAGCCAGGATGGGATAGTGAATGTATTGAATAATCTTCAGTGCGAGATAGATACGGAAGTTTAATGAGTACCGATCATAATATGTAGAAAGGTAGTAAAGTTCCGAGGATAAACTCCTGTCCATTGTTGTAACATTCCAATCTGTTGTTCTCAGATTCTGACCCATTGTTGTAACATTCCAATCTATTGTTCTCAGATTCTGACCCATTGTTGTAACATTCCAATCTATTGTTCTCAGATTCTGACCCATTGTTGTAACATTCCAATCTATTATTCTCAGATTCTGACCAAGTGTTGTTACATTCCAGTCTTTTGTTCTCAGATTCTGACCCATTGTCACATTCCAATCTATTGTTCTCAGATTCTGACCCATTGTTGTAACATTCCAATCTATTATTCTCAGATTCTGACCAAGTGTTGTTACATCCCAGTCATTTGTTCTCAGATTCTGATCTATCCTTTCTCTCTCTCTGGAGCCACTGATCTTTGTTGTGCCGGGGCTGATGTTCTGGCTGAAACGATGGGATAACACATGGAAGCCCCTTATTAATAGAAGATAGAAAACTTCCAGTGACACAATTAGGGTCCATGGAGACTGACATTAATTACAGTCACTGAACAAACAGATGCAGTTAACCCTTTTCAATACTGCACCTTTTGTACCACAATAAAGTAGATCATTTACCCAGTCTGGATGGGATGCATGAGGGTTGCTGAGGGATGGAATGGTGGAAGTAGCAGAGGCACTGGCCCGCATATTCCAATCCCTCTTGGACATGGGAGTGATAACGTAATTTCACTGGCTCACCACTCTCTGGGTGAAGAAATTTCTCTTCATTTCAGTCCTGAAAGGTTTACCGCATATCCTTAGACTCTGACCCCTGGTTCTGGACTCCCCCACCATCGGGAGCATCCTTCCTGCAACTACCCTGTCAAATCCTGTTAGAATTTTATAGGTTTCTCTGAGATCCCTCTTCACTCTCCCGAACTCCAGCGAATATAATCCTAACTCTCCTCATACGTGAGTCCCGCCATCCCAGGAATCAGTCTGATAAACCTTCGTTGCACTCTCTCTATAGCAAGAACATCCTTTCTCAGAGAAGGAAACCAAAACTGCACACAATATTCCAAGTGCGGCCTCACCAAGGCCCAGTATAAGTGCAGCAAAACATCCCTGCTCCTGTACTCGAATCCTGTCTCTATGAAGGCCAACATAACATTCACCCTTTTCTACCGCCTGTTGCACCTGCATGCTTACCTTCAGTGACTGGTGTACGAGAACACCCATGTCTCGCTGCATATTCCCCTCTCTCAGTTTGTAGCTGTTCAGATAATAATCTGCCTTCCTGTTTTTGCTACCAAAGTGGATAACCTCACATGTATTCACACTATACTGCATCTGCCATGCAATAGCCCACTCACTCAACTTGTCCGAATCACCCTGAAGCCTCTTTGCATCCTCCTCACAACTCAGCCTCCCACCCCGTTTTGTGTCTTCTGAACATTTGGAGATATTACATTTAGTTCCCTCATCTAAATCATTAATATGGAGTGTGAATAGTTGGGGTCCTAGCACCGATGCCTGTGGTACCCCACTAATCACTGCCTGCCATTTGGAAAAAGATCCGTTTATCCCTACTCTTTTTTTCCATCCGCCAACCAATTTTCTATCTATCGCAATAGACTACCACTAATCCCATGCGCTTTAATTTTACTCACTAATCTCTTATGTGGCACTTTGTCGAACGCCTTCTGAAAGTCCAAACAAACCACATTCTCTGGCTCCCCATCATCCACTCTATTAGTTACATATTCGAAGAATTCTAATAGATTTATCAAGCATGATTTCCGTTTCGTAAATCCATGCTGACTCTATCCGATTCTAACACTGTTCTCCAAGTGCTCTGCCATAAAAACTTTGATAATGGACTCTAGAAATTTCCCCACTACCGACGTCAGGCTGACTTGTCTATAATGCCCTGCTTTATTTCTACCTCCCTTTTTAAATGGTGGGGTTACATTAGCTGCCCTCCAATCAGCTGGAACTGTTCCAAAGTCTATAGAATCTTGCAAGATGACCACCAGTGAATGCACTATTTCTAGGGTCACTTCTTTAAGTAATCTGGGATGTAGATTATCAGGCCCTGAGGGTTTAGCGGCCTTCAATACCATCAACTTCCCCAACACAATTTCTCTACAAATACTGATTTCTTTCGGTTCTTTCCTCTCATTAAACCCTGTGTTCCCCAACATTTCTGGTAAGATATTTGTGCCATCCTTGGTGAAGACAGAATCAAAGTATGCATTTAGTTGGTTAGCCATTTCTTTGTTTCCCATAATAAATTCCCATGTTTCTAACTGTAAGGACCTACATTTGTCTGAACCAATTCTTTCCTCTTCACATACCTACAGAAACCTTTACAGTCAGGTTGTATGTTCCCCACAAGCTTACTCATGTACTTTATTTTCCCCTTATTAATCAATCCCTTCGTCCTCCTTTGCTGAATTCTAAACTGCTCCCAATCCTCAGGTCTGTTGTTCCTTTCTGTCGAATGTATCTGCCTCTTCCGTGGATCTAATACTATCTCTAATTTTCCTTGTAAGCCATGGTTTGGCTACCTTTCCCATTTTACTTTTGCGCCAGACAGCAGTAAACAATTGTTGCAGTTCATCAATGCACTCTTTGAATATTGCCATTGCCTTTCCTCCATCATCCCTTTAAGTAACGTTTCCCAATCCATCATAGCCAACTCGTGCCTCATACCTTCATACTTTGCTTTATTAAGATTCACGACTCTAGTCTCAGAATCAACTACGTCACTCTCCATCTTGGAGTCATAGATTCGTACAGCATAGAAACAGGCCCTTCGGCCCACTGCGTCCATGCCGACCATAATGCCGATCTATACTGGTTCCACGTGCCTGCATTAATTCCATATCCGTCTATGCTTTGCTCATTCAAATACCTGTCCAGATGACTCTTAAATGTAGCTACTGTTTTTGCCTCCACCACCTCCTCTGACAGCTCATTCCAGATACGCAATATTCGTTGTGTGAAAAAATTACCCTTTTAATCCCCTTTAAACCTCCTCCCTTTCATCTGAAATCTAGTTTTAGTCACCCCTACCATGGGAAACAGACTCTGGCTACCTGCTCTGTCTATGCCTCTCAGAATTTTATATACCTCCATCATGTCCCCTCTCAGCCGTCTTTGCTCCAGGGAAAACAGACCCAGACTACCAAATCTCTCTTTATAACTCAAGCCCTCCAAACTAGGCAACATCCTTATGAAACAAAAACAAGAAATGCTGGATTCACTCAGCAGATCTGGCAGCATCTGTGGAAAGAGAAGCAGAGTTAACGTTTCGGGTCAGTGACCCTTCTTCGGAACATCCTTATGAATCTTTTCTGCACCCTTTCTAGCTTAATCACATCTTTCCTGTAGTGCTGCGACCAGAAGTGCACACTGTACTCCAAATGTGGAATAACCAATGTTATGTACAACTGTAACATGACGTCCCAACTCTTGTACTCCATGCCGCATTTGATGAAGACAAGCATGCCATACACCTTCATCACCACCCAGTCTACCTATGTTGCCACATTCTGGGAACTATGCACTTGCACCCCAAGGTCTCTCTGCTCAACAACACTCCCCAGGCCCTGTCATTCTCTGTATATGTACTGCACTGGTTTAACTTCCCAAAATGCATCACTTCGCACTTGTCTGCATTAAATTCCATTTGCCAATCCCTTGCCCACTTTCCAAGTTTATCTATATCCTGTTGTAACCTTAGACAACCTTCTTCACTTTCTACTATCCCATCAATTTTTGTATCATCTGAAAACTTACCAATCATGCCCCCTACATTCATATCCAAGTCATTAATATATATGACAAACAAGAGAGGACCCAGAACCGATCCCTGTGTTACACCACTGGTCACCAGCCTCCAAACTGAAAAACAACCCCCCACTACCATCCGATCACCAAGCCAATTTTGTATCCAATTGTCTAGCACATCCTGGATCCCATGTGTTTGAACCTTCTGGACCAGCCGACCATGCGGGACCTCGTCAAAGGCCTTGCTAAAGTCCATGTAGACAACGTCCTTCGCCCTGCCCCCGTCAATCCTCTTGGTCACCTACTCAAAAAACGCAATCAAATTCCTGAGACATGATTCCCATGCACAAGGCCATGCTGACTATCCCTAATCAGACGTTGCCTTTCCAGATGCATATAAATCCTGTCTGTCAGAATCCCTTCCAGTAACTTTCCCATCATTGATGTAAGGCTCACCGGCCTGTTGTTCCCTGGCTTATCACTGCTGCCCTTATTAAATAAAGGCACAACATTAGCTATCCTCCAGTCTTCCGGTACCTCACCCATGGCTAACGATAATGCAAAAATCTCTGCTCGGGCTCCAGGAATATCCTCCCTTTCTTCCCATTGCATCCGAGGATACACCTGGTCAGGCCCTGGGGTTTTATCTACCTTAATGCGCTTCAAAACCTCCAACACCGCCTCCTTTGTAATGTTGATATGCTCCAGGATATCACTGTTCCCTCCCTTGAACTCACTAGCTTCCATGTTGTCTCCATGGTAAATAAAGACGAGAAGTATTCATTTAAGACCTCGCCCATTTCCCGTGGCTGCACACGTAGATTACCACACTGATCCTTAAGGGGACCGACTCTCTCCCTAGCTACCCTTTTACTCTTAATATACTCATAGACTATTTTAGGATTCTCCATTCTCTTATCTGCCAGGGAAATCTCATGGCCCCTTTTCTCCCTCCTAATTTCTTTCTTGAGTGCACCCCTACATCCACTCTTTTCCTGGAGGGACTCGTTTGATCCCCGCTGCCTATACCTGACATATGCCTCCTTCTTTGTCCTGATCAGACCCTCAACATCCCTCATCAACCAAGGTTCCCTAAACCTGCCAGCCTTGCCCTTCCATCTAACAGGAATATGCCAGCCCATAACTCTTCCTATCTCACTTTTCAAAGCCTCCCACTTGCCAGACGTCCCTTTCCCTGTACACAGCCCCTTTCATTCAACTTTTGAGAGTTCCTGTCTGATGCCATCAAAATTAACCTTCCTCCAATTTAGGACTTCAACCTGAGGACCAGTCCTATCCTCCTCCATAACTATCTTGAAGCTAATAGAGTTATGGTCACTGGTTCCAAAGTGCTCCCTCACTAACACATCATCCACCTGCCCATCCTCATTTCCAAAGAGGAGGTCGAGTGTAGCCTTTTCTCTCGTCGGGCCATCCACATAATGTTTCATAAAACTATCCTGGACACACTGAACAAATTCTTGCCCATCTGATCCCTTCGCACTAAGGCAGTCCCAGTCAATATTAGGAAAGTTAAAATCACTTACTATTACAACCCTATAATTCCTACACCTATCTGTGATTTCCCTGCATATATGCTCCTCCAATTCCCTCTGACTATTGGTGGGCCTATAGTATAATCCCATCAAAGAGATCACCCCTTGCTTATTTCTAAGCTCCACTCATATGGCCTCACTGGACCTTCCCCGCGGGATATCCGCTCTAACTACTGCCGTGATTTGCTCCCTAATCAATAGTGCAACTCCCCATCCTCTCTTCCCTCCAACTGAAGCATCGATACACCATAACAGTGAGCTGCCAGACTTGCCTATCCCTCAACCACGTTTCTTTAATAGCTATAATATCACAATCCCATGTACTGATCCATGCTCTGAGTTCATCTGCCTTACCTGTAAGGCCTCTTGCTTTAAAGTAGTTTAGTTTAGAGACACAGCACTGAAACAGGCCCTTCGGCCCACCGAGTCTGTGCCGACCATCAACCACCCATTCATACTAATCCTACACTAATCCCATATTCCTATCACATCCCCACCTGTCCCTATATATTTCCCTACCACCTACCTATACTAGGTGCAATTTATAATGGTCAATTAACCTATCAACCTGCAAGTCTTTGGCATGTGGGAGGAAACCGGAGCACCCGGAGGAAACCCACGCAGACACAGGGAGAACTTGCAAACTCCGCACAGGCAGTACCCAGAATCGAACCCGGGTCCCTGGAGCTGTGAGGCTGCGGTGCTAACCACTTGCAGTTTAGTCGACCAGACCTTCCACGCTCACTGTCAGGCCACTGCCAGGCCCGCCTACTGGACTTGCTTGCATTAACCTCGACATTTACCTTAACTATGTCATCGGAGAGACTACTACTTTGAGTCCCACCTCTCTGCAAGACTAGTTTAAATCCTCCCGAGTAGCACTAACAAACCTCCCCGCAAGGATATTGGTCCCCTTCCAGTTTAGATGCAATCCGACCCTCTTCAACAGGTCACCTCTGCACCAATGATCCAAGTAGCTGAAGCCCTCCCGCCTACACCAGCTCTTCAGCCACACTTTCATTTCCTTAATCCTCCTATTCCTATCCTCACTAGCACGTGGCACAGGGAGTAATCCTGAGATTCTTCTTCTTCTTTGTCTTTGGCCTCCTTACCTCGAGAGACAATGGATAAGCGCCTGGAGGTGGTCAGTGGTTTGTGCAGCAGCGCCTGGAGTGGCTATAAAGGCCAATTCTAGAGTGACAGGCTCTCCCACAGGTGCTGCAGAAAAATTTGTCTGTCGGGGCTGTTACATAGTTGGCTCTCCCCTTGCGCTTCTGCCTTTTTTCCTGCCAACTGTGAAGTCTCTTCGACTCGCCACACTTTAGCCCCTCCTTTATGGCTGCCCGCCAACTCTGGCGATCGCTGGCAACTGACTCCCACGACTTGTGATCAATGTCACAGGACTTCCTGTCGCATTTGCAGACGTCTCTAAAGCAGAGACATGGACGGCCGGTGGGTCTGATACCAGTGGCGAGCTCGCTGCACAAAGTGTCTTTGGGGATCCTGCCATCTTCCATGCGGCTCACATGGCCAAACCATCTCAAGCGCCGCTGACTCAGCAGTGTGTATAAGCTGGGGATGTTGGCCGCCTCGAGGACTTCTGTGTTGGAGATACGGTCCTGATGCCAAGTATTCTCCGGAGGCAGTGAAGATGGACTGAATTGAGACGTCGCTCTTGGCAAACATACGTTGTCCAGGCCTCGCTGCCATAGAGCAAGGTACTGAGGACACAGGCTTGATACACTCGGACTTTTGTGTTCCGTGTCAGTGCGCCATTTTGCCACACTCTCTTGGCCAGTTTGGACATATCAGTGGAAGCCTTTCCCGTGCGCTTGTTGATTTCTGCATCTAGAGACAGGTAACTGTTGACAGTTGAGCCTAGGTAGGTGAACTCTTGAACCACTTCCAGAGCGTGGCCGCCGATATTGATGGATGGAGCATTTCTGACATCCTGTCCCATGATGTTCATTTTCTTGAGGCCGATGGTTAGGCCAAATCCTGAGATTACCCCTAGAGGTTCTACTTTTTGACCTTCTGCCGAACTACCTATATTCACTTTGCAGGACCTTATCTCTCTTCCTGTCTATGTCGTTAGCACCAATATGGACCACGACCTCTGGCTGCTCACTCTCTCCTTTCAGAATTTCCTGCAGCCACTCCGAGACATCCTTGACCCTCGCAGCAGGGAGGCAACATACCATCCTGGTGCCTCTTTTGCGGCCACAGAAACGCCTACCTGCACCCCTTACGATAGAATTTCCTATCACGATAGCTCTTACACCCCTTTACCTGCCCTGCTGTGCGGCAGAGCCCTCTGTGGTCCCATGGGCCTGGCTGTTGCTGCTTTCCCCTGGGAGGTCATCCCTCCCAACAGTATCCAAAGCGGTCTATCTGTTTGAGAGGTGGTGGCCACAGGGGACTGCTGCACTACCTGCCTGTGCCTACTACTCTGTCTGGTGGTCACCCATCCCTTTTCTGCCTGTGCAGCTATTATCTGCGGTGTGACCACCTCGCTAAACATGTTATCCACGACTTCCTCAGCATTATGGATGCTCCACAGTGAATTCACCTGCAGCTCCATCTTCATAATGCGGGTCGCCAGTAGTTGCAGATGGCCCCACTTCCTGCACACATGCCCACTAGGGATACTGGAAGCCTCCCTGATTTCCCACAAAGGGCAGGAGGAGCAGATCAAAGGCTGAACTCTCCTGTCATGACCTACCCTTAGACTAATTAGTTACACCCTTAATTAAAAAAAAATACTAATTACATGAGGGGCCTTTTTCTACCCACTTCAATCTAAGATTCTGAATAAACTACACTGAATTAAAAAAAGAAACACTTCAGTAGTACTCACCTTATCACCAGAGTTCTTTTCCCACAAAAATAAACTTTTCACTTTTTTAAAGATATCTACATGCACTAATAGCTGCTACTCACCCAACCAATCAGCTTGCAGCTCTCCTCTGACGTCACTGTTTGCTTTCTTCATGACAAATTCGATTATATTATGGTCGCTCATCCTCAAGGGATTTCACACAACCAGATTGCCAATTATTCCTCTCTCTTTACACAATACCCAGTCTGGGATGGCCTGTTCTCTAGTTGGTTCCTCAACATATTGGTCCAGAAAACCATCCCGTATTCTTTTGGGCCTCCTTATCTCGAGAGACAATGGATATGCGCCTGGAGGTGGTCAGTGGTTTGTGAAGCAGCGCCTGGAGTGGCGATAAAGGTCAATTCTGGAGTGACACGCTTTTCCACAGGTGCTGCAGAGAAATTTGTTTGTCGGGGCTGTTGCACAGTTGGCTCTCCCCTTGCACCTCTGTCTTTTTTCCTGCCAACTACTAAGTCTCCTCGACTCGCCACATTTTAGCCCCGTCTTTATGGCTGCCCCCCAGCTCTGGCGAACGCTGGCAACTGACTCTCACGACTTGTGATCAATGTCACAGGATTTCATGTCGCGTTTGCAGACGTCTTTATAGCGGAGACATGGACGGCCGGTGGGTCTAATACCAGTGGGGAGCTCGCTGTACAATGTGTCTTTGGGGATCCTGCCATCTTCCTTGCAGCTCATGTGGCCAAGCCATCTCAAGAGCCGCTGACTCAGTAGTGTGTACAAGCTGGGGATGTTGGCCGCCTCGAGGACTTCTGTGTTGGAGATACGGTCCTGCCACCTGATGCCAAGTATTCTCCGGAGGCAGCGAAGATGGAATGAATTGAGACGTCTCTCCAGGCTGACATACGTTGCCCAGGCCTCGCTGCCTTTGAGCAAGGTACTGAGGACACATGCCTGATACACTCGGACTTTTGTATACACTCCAGTAATTCCTCCTCTACGTTATTGTGACAAATTTGATTTGACCAATCTATATTTAAGTCACCCATAATTACAGATGTTGCTTTATCGCATGCATCTCTAATTTCCTGTTTAAGACCATTACCACATCACCACCACAGTTTGGGGGTCTATACATAACCCCCACTAACGTTTTTTGCCCCTTAGTGTTTCTCAGCTCTACCCATACAGACTCCACATGATCAGATCTCATATCCTTCCTCACTATTGTATTACTTTCCTTTTTAACCAGAAATGCAACTCCACCGCGGGTGGAATTAAGCGATTTTACTGATGGTGTGAAAATCTGGTCAGAAGCTCATCGCAAGGCATCTCAAGGTTAACTATGTAACCAACTGTGTGAACAGTTTGGCTTCGTCTCAAACATTTACAAAGGAGAGGGATGGAGTATGTAGCTAGGAAATATTTGAAGCAGAGACAGAAAACAATGTCTTCAATCTTCTCAATATTTAATTGGCATTGCAGATGTGTGAGGTAATACATTTTGAAAGGAGGAATGAGGAGAGACAATACAAGTTAAATGGTATAACTATAAAGGTGGTGAAATAACAGAGACACACCTGGAGTATTTGTACACAAATCTTTGTAGCCAAACCGTTAATAAATATATGGAATCCTCGATTTTATAAATAGAGGCAAAAAAAGCAAAAGCAAGGACATTATGTGAAACATATAAAATACTAGTTCAGCTGCACCTGAAGTCTTGTGTCGAATACTGGGAACCAAACTTTAGGAAGGACATGAAGCCTTCGGAGAGGGGAAAGAACTGTTTTACGAGAATTTGTGCAGGCATGAGGGATGACAGTTATGTAGCTGGGGTTGTTCTGCTTCGAGCAGAGAACTTTCAGAGGAGATTTAATTGAGCTGTATAACATTAGGAAGGGTTTAGATAAATTAAATAAAGAGAAACTGTTTCCAATGTCCAAGGGGTCACTAAACAGAGACACAGATTTAAGGCGATTGGTAAAAGAAGCAGACATGAGGATTTTTGTTTCTGAGTGGTTTGGATTTGGGATGCACTGTCTGATAGGCTGATGGATACAGATTCAATAGTAGATCCCAAAAGGGAATTGGATAAATATCTGAAGCAGGAAAAATGTTAGGATATAGTGAAAGAGTCAGGGAGTGGGTGTAACTGGATTGTTCTTTGAAAGGGCCAGCACTGACTTGATGGGCAGAATGACATCATTCAGGACTGTGCTATTCTATGATTCTATGATTGTTCCTGCCTGTACTTTCCCAATATTCCTATCCTTTCAGCAGCTGTTTGATCAAGTAGCACATAACAGCTGTGTTACCGAATTAGAAACACATGGGATTAAAGGACCAATTTCAGCAGTGGCTCAGTTTGTCGCTCTCTCCCCTTTCAGTCACAAGCTTCTAGGATCAAGTGTCACTGCAGGACTTGATCACAAGAATCAAGGCTGACACTGCAGTGCAGTACTGAGGGAGTGTTGCACTGTCAGAGGTGCCGTCTTATCAAAGATAAGGTAAAGCCAGGCCCCGTCTGCCCACTCAGGTGGAGGAAAGATCCCATGGAATTATTTAGAAGGTCAGGGTAATTATTCCCAGTGTCCTGGTCAACATTTACCCCTCAAATCAACATCACAAAAACAGATCTGATCATGACCACACTGCTACTTGTGGGATCTTGTTGTGA
Source organism: Heterodontus francisci (assembly GCF_036365525.1). Lineage (NCBI taxonomy): Eukaryota > Metazoa > Chordata > Chondrichthyes > Heterodontiformes > Heterodontidae > Heterodontus > Heterodontus francisci. The sequence continues at coordinate 1,682,788 of NW_027141284.1, read as the reverse complement.
GGACATTGGCTGTGTATTTCCTACATTACAAGACAGACTAAACGGTAAAAAGAACTCATTGGTTGTAAGTCGCTTTGCCACATGCAGTGGTCATGAAGGCGTTACATAAATGGAAGTCCTTTTATATTTTCAATGTCAGCAGGCAGGAAATTAGGTCAGTGACAGAAAGCAGAGAGTGGTGGAGAATGGTTGTTGTTTAGTCTGGAGGGAAGTACAAAGTGCGGTTCCCCAGCATCACTGTTGGAATCACTGTTGCTGTATGTTAATGCAATGGGCTTGTGTACAGAGAGGACAATTTCAACGTTTTCAGAGGGCAGGAATCTCAGAAATGTTAATAAACAGTGAGAAGGATAGTAACAGACTTCAGCAGGACAGAGACTGACTGGTGAAATGGACAGGAACATGGCAGATGTAATTTAACACAGTGAAGTGTGAAGTGAGACATTTGGGTAGGCAATATGAGGAGAAACAAGATAAACTCAATGGTACCATTATAAAGTGGGTGCAGGATTAGAGAGACCTGGGGTGTACACATACAGATCTTTGAATGTAACATGTAGTGTCCTTGGTGTTAGAGAGAGAGGCACAGAGTAATAAAAATAAGGAGGAAATGCTGATGTTCATCCATCATTGGTTAGGTCCCAACTGGAGAATTGTGTCCAATTCTGATCACCACACTTTGGTAAGGATGTCAAGGACTTAGTGAATATACTGAGGTGATTTACTAGAATGGTACCAGGGATCTGGGAATTCAGTTACGTGGAGAGATTGGAAAAGCTGGGATTGTTCTCTTTAGAGCAGTGAAGGGTAAGGGGAGATTTAATATAGAATTCAAAATCAGGAAGGGTTTTGATAAGGTAATTAATGTGAAACTGTTTCCAGTGTCAGAAAGTTCAGTATTAAGAAGGCACAGATTGACGGTAATTGACAAAGAACCAGAGGTGAAATGAGGAGACTTTTCTTACACAGCGAGTTGTTGGGATCTGGAATTCACTGCCTGAAAACATGGTGGAAGCAGATTAAATAATATCTTTCAAAAGAGAATTCAGCAAATACATGAATTGGAATTAAAAAAGCTGGAGTGTGGGTCAAAAGGAGGAGAGAGGAACTAATTTGATATCTCTTTCAAAGAGACTGCACTGACACAATGGGCCGAATATCCTCCTTCTGTGCGTAGGGTTTGTGATTCATGATCTGCCCGTGCCGGTTCTTGTTGAGGCAGGTGACACACAAAGCTCCTGCATTCTCCTCATTTCCATGAATTCTTCTTGCTGCCCAGGGTGACCCACGCTGATGTCTGTCTGCACATTAACTGGGAGCGAAGTGTGCGTGAGGCTGGTACTTGTTTCAGCCAGCATTCAGCTTTTAAAGGCAGACTGTCCCTCTTAAAGGGAAGCTGCACTGAATCAAAGGAGGCTGCGTGTGCTGCTGCTGCTGACTGTGAATTCTGCAATTGGAAACAAGGTAAATGGAATACTAGGACAGAGAGAGGGATCTGCAGTTCACGGATGTGGTGCTGGAGGCCTTAGTCATGGCGGGGGACAGGAGGAGGGAGGCCATGTTTTCATGGCGTGGGGCCGAGGCCCTCAAGTAACACTCTCCGAAGGGAATGGGAGCAGGTGGCCTGGGAGGTCAATGCAAGAGGTCCGGCCCCGAGGACCTGGCAGCAGAGCCAGAAGAAGTTTAATGAGCACACACGGGTGATCAATGTCGGTGAATTCATCTCCACATGGCATCTCCTACCCCCAACACAACCAACCTCTCACACTGCTCAATGTACCACAGCTCCATCACTCACCCATCAGCAATCCCTAATACTCAGGACTCACACCTAACATTCACTTACTCCACCTCACCCTCACACACCTTCCACTGATGCCAGCCTCACACCCACCTCTCAATGCCTCCACATACCTCCAGCTATTCAGCTATGGCAGGCAAATCACCCAAACACAGTGAAACACAATCACTGCCATTCTGCGCTCTCTCTTACAGGACAAGGCGGCCCATAAACACAGGGAGCAGCAGTACTCCGGCGAGGGCCTGGCATAACTTCATCACCTGAGCCTGAGGGAGGAGATGGTTCTTCACATCATGGGATCGGCTGTGACAGAGCCCGTAACATCCGGCATCACCGACAGTATTCAGGATGATGCTATGTTCCTGCCTTATGTCCCTTCTTAACTCCCACCTCCCCCTCGTCCTGCTGTCTGGGATGATGTACAAGCTTCAGATGGTGGGACCATTGACCTCCTGCTTTCCATCCCACCCCCAATCCCTCACCCCAACTTTTCCCTTCTAATTTTATACTTTCCAATGATAACCCAAAACTACCAGCTTCCCAGTCACAGCAACTCCAGGAGACAGAGAGAGAGCAGCAGCACAGCACTGATGGCGAAGCACCATCACTTGGTCTAATACTCACAGCCAACAGTTCAAATACTTACACTGTGTGTGCTTTAGAGGCTGGTATAGAGTCGGAATCTACACGTGCTGAGTCACCGCGCACAAGTGAGCTGCAGCCAGGCCAGGGGGAAAGGATAGTTCATGTGTCAGCTCACCAGAGGGCGAGGTCACAAACGAGTGACAATACACAGGACTCAGATATGAACATTGCTGGAACTGCATACAGGAGAATGCTGATGGACATGTACACTGAGAGACTTTGTCCATTGACAGGCCTGTCAGACAGTCTGTTATCACTGTCTCGGAACATGGAGGAGTCCAGCTCCAAGATGGCACAGGACATTGCACAGAGATTGAAGCCCATTCTTTCCCCTGTGGAAGTGGTCACTAACTCCATGACATCACTCGAAGACCCAGCCATGATACAGTATCTGGTAACCATTGTCTCAGCTTCCACTGCAGCACAGACGGCAGACACCCAACGTCTCAGTGCTGCAATGGAAGCTCAGACTGAGGTCATGTGATCCATGTTTGCTGCCATGCAGGATCAAGCTTCTGTAGTGGGTAGGGCAGAGCCCCCTCCTCTTGCCTCTTGACATAGATTCACCTCTCTGCAGCCTCTGCTCCATTACTTGGTCATGTTACAGACCCAGAGACACTGTAACTACAGTCCCCAAATCTCGTCCAGAATTGGGTCACAAATTCTTCTGTCCTGCCTGAATGTCTGCAGCAGCTCACGACACAACGTCCAGAAAAACATCCAAAGCACCTCCACTAACTTTACAATGGCATTAGCAAGTCAAAAGCCCCTCACCTGTAAGTTCGATGCCTGGTCCTTTGTACTAACACAGGATGTCAGTGGACATCCACAGACCAAGTTTCAAGGACAGACATCAACACTGTTGGGCTGGTGCACTGACGTCACCTTGAACCCTCCTTACACTAACAGCACATACATAGAACGCCCGGGCATGTCCCCTACCCAGCATGGGGCACTGTGTTGGCCACACTAGAAGTGGCCGGCTGTACAGATCGCATCATTTTATGGATCAAGGTTTCTGTAACATTGGCACCAGCATGAAATTCACAGCCGGGGGAGATAGAGAGAAAAAGCAACTCACTTTCAATGGGGAATTGGGAAAAGAGTTGAAGGCATAAGATTTTCAAGAATATGGGATATGGACAGGGAAATGGGACTAATTGGAGGGGTGAGGCCATGGAGGGATTCAAACACAAGAATGAGAATATTTAAATTAAGGTGCTGCCAGACCGGGAGCCAATGTAGATCAGTGAGCACAGGGGTGATGGGTGATCAGGATTTGGGGTGATGGGTGATCGGGATTTGGTGTATATTAGTTTACAGGCAGCAGAGTTCTGGATGGTCTGTGGTTTATGGAGGTTTATAACTGGGAGGGTGACCAGGACAGAATTGGAATAGTCAAGTGTGGATTTAACAAAGGCACAGATGAGGGCTTATGCAGGAGATGTTTTGAGACAGAGGTGGACATGGGTGATATTACAGAAGTGGTATTAGGCAGGTTAAGTGATGGAGAGAACATGACGATGAACTCAGCTCAGGTATAAATAGAACATAGAGGTTGTAAACTGTCTGTTTCAGCCTCAGCCATTGGCTAGTGAGGTCGATATAGACAGTGGATAGGGAGCAGACTTTGTGAGAGAGACTGAAGACAGAGGCTTCAGTATTCCCAGGATTTACATGACAAGAGCACATGTCAGTGACATATGGTTTATAGATATAATAGTTGGATACAGAGACTTACCAGGGACACCAATAATAGCGAGGATGGGATAGTAAATCATTTGAATCATCGTTAGTGCATAATAGATTCGCATTTCTAATGTTCTCCAATAATAATCTGCAGTAACTTCGCCAAACCAATAGGATAAACTCTTGCTGCCCATTTTTGTAAAATTCCAATCTATTGTTCTCAGATTCTGATCAATCCTTTCCCACTCTCTAGAGCTGCTGTTAGTGTGGAGGTGATGCTCCCAGCTTGGAATAACACATTGAAAGAAATTCCTTATTAATGGAAGTGGAAAACTCTCCAATGACACAATTAGGGTGCATGGAGACTGATATTACTTACACACACTGAACAAACAGATTCAGTTAACCCCTGTCAAACCAACATTTAGTGTTCCAAAATAAAGTAGAACATTTAGCCAGACTGGATGTTATGTATGAGGTTTTTTAAGGGAAGGAGTGGTAGAGTCACTGGCCAGAAGCTTTCACTCCTCCTTGGCTATTTGAGTAGTGACAGGGGAGTGGAGGACTGTGAATGATGCACCCTGTTTAAATAAAAAGAAATTGGATAAACCCTGTAACTTCTGACCAAACAGTCTAATGTCGGCGATTGGAAATTTCTAGCGGCCATAACCCAGCTCAAAAATATATCTTTCTTGGAAAAACATCTGATAATAAATGACAAACAGGATGGATAGCTTGATAATCAATCATGTCTGATAATCTTGATCAAGTTAGTTGATGACATAACTGTGAGTGTTGATGAGGTCAGCGTGTTTCGTGTTTTGTATATGAACTTTCAAAAGGCCTGCGATCAAATGACATTTCATAGACTTGTTACGAAAAATGGAAGACATGGATTAATGTGAGAGTGATAGTATGGGTATGACATTGACTCAGGGACAGAAAGCAGAGAGAAGTGGTGAACAGACATTGTTTATTCTGGGGGAGGAGAAGTATACAGTGATGTTTCTCAGGGGTCAGTATTAGAACCAGTGCTGTTCCTAACATATAGATAGATGCATGATATAGACTTAAATGTAAAAATAAACAATTTCAACTCCTGCAGATGACATGAAACTCTTATGTAAGGGTGGCAAAGGCGCAGACCACAGAATTATCCAACCTCACAGACTGTATATGTTTTTTCTTTGTCATGGACTCTCATCCAACGCCAATGTATTTATCAGTCTACTTTATTTGTGTGTGATTCTCGTGTGAGTGTGTGCGTGAATGAGTAGCATACATGTTTATTATTTTATTCAGATCCAGTTTAGATTGTTAAGTATAATAAACACACCTCTTGTTTAATCTCAAGAAAACCTGTCTGACTGGCTCTTTCACGAGCACAATAAAGGTATAAGGTAAAATACTCACTGAGGTGGTCAGCACGTCCAATGCGAAAAAGGAATAAACCCTATTGTGGTCAAATGAGAGATAGGACAAGAGGGGATCTGGGAACCCTCCTCACATGGCTGTAACAGAAATTGATTGTAACCCAATGACAAACGAGAAATTAGAAGTAGGATAAACAATTGATTCCCAGAAAAAAATGAAGATTTCAATGTAGGTTTTATTGTGGCTTTCGCTGCTACAGCACTAAAAAGTTCACATTCGGAGACAGTACCATCCTAAGCCACAGCTTATGAAAATATGAACAGATGAATTAGGAGCAGGAGTAGGCCACTCGGCTCCTCAAGCCTGCTCTGCCATTCAATAAGATCATGACTAATCTGATTGTAAACTCGACTTCACATTTCCGCCTGCCCCCGATAACCTTTCACCCCCTTGCTTATCAATAATCTATCTACCTCTGCCTTACAAATATTCAAAGACTCTGCTTCCAGCGCCTTTTGAGGAAGAGATTTCCAAAAACACATGACTCTCACAGGAACAAAATCTCCTCATCTGTATGTTAAATGGGTGACCCCCTTATTTTTAAATAGGGACCCCTAATTCTAGAATCTCCCACAATGGGAAACATCCTTTCCACATCCACCCCGTCAAGACGCCTCAGAGTCCTATATGTTTCAATCAAGTCGCCTCTTACTCTTCTAAAGTCCAGCGGATACAAGCCCAGCCTGTCCAATATTCCCACATAAGACGGCCCGCCGATTCCAGGTATCAGTCTAATAAGTCTTCTCTGAAATGCCCCCAATACATTTACATTATTCCATTAACAAGGAGACCAATACTTTACACAATACTCCAGATGTGGTCTCACCAATGCCCTGTAAAACTGAAGCATGACCTCCATACTTTGCTATTCAATTTCTCTAGCAGTAAACAATAACATTCTATTAGTTTTCCAATTACGTGCTGTACCTGCTTACTAGCCTTTTGTGATTCATGCACTTGGACACCCAGATCCCTCTGCATCTCAGAGCACTGCAATCTCTCACCATTTAGATAACAGGCTTCTTTTTTATTCTTCCTGCCAAACTGGACAATTTCACACTTTCCTGCAGTATACTCCATTTTCCAGGTCTTTGCCCACTCACTTAACCTATCTATATTCCTTTGCAGTGCCCTATGTCCTGTTCACAACTTAGTTTCCGACATATCTTTGTGTCATGGGAAAATATAGCAATTCGGTCCCTTCATCCAATTCATTTATAAAAATTGTAAAAAGTTGAAGATCCCTGTGGTACACCACTCGTTTCATCTTGCCAACCAGAAAATTACCCATTTATGCTGACACTCGGTTTCCTGTTCGCTGGTCAATCTTCTTTCCATACCAATATTTTACCCCCGACACCATGAGCTTTTATTTTCCGCGATAAACTTTGATGTGGCATCTTATCAAATGCCTTATGGAAATCTAAGTCCAGTACATCCACCGGTTCCCCTTCATCCACAGCACATGTAACTCCATCAAAGAAATCCAACAAACTGATTAAACATGATTTAACTTTCATAAATCCATGTTGATTCTGCCTGATTACCTCGATTTGTTCTGAGTGCCGGCTATACCTTGCCTAATAATATCTTCTAAATATTTCCCCAAGACAAAAGTGTAGCTAACTGGCCTGTAGTTTCCTGCTTTCTGTCTCCCTCCCTTTTTGAATAAAGGATTTATATTGCCCAAAAAGGAGTTACATACAGAGTGAAGTAACTTGGTATAGGTTAAATGCCCTGTCTGCTGAAAAGTTGACGAATGTAGCCGGAAGGTTAGGGATTACACTCCGTCCAAAAGCTAGGGAATACGTAATCGTAAGACTTGTGGCCAACCATTTTTCACTTGAAGCTGAAGGCTCAAACAGGGTTTGAGGGTAAAATGTTGGAAAAGGTTATAAGAGATAGGATTTATAATCATCTTGAAAAGAATAAGTTCATTAGATATAGTCAGCACGGTTTTGTGAAGGGTAGGTCGTGCCTCACAAACCTCATTGAGTTTTTTGACAAGGTGACCAAACAGGTGGATGAGGGTAAAGCCGTGGATGTGGTCTATATGGATTTCAGTAAGGCGTTTGATAAAGTTCCCCACGGTAGGCTGTTGCAGAAAATACAGAAGTATGGGATTGAAGGTGAATTAGTGCTTTGGATCAGAAATTGGCTAGCTGAAAGAAGACAGAGGGTGGTGGTTGATGGTAAATGTTCATCCTGGAGTATAGTTTCTAGTGGTGTTCCGCAAGGATCTGTTTTGGGGCCACTGCTGTTCGTCATTTTTATAAATGACCTGGATGAGGGTGCAGAAGGGTGGGTTAGTAAATTTGCGGATGACACGAAGGTCGGTGGAGTTGTGGATAGTGCCGAAGGATGTTGTAGGTTACAGAGGGACATAGATAGGCTGCAGAGCTGGGCTGAGAGATGGCAAATGGAGTTTAATGCGGAAAAGTGTGAGGTGATTCACTTCGGAAGGAGTAACAGGATTGCAGAATACTGGGCTAATGGGAAGATTCTTGGTAGTGTAGATGAGCAGAGAGATCTTGGTGTCCAGGTACATAAATCCCTGAAAGTTGCCACCCAGGTTAATAGAGCTGTTAAGAAGACATATGGTGTGTTAGCTTTTATTAGGAGGGGGATCGAGTTTAGGAGCCACGAGGTCATGCTGCAGCTGTACAAAACTCTGGTGAGACCGCACCTGGAGTATTGCGTGCAGTTCTGGTCACCGCGTAATAGGAAGGATGTGGAAGCTTTGGAAAAGGCGCAGAGGAGATTTACTAGGATGTTGCCTGGTATGGAGGGAAGGTCTTACGAGGAAAGGCTGAGGGACTCGAGGTTGTTTTCGTTGGAGAGAAGGAGGAGAAGAGGTGACTTAACAGAGACATATAAGATAATCAGAGGGTTGGACAGGGTGGATAGTGAGAGCCTTTTTCCTCGGATGGTGATGGCAAACACGAGGGGACATACCTTTAAGTTGAGGGGTGATAGATATAGGACAGATGTCAGAGGTAGTTTCTTTACACAGAGAGTAGTAGGGGCGTGGAACGCCCTGCCTGCAACAGTAGTAGACTCGCCAACTTTACGGGCATTTCCGTGGTCATTGGATAGACATATGGATGAAAATGGAATAGTGTAGGTCAGATGGTTTCACAGGTCGGCGCAACATCGAGGGCTGAAGGGCCTGTACTGCGCTGGAATGTTCTATGTTCTATGTTCGACAGATAGAGTAATGTTAGCTAAGGTAAAACTAGAACAGAAAGGACTAGAATTAGAATTCCAGAGAGAGCGAGAAAGAGCAGAGTGAGTGTCAAGAAAGGGAAAAAGTAAAAGTGTTCCAGAAGGAGAAGGAGGAAAGGGAGTTATGGCGGCTCAAACAACTAGATGAAGACTCTGTACACCCAGTGAAGGCACAGCTAGTGAGGGAGCTGCCCCTAGCTCAGGACCATGTGCTGAGCTCTTAAAGTTCTCCCCGTTCATTCTAAAGTTCAATGCGGAGGATGTGGCAGCACTTTTCTTTCCTTTTAAAAATGTTTTCAAAGCAACTGCAATGACCGTCAGAGAACTGGATGCTGGTTTTACAAAATAAAATAACAGGAAAGGATGAATGTTCATCAGATTATGAGAGGACTGAAAATGCTATCCTGGGCCCATATGAGATAGTACTGGAGCTGGACCAGCAGAAATTCAGGATCTTTGGAAAGCAGCCTGACCAAACCTCCCTTGGCCTTTGAAAGAGTTAAGCAATTTCGGAACATTGGAACATAGGAGCAGCAGTAGGAGATCGAGCCTGTTCCACCATTCAATATGATAATAGTTGATCATCCACTGCAATGTCTTTTTCCGACACAATCCCCATTTCCCGTTATGTCACTGGTATTTAGGCCGGGGAATTGAGTACACCAATTGGGACATCATGTTACATTTGTACATAACATTGGTTAGGCCGCATTTGGAGTATTGTGGGCAGTTCCATTCGTCGCACTATACAAAATATGTGATTAAGCGAGAGAGGGTGCAGAAAAGATTCACAAGGATGTTGCCTGGTTTGAAGGGCTTGAGTTATAAAGAGAGACTGGATAGGCTGGGACTGATTTCCCTGCAGCGAAGGAGGCTGAGAGGAGACATGATAGAGGTATATAAAATTAAGAGAGGCATAGATAGGGTAGATAGCCAGAGTCTGTTTCCCATGCTAGGGGTGACTAAAACTAGAGTGCATAGATTTAAGGTGAGAGGGAGGAGGTCTAAAGGGATCAAAGGGGTAAATGTTTCACACAAAGAATAGTGGGTATTTGGAATGATCTGCCTGAGGAGGTGGTGGAGACAGGAACAGTAGTGACATTTAAGAGGCACCTGGACAGGTACTTGAATGAACAAGGCACATAGGGATATGGAATTAATGCAAGCAGTTGGGATTAGTATGGATCGGCATTATAGTCAGCCCAGACACGGAGGGCCGAATGGCCTGTTTCTACGCTGTACGACTCTATGACTCCATTTAGAAATCTGTTAATCTCTGCTTTAAACATACTCAAATACTGAGCTTCCACAGCCCTCTGGGGTAGAGAATTCCAAAGATTCACAACCCTCTGAGAAAAGGCATGTCTCCTCATCTCTGTCCTAAGTGGATTTCCACTTATTTTGAAATTGTTTCCCCTGGTTCTAGATCCCCCAACCAGGGGAAACATGTTAGCTGCATCTACCCTGACCATCACTTTCAGTATTTTGTAGGTTTCAATGAGATCACCTCTCATTCTTCGAAACTGTAGAGAATACAGGCCCAGTTTCCCCAATCTCTCTTCGTGGGACAGTCCCACCATCTCGGGAACATGTCTGATGAACCGTCATTGTCCTCCCTCTATGATCATAACATCCTTCCGAAGGTAAGGGGACCAAAACTGCACACATTACTCCAGGGGCAGTCTAACCAAGGTTCCATACAATTGCAGCAAAACGTCACTACTACTGCACTCAAATCCACTTCAATAAAGGCTAACATACCATTAGTCTTCCTAATTGCTTTCTGCACCTGCATGTTTGTTTTCAGTGACTTATTGACGAGGACATCCAGGTCCCTTCGTACAACTACACTTTCTAATTGTCTTACCGTTTAAGAAATACTCTGCACATCTGTTCCTGCTACCGAAGTGGATAACCTCACATCTTTCCACATTATATTTCAACAGCCATGTTCTTGCCCACTCACGACATCTGTCCAAATCCCCTTGAAGCCGCTTTGCATCTTCCTCGCAACACTCATTCCCATCTACTTTACTGGCATCTGAGAGCCTGGAAATATTACATTGGTCCCCACATCCAAGTCATTGATACAGGTTACTGGTGATAGTTGAGCCTAGGTAGGTGAATTCTTGAACCACTTCCAGAGCGTGGTCGGCAATTCTGCCTGTTAACTAATCCTTAATCCATGCCAGTACATTATCTCCTATCCCATGTGCTTCAATTTTACTAACCAACCTCCTGTCGGGAACTTTATCAAAAGCCTTCTGAAAATCCAAGTATACCACGTCCACCAACTCCCCTTTATCAATTCTGTGAGCAACATCCTCAAAAAACTCCAACAGGTTTGTCAAACATTGTTTCCCATTTATATATCCATGTTGACTATGCCCAATCAGATCCATTTATCACATTCTTTGGAATAGAGTATAGCTTGTTCCCAGCGACTGATGTAAGGTTAACATGTCTGTAGTGCCCTGTTTTCTCTCTCCCTCCATTCTTAAATACTGGGGAGACATTTTCTATCTTCTAATCTACAGGAATAGTTCCAGAATCTACAAAATATTGAAAGATATTCACCAATGCATCCACTATTTCCAAAGCTTCCTCTTTCAACACTCTGGGATGTAAAATATCAGGTCCTGGGGACTTGTCAACCTTCAGCTCCATTAATTTCTCCAAGACAACCTTCTTACTCATACTAATTTCATCCATTTCCTCATTCACACGAATCCCTTGGATCTGTAATTCTGGGAGATTTCTTGTATCTTCCTCAGTGAAGGCAGACACAAAATAATCATTTAACTTCTCTGTCATTTCTCAATGGCCCATTATAAATTCTCCTGACACTGCCTGTAATGGACCCACATTTGTCTAAGCGAAACGTTTCCTTTTCACGTATCTATAGAAGACTTTAAAGTCCATTTTTGTGTTTGTTTTTGGCCAATGATATGAGCGCTCAAGATAGAGCCCACATATGAAACACTCAGAGCGGTGAACCCTCTCGAGGAGTTCACAAACTCGGCCCCCTCCCAGTAAAACACACAAAGAGGGACAGAAGGTTCAAAGGTATTCTGGCTGATGAATTTTCCCTTGTACACAAAGCCTTAACCCCAGAGGAAAGCCCTTTTCTCGTCACCCCAAAGACCCGAGAATAAAAGGTAGAAGGGAGATCGGAGTCCGAGCAGCCATTGGCAAGAAGCGGGACACACAAGGGTTCATCCTCAGGCCAAATAGGTGCTGAGAGCAGGAGTAATGGCTGAAGATCTGCGTGTTTCCACAGTAATAAGGCAGGTCACCATTGAGTTGACTAATGAAAGTGACGGGGAAAACCTGTAGGATTAATGAGAGTCCACCAGTTCAGTGCTGGAAAACGGGCCCTGATGGAAAGCACAGCAGGTCAGGCTGTGCCTTCAACTGTAACAGTCAGACACAGTAACCCCACCACTGAGCGTGCAGGAAAACTTAACAAAATCCCAGAAATTTACAGGAATTTGTATTCCAAGGAAAAGTGACCCCATACCCCTCGAGTAGGGCAAGCAAGCCCATAGTCATACTGAGGGATACAGGGGCCAAACAACCCTTCTGCTGGGAAAAGACCTTTACCCGAGAGAGTGAAGTGAACGCTAGAGTGTTACTGAATGGTATCGGAAGTTGATATATGACCATACCTGTATATCGACTGCTCTTGGAATGTGACCCAGTTTCAAGACCGGTAACCATGGGGATTGTACCTAGTTTACCGGTGGAGGGGTCGATCAGCTCCTGGGTAATGATCTGACAGGGGAAAATGTGGCATCTTCCCCAGTAGCTCTGGAGAGACCAAAAGAGGTCAGGGAGACAGAGCAGTTACAGGAGAAATAAAAACAAGAAATGCTGGAACCACTCAGCAGGTCTGGCGGCATCTGTGAAAAGAGAAGCAGAGTTAACGTTTCGGGTCAGTGACCCTTCTTCGGAACAGTTACGGGAGAAGGTCCCTGGCATTCTTACTGATTGTGTGGTGACTCGGTCCATGGCCAAACAATCCCCTGAACTGACACTGCAGACGGATGACCCTACTGTCTGGTTATCTGAAACCTTCTTTGGGAAGTTAGAGGACCCAAAGGATGTGTTAAACAAATCGTCCTTAGTTGAGGCTCAACAACCTGACCCAGTGTTAAAAAAGGCACAGACTGTCCAAACCAAAAATGAAGCAGAGGGAGTTGCAGAGTGTTACTATTTAAAGAACGAGGTGCCAATGAGGAAGTGGAGACCGCTTCACAGACCTGCGGATGAAGAGTGGACAGTGCTTCACCAGATATGAATGCCGCTGAGGTACCTTAAAGAAATATTCAGAATGGCCCACGAACTTCCAATGACTGGACATGTCGGTATATGAAAAATCGAACCCCGCATAAGACAGCATCTTCACTGGCCACAACTCAATAAAGATGTGGTGGAGTTCTGTAAAACTGGTCACATGTGCCAAGTTGTGGGGAAGCCCCAAGCTGCAATAAAACCTTCACCCCTAATTCCCATACCAGCTTTTGGGGAACCCTTCAGCAGAATGCTAGTGGATTGTGTGGGACACCTGCTGAAAACAAAACGGGATTACCAGTACCTTCTCACCATTATGGATGTGGTGACCCGATTCCCAGAGGCCATTATCCCGAAGAACTATCTCTGCCAAGGTAGTGGTGGAGAGGCTAACCCAATTCTTTACCCGATATGGGCTGCCTGCTGAGATCCAGATGGAACAGGGCACACATTTTATATCAAGTATTTTTGAAAAGGGAATCTGGACATAACCCAGTGCAAGTCCTCAGCCTACCATCCACAGTCACAAGGGGCTTTGGAGCGGCACCACCAGACCCCAAAGACAATGATCAGGCCATACTGCTATGAGTAACCCCATGACTGGGACAAAGGGCTGGGATTTCTCCTGTTGGTTACCAGGGACTTATCCAATGATTCCACTGGCTTTATTCTCTTTCAATTAGTTTATGGACACGAGATGAGAGGTCCTCTTAAACTAATCAAGGAAAAGTTTTTTGGGGCAGAGGGATCAAACTTCCATGTTAGACTACATTTCCTTGCTCTGGGAGTGGCTCACGAGAGACTGTGCCTTGGCTCAGTAACGCCTAAAGACCTCCCAGGCAGCTATGAAAAGGTAATCAGACTGAAATGCCGAGGCTGGAACATTTCAGGACAGAGACCATGTATTGTTACTACTCCCAATGCAGGGTGAATCCCTAAAAGCCCCCAGTTCAGTGGTCCATATCGAGTGGCAAAAGGAATAGTTAGGTAAATTATTTACTTGACACCCCAGACCAAAGGAAAAAAGCAAAGGCTTTGGAGGGGACAGACATGCACAGATCTGTCAGACAGTCAAAAGGGGAGGCTTGAAAAGGACAGTGAGGACAGGTTAGAAGAGGGCCATGAGGAATCTCAACTGGAATCCCCTAGTCTCCGATTTGCCAACCCAGAAATGTTAGATAAATTAGACCACACGCTCTCCTCTTTAAATACAACCCAAAAAAGGCACCCTAAAAAGTCTGCTAACAGCATTTACATAAAGCTGCAAGGGCAAGGTAAGTTCCAAAAAAGGCAAGCCGATGGTGAGGGAGATGCCTCACCTAGTCGAAGTGCCGCAGTAGAGTGAAGTGAAAGCTGGACAGACACTTGCGAGCACTAATGTCCCAGAGGACATAGGGCAGATCAGAAAAAAATGATGCTCTCTACAGTAAAGGGAAAAGTGAGGGCGAAATACCCTAAAGTAAACAGCATTTGTGTACCTCATCAGAAGCTAAATGTGAGGTCAGTGTGGATCTTCCCACTGAAGAACCCAATGATCAGGTCCCAAACCGAAAGCTAAACAAACCCAATCAAAAAACCAATTTATTACACATTGTCAGTTTAGGGAGGAAGTTTAGACAGGAACCTGAATGGTGAAAGTTTCATTGCAGGAGAGAGAAAAAAGGTCGAACCCGACACATCATCATTCCAGACAAAACACCAAAAAATTAAATCAGCACAACTGTAATAGACAATGTCAGCTGCAGTAATTCTGAGATTAATGTTTGAATTTGAGAAGTGATTATTGAGAATGAATGTGTGTTTCCTTCTATTTCTTCTCACAATTCTGTAATAAAATGTTCCTATTATCATATTTCTTTCCATGTGCTGCAGCGGTGTCAAGATAACACAATATGCCCAATGAGGAATTTTAATTCATCGATTAGACACTTACAGTAATCTTTTAATGGAAAAAATCCTGCAGCTAACCTTGAAAAAAATGGCAGCCAAGATGGCCACCGCAATTGGCATCTGAAACACATTTTCACATTCCAGAGGCAACAGGAGACACATGTCTGATGAGCCTGGACCCAAAACATTGGCTTTCTCTAGTTACTGAATTAACTACGATTACATTCATTAACACGGTATACAAGGACATCCTGACAAATTGACTTTAAAAGAGCAAACTCCTCCAAGTGTAAATACTGGTATCCTGAAACCTGCGGAGATAGAAGTTCCTAACTTTGAATCTCTTAATAAGTGTCCAGCAAATACAGTGAGGCAGTCAGGAGACCTTCTGTCATCTATGTGAAAGCTGGGAGTTGCCCCTGGACAAAGACAGACAAGCCAGTGATTCAAACTGTGCAGAAGCAGAAGGGCTGTGTCCCCCTCTCCCTCTCCCAATTTCTCTGTCCAGATAACTTCACAAGTTTGAAAACCACGTGCGGCTGTGAGCCCTCCAAGCCTACAGATTACTACAGACAGATACACCAGGGGAAGAAAGCCACCCACAAGTCTGCCTCCAAGAAAACCCTGAGCCACGTGGGTCAGCCACAAAGGGCACTTTGACCATCCAAAGACTTCAAGAATATAACTTCAGCCAGAAGACCACCGAATCATCCAACCTCACAGAATCAGTATTTTTTTTAAATTTATTTAGGACTCCAATCCAATCGCAAATGTACTTCTTACTCTGTAATCTATTTCCATGTGATTCTCGTGTGAGTGTGTGCGTAAATGTGTGTTGTATTTTTTATGGTTTTACTTAGATACGGTTTAGATTGCTAAGTATAATAAACTCAACTCTTTCCTGTTTAAACTCTAGAGAACCTGTCCGATTGGTTCCTTCACCATCACACCAACGGGAAAAGGGAAAATACTCACTGAGATGGTTACCACATCCGCTCTTTAGAAAGGACAAACCCTATTGCGGTCAAATAAGAGGAAGGACAAGAGGAGAGACTGTGAACCCTCCTCACCTGGCTGTAACAATAGACAGGGTTGGAGGTGGAGAGAACACGGGAATTAAGTCAGCTCAGCATTAAATTGCAGAGGTTGTTAACATCCTGGTTCAGCCTCAGACAATGGCCAGCGAGGGGGATGCAGATCGTGGATGGGGAATATAATTTGCGACAGAAGCTGAAGACAATGGTTTCAGTCTGCTCACGATATAAATTACGAGAACACTAAATCATTGAAATATGGCTTCTGAATCTAATAGTTGGATACAGAGACTTACCAGGGACACCAATAATAGCGAGGATGGGATAATAAATCGATTGAATCATCTTCAGAGCACAAAAGATCCGCTCTTCTAATGTTATCCAGTAATAATCTGCAGTGAGCCAGTAAAACCAATAGGAGAAACTCCTGCTGTCTATTGCAGTAACATTCCAATCTATTGTTCACAGATTCTGACCCATTGTTGTAACATTCCAATCTATTGTTCTCAGATTCTGACCCATTGTTGTAACATTCCAATCTATTGTTCTCAGATTCTGACCCATTGTTGTAACATTCCAATCTATTGTTCTCAGACTCTGACCCATTGTTGTAACATTCCAATCTATTGTTCTCAGATTCTGACCCATTGTTGTAACATTCCAATCTATTGTTCTCAGGTTCTGACCCATTGTTGTAACATTCCAATCTATTGTTCTCAGATTCTGACCCATTGTTGTAACATTCCAATCTATTGTTCTCAGATTCTGACCCATTGTTGTAACATTACACTCTATTGTTCTCTGATTCTGATCTATCCTCTCCCTCTCTCTGGAGCTGCTGATCTCTGTTATGTTCCCGCTGACATTATGGGATAATACATTGAAAGGAGCCCCTTATTAATAGACGATGGCAAGACTCCCAGTGACACAATTAGGGTCCATGGAGACGGACATTAACTACAGTCACTGAACAAACAGGTTCAGTTAACTCATTACAATCTAAACGTTTTTGTACCACAATAAAGTAGAACATTTATTTGGTATGGATAGGATATCTGAGGTTTAATGAGGAAAGGAATTGTGGAAACACAGCGGCACTGGCCAAAGTCTGCGAATCCTCCTTTGATATGGGATTGGTGACAGAGGACTGGAAGGCTGTAAATGTTACACCCTATTTAAAAAGAGGAGAGGTTGGACAAACCCTGTAACTACTGACCAGTTAGTCTAATGTTGATAGTTGGAAACTTCTGCTGTCCGTAACCCAGCACAAAGTATTTCTTGCCTGTAAAATCATGGTTAATAAATGACAAGCAGCATAGATAAGTTAATGGAAAATCATTTTCTAATCTTGATCGAGTTCGTTCAGGACGTAACTGTGAGTGTTAATGAGAATAGCGTGTTTCGTGTAATGGAATCAGAGAATCATTGTCGGGTTAAGGCACAGAAAGAGGCCAGTTGGAACGTTATTGCTGTGCCAGCTGATAAACGATCCACTATTCTAATCCCAGCTTCCAGCATTTGGCCAATAACCCTGCAGATTGTGGCACCTGAGCTGCATGTCCAGACTCCTTCTGAATGGGTTGAGTGTCCCTGCCTCAACTACCCTTTCAGGCAGTGAGTTTCAGACTCACACCAAAGCAGGGGACCCAGTCCTGAGCCTTGTGGAACGCCGCTGGAAACATCCCTCCTGACTCTAAAATACCCGTCAACAATTACCCTTTGTTTCCTGCCACTGAGCCAATTTGCTATTTCTGGGTGAACAGGTGTTTCCTCAACTCCCCTCTAATCTTTCCATCAATCATTTTAAATCTATGCCCCCTCATCACTGATCTCTCTGCTAATGTGATTAGACCCTTCACCTCCACTCTATCCAGGCCCCTAAAAATATATACATTTCAATCAGATCTCCACTCAGCCTTCCCTGTTCCAAGAAGAACAACCCCAGCCGATCCAATCATTCCACATAGCTGCATTTTTCCAGTCCTGGCAACATCCTCGTAAATCTCCTCTGTGCCCTCTCTATTGCAATTATATCCTTTCAGTAATGAGGTGACCAGAACGGCACAAAACACTCAAGTTATGGTCTACCCAAAGAGTTATACAGTTCCAGCATAACCTCCCTGCTTTTGTATTCTATACCTCAGCTAATAAAGGGAAGGATTCCGTATGCCTTCTTAACCACCTAATCAACCTGTCCTGCTACTTCGGGGATCTGTGGACATTGACTCCAAAGTTCCCTCACTTCCTCTACACTTCCCAGTATTTTCCCATTAATCGTGCATCCCTTTGCTTTGTTTGAACTCCTCAATTTGCATCGCCTCATTCTTAATCAGGTGGAATCCCATTTGCCACTTTTCTGCCATCGATATCTTCCTGCAACCTACAGCAATCCTCCTCGCTATCTACCACACGGCAAATATGTGTGTCATCTACAAACCTCTTGATCATGCTTCTACATTTACGTCCAAGTCATTAATATATACCACAAAAAGCAGGGGACTCAGTCCTGATCCCTGTGGAACACCATTGGAAACAGTCCGAAGGTCTGTCTGAAACAGTCCGGGGTTCCGAGGAAGGGTCACTGACCCGAAACGTTAACTCTGCTTCTCTTTCCACAGATGCTGCCAGACCTGCTGAGTGATTCCAGCATTTGTTGTTTTTGTTCCAAATTTCCAGCATCCGCAGTATTTTGCTTTTATTATATTGGAAACAGTCCTCCAGTCAATAAAACACCCATCAACAATTGCCCTTTGTTTCCTGCCAATGAGCCAATTTTGTATCAACCTTGCTTTATTTCCCTGGATTCCATGGGATTTTATTTTTTTTAACTAGTCTGCCATGTGGGACCTTGTCAAAAGCCTTGCTTAAATCCATGTAGACCACATGAACTGCACTACCCTCATCTATCTTCCTTGTTACTTCTTCAAAAAATTCAATCAAGTTGGTCAAACTAGAGCGTCCCTTAACAAATCCATGCTGACTGTCCTTGATTAGCCTGTGCCTTTCTAAGAGACAGTTTATCCTGTCTCTCAGAATAGATTCCAATAATTTGCCCACTACTGAGGTTAGACTGACTGGCCTGTAATTTTTCATTCTAACCCTGGGGTCCTTTATAAACAGAGGTTCAATGTTAACAGTACTCCAATCCTCTGGCGCCACACCTGTACCCAGTGAGGACTGGAAAATGATGGTCAGACCCTCTGTTATTTCTTCTCTTGCTTCTTTGAACAGCATAGGATGCATTTTATCTGGATCTGGTGACCTATCAACTTTCAAGGATGTTAATCCCATTAATACCTCCTCTCTCCCTAAGTATATCATATCACATACTTCATATTCCTCCTTCTTAGCAACAATATCTGCATCATACCCCTCTTTTGTAACGTGAAACACGAAGTATTCATTAAGAACCATACCAACATCTTCCCCCCTGCACATGCTTATGCAATTATGTATATACACTTATGTGAAGAGACTTTCAAAAGGCCTGTGATCAAATGACATTTCATAGACTTGTTATGAAAATGGAACACATGGATTAATGTGACAGTGATAGTGTGGATATGACACTGACTCAGGGACAGAAAGCAGAGAGAAGTAGTGAACAGTCATTGTTCAGACTGTTGGAGGAGGGGGAGTATACAGTGCAATTTCTCAGGGGTCAGTATTAGAACCAGTACTCTTCCTGACATACAGATACATAGATGCATGACAAAGACTTACGTGTGAAGAACAGAGTCTCAACATTTGCATAAGCCAGGAAAATTATAAATGTAGTAACCAGTGTGAAGGATAGTAGCTGCTTCAGGAGGACATGGACAGTCAGATGGTGAAATGAGAATACACATGGTGAATGAAATTTAACACATAGAATTGGGGAAGTGATTATTTTGTGAGGGAGAATAAGGGGAGTGAATAGAAACTAAACTGCACCATTTAAAAGATGATACCGGAGCACAGAGACAGGGTGCATATGTACACAAATCTTCAATGGTGGCCGGATAAGTTCTGAAGATTTTAAAAAGGCATCCGGGATCCTTAGCTTTATAACTAGAAGCAAAGAATTTAAAAAACCACAAGAACATTCTGCTAAGACTAGAAATGAATGTTTGAGCCTCAGCTGAGATATTGTGTCCAGTTCTGGACACCACACTTTATGAAGGATTCCAAGGCCTTGGAGATGGTACCTAGGTGTTACACTAGAATGGTAACAGGGATGAGGGACTTCAGTTATGTGGAGAGAAGCTGAGATTGTTCTCCGTAGAGCAGAGAAGCTAAAAGGGAGAGTTAATAGAGGGGCTGAAAATAATGATGTGTTTTGCTAGAATAAATAAAGAGAAGCTGGTTTCACTGGATGAAGGGTCAGTAACCAGAGAAAACAGTTTAATGTTGATTAACAAACAAACAGAGGAGAGA
The DNA here is from genome assembly GCF_036365525.1 of Heterodontus francisci. Taxonomy (NCBI): domain Eukaryota; kingdom Metazoa; phylum Chordata; class Chondrichthyes; order Heterodontiformes; family Heterodontidae; genus Heterodontus; species Heterodontus francisci. The sequence goes on along the minus strand of NW_027141284.1, from coordinate 1,662,361 downwards.
TGAGCAGATTTTCATTTCTTTACACAGCTAATGTTTATGATTTGGAATGCAGTTCCTGAAAGGGTTGTGGAAGCAGATTTAACAGAAACTTTCAGTCTGGAATTGGATCAATACTAACAGGGTGATTTACTCGACTGGGAGAAAAGAACAGGGGAGAGGAATCATTGAAAATGTCCTTCAAAGAGCTGGAACTGGTACGATTTGTTAAATAGTCTCCTCCTGTGCTGTGTGATTCTCTGACTGTCTGATAACAGAATCCATTGAGTACGTATCTCGTGTGTGCAATTGACACTCAGCAGTTTTTAATCCCGAGATTAATTGTTACTTGTTTTCTGATGAAGACAACAGCAGAAAGACAAATACAAGGGGCTGGTGAGGTAAATTGTGTTGACAATGTGTTTATTGGGTTATGATGTCTCTCTTTGATCACAGACCTCGCCTGGTTTCAATCCGTCAATTACAAACTCGTTGCTTGTATTCCTATTTTATTTCCTGTTTATTTGTTCTCAGGATATGGGTGATACTGACAAGGCCAGCATTTCTTCCCCATCCCTGGCTACCATGAGAAAATTGCGATTCTTGAACCACTGCAGTCCCTGTGGTTCTAACAAACAAAATAACATTTAGTATTTTGATGAGGCAGTTTCATCACTGGACAGTTCAGAATGAGTTAGGTTTGAACATGAGGATGAGAGTTTTAAAATCAAGATGTTGCCAGAGCAGGGGCCAATGTAGGTCAACGAGCACTGGAGTGATGGATGAACGGGACTTGCTTTGAGTTTAGATACAGGCAGCAGAGTTTTAGATGAACAAATATTTGTGGCAGAATCAGTACAGGTTAGATGCAGAGTAAAGCTGACTCGACACTGTGCCCATCAAACACTGCCATGAAAGGTACAGCACGGCTAAGATACAGAATAAAGCTCACTCTACACTGTCCCCCATTAAGTACTCCCAGGACAGGTACAGCACTGGGGATGGCTGCTGCCTAATTGGAGGTGCTGAGTAGTTAACGAGGTTCAGCTGACTGTGGCTGTGTGAAGAGGCTGGAAGCTGTGTGACTGCTGCAAGTAGGAGAAACTGAGATTGAAGGAAAGGTTTTTCCACATTGTCAACAGGAGTCTGGGGAAAGAGGAGGGGAGAGCAGCTAATTAGATAGCTATTTCAAAGAGACAGTACTGACACAATGGGCCGAAAAGCCTCCTTCTGTGCTGCACCAATCTCTAATTCTATGAACAAGAGACAGAGAGTGAAGTGAGTGAGGGACAGAGAGAAAAAACGTGAAAGAGGGAAAGGTCAATAGGAAGTGCGAAAAAATCGTGTTTGCATCACTTTTTCAGCAGAGGAGTCATGATTTGCCCGTCCCCGTTCCTGTTGAGACAGGTGACACACAAACATCCTGCTGCCTCCTCATTTCCATGCATTCTACGTACACCACAAAGCGACCAGCGCTGCTCTCTGTCTGCAAGCTTAACAGGGGCCTAACTGTTTGTGAGGCTGGCTCGTGTTTCAGCCAGGCTTCAGCTCTTCAAGGCAGTCTGTCCCTCTTAACGGGAAGTTGCACTGAATCACAGGAGGCTGCTGTTGCTGATTGGGAATGCTGCAATCGGAGACAAGGCAAATGTAATACTACGACAGAGAGAGGGCTCTGTTGTTCACGGATGTGATGCTGGAGGCCTTAGCCATGGTGGGTGACAGGCGGAGAGAGGCCATGTTTCCCTGGGGTGGGCTGGAGACCCTCCAGGAACGTCCTCCGAATGGAATGGGAGCAGGTGGCCAGGGAGATCAATGCAAGAAGTCTGGCCCCGAGGACTTGGCAGCAGAGCCAGAAGAAGTTTAATGAGTTCACACGGGTCACCCAATGTCAGTGAATTCATCTTCACATGGCTTCTCCTACCCCCAACATCACCAACCTCTCACACTGCTCAATGTACCACACCCCCATCACTCACCCATCAGTAGTCCCTAACACTCAGGACTCACACCTAACATTCACATACTCCATCTCACCTTCACACACATTCCACTTATACCAGCTTCACACCCACCCCTCACTGCCTCCACGTTCCTGCAGCTATTCAACTGTGCCAAGGACATCACCCAAACACAGTGCAACACAATCACTGACATTCTGCCCTCTCTCTTACAGAACATGGTGGCCGACAATCACAGGGAGCAGCAGTGAACCGGCGGCGACCAGGCAGACCTTCATCCCCTGAGCCTGAGGGAGGAGATGGTTCTTCACATCATGGGACCGGCTGTGACAGAGCCCATAGCATCCGGCATCAACGAGAGTATTCAGGATGATGCTATGTTCTGGCCTTATGTCTCTTCTTAACTCCCAACTGCCCCTCGTCCTGCTGTCTGGGATGATGTACAAGCTGCAGATGGTGGGACCATGAAGCTCCAGATTTCCAACCCACCCCCAATCCCTCACCCCAACCCTCCCCCTCTGATTTTATACTTTCCAGTCATAACCCAAATCTGCCAGCTTCCCAGTCACAGCAGATCCAGGAGACAGAGAGAGAGAGAGAGCAGCACAGCACTGATGGTGAAACTCCATCACTTGGTCTGATACTCATAGTTATCAGATCAAATACTTACACTGTGTGGACCTTAGATGCTGGTATAGAGTCGGAATCTGCACATGGTGAGTCACCGAGCACGAGTGAGGTGCAGCCAGGCCAGGGGGAAAGAATAGCTCATGTGTCAGCTCACCGGAGGGCGAGGTCACAAACGTGTTATAATACACAGGACTCAGATGTGAATATTGCTGGAACAGCATACAGGAGAATGCTGATCGACATGTACACTGAGATACTTTGTCCATTGACAGGCCTGTCAGACAGTCTCTTATCACTGTCTCGGAACATGGAGGAGTCCGGCTCCAACATGGCACAGGACATTGCACAGAGTTTGAAGCCCATACTTTCCCCTTTGGAAGTGGTCACTAACTCCATGACAGCAGTAGCGGACTTAGCCCTGATACAGTGTCTGGTGAACATTGTCTCAGCTTCCACTGCAGCACAGACGGCAGACACCCAACGTCTCAGTGCTGCAGTGGAAGCTCAGACTGAGGTCATGAGATCCATGTTTGCTGCCAGGCAGGATCAGACTGCTGTCATCATGGCTTTGGATCTCAGTGTTCAAAGGGGTTTGCAGGCTCTCACAGCAGTCCAGCAATCTGTGATCCAGTAGATTACTAGGATTACTGATGTGTCGCCCCGTGGGAGTGAGAGTGGCTCCGTGGAGCGGGAAACTGCTGCCTTCTCTCAGGATGACAGTATTTGTTCTCACTTCACTGTCACTACACCAGTGTCCTTGCTGTAACCCATCAGCCAGCCCAGGCTGCTGCTGTCCATGTCGGGGTGGTGCAGTCTGAATCCGAGGCCTCAAGGCCCAGAGCTGCTCGAGGACGTCCTGCAAGGCCATCTGTAGTCTCCCCCAGTGAAAGTCAGCAGCCTTCCACCAGCCATGCTGCAGTCATTGGGGAAACACTGTGTAGGAGCACTGGGCAAGTCGACGGAACCCACAAGACAGGCACGAAGGGAATATACAATGGTGAATAGTTTAGTTTCGTTTGTATAATTGAATACGTTGGATAAAGATGCTAATGAAAAGGTTTTTGTTGGTGTTTTTAACTGCAGGATTGCGACCAAGAGAACACTGTGATGGAGCGTCTCAGATGGGTGTAATGGTGGAGAATCGGGGATCCATGGTGGGAAAGGGAAGATGTACTGGGCATGCTCACACACCAAATGCACATTAATGGAGTGAGAGTTATTTCAGTTCCTATACCTCTCCCCATTGACATGGGGGCCCCGCAGAGCCACCTACACCATCAGGAATCCCGCTATCCTGACAAAGCCACGGGATCTCTCATCCTGCTTCTCCCTGCTGAGGGAGAAAATGATGACATAGATGGTCACCCTCACCTCCCAGAATTATCAATGGACAAGGCACAGGCCTCGCATCTACTGGTCAGTTAGTGTAACATCAGTGGTGATTAAGGTTTTAGAAACTATAATCAGAGAAAAAGGACAACACACACTTGGAGAGGTTTGTGTTATGTAAGCATTGCCAGCACGGATTTCTAAAAGACAGATCAAACTTGACTGAACTAATTGAATTTATTTGATGAAGTAACAGAGAGGTTTGATGAAGGGAATGTGGTGGATGTTGTATACATGGATTTTATGAAATTATTTGATAAAGTACCACACAAAAGTTTGGCGAACAAAATTGAAGTTCATGCATTCGCATCCAATTGGATCAAATTTTGTCAAGGACAGAAAAGTGTGAGTTGTGGGAAATGGTTGTTTTTCAGACTGGAGGATTGTAGACAGTGATGTTCCCCAATGGTCAGTGCTAAGAGCTTGGAATACAGAGTAGAATATCAAAATGTTCCGATCTTGGAGCAGGTGAACGGGAGGATGTTGCAAACCGCCTGCAACAGGATATAGATAGGCTGGCAGAATGGATAGAGAAATGGCAGGCGGAATTTAATACAGAGGTGTGTGAGGTGATCTATTTTGTCAGAAGGAATAGGAAGGCAATATAGACTTAATGGCACATTTCAAAAGATTGTGCAGGAACAGAGGGACCTGGGGCTCCATAGGCATTGATCTTTGAAGGTGCCAGGACATATTAGGACAGTGTTTAGCAAAGCATATCAGATCATGGGCTTCATCATTAGAGGCAAAGATACAAAAGGAGGAAAGTTATGCTGAAACTTTATAAAGCTTTGGTTAGGCCCCAACTAGAGAACTGTGTTCAGTTCTGGTCACCACACTTTAGGAAGGATGTGAAGGTCCTTGAGAGGGTGCAGAGCAGATTTACCAGAATGGTTCCAGGGATGGGAGTTTTGTTACAAGGTTAGTTTGGAGAAGATGGAGTTGTTCTCCCTGGAGTAAAGGAGATTGAGAGAGATTTGATAGAGGTGTACAAGATTATGATAGGCTTAGAAAAGATAGACAAGGAAAAACTGTTCCCATCAACTGATAAAATATGGACTAGGGGACACAGATGGAAGGTTTTGGGTAAGAGATGCAGGGGTAATATAAGGAAGAACCTTTTTACACAGTGGATGGTAATGAGTTGAATTCACTGTCCATGAGGGTGGTGGAAGCTGAGACAATCAATGATTTCAAAAGGAAACTGGATGGGCACTTGAAGGAAATGAAATTGCAGGGATACAGGTATTGAGTGGGAGATTGCGACTGACTGGATTGTTCCACAGAGAGCTGGCACAGAGGGGCCGAATGGCCCCTTTCTGTGTCGTAAATGTCTCTATCAATCTCTGTGAATCTATGTTGGATATGTCTTCTGCTCCTCTCTGGAAAGATCCAGATAAATAGAAGTTCAATAAAACTGTGACCTTAACAGCCACTGACAGCTCTGTCCTCACCCTTGTGTGAGGCTCCAGGTCGTGTTACAGGAGGTGACACAGCTCTGTGACCATCTCCTTATTGAATCAGAGTCACCCACACACTGCTCCGGGGTTAGGTGTAGGTAGGAAAAGTGCTCTTGGAAAACACGGGGTGGGTAGGGCAGAGCCCCCTCCTTCTCCCTCTTTACAGAGCATCCCCTCTCTGCAATCTCTGCTCCATTTGTTGGTCATGTCATAGACCCAGAGACACTGTAACTACAGTCCCCATTCCTTGTCCAGACTTGGGTCACCAAATCCTCTGTCTTCCCTGAATGTCTCTAGCAGCTCACAACACAACCTCCAGAAAACCATCCACAGGACCTCCACTAACTTAACAATGGCAGAAGTATGTCAAAAACCCCTCACCTGTAAGTTGGATGCCTGGTCCTTTTAAATAACACTAGAGGGGGTTCCTCGTGCTGCTGAATGTATGTTCAGCTGAGAGTGAATAACACAGGCGGTCAGTGGACATGCACAGACCAAGTTTCAAAGACGTACATCAAAGCTGCCGGAATGGATGATCGACACCATATTCAGACCCACCCTCAAAGGAACAACACATATATGGTACGATTGAGCTAGAGCCCTGCCCAGATTGGGACACTGTGCTGGCCACACTAGAAGTGGCCGGCTGTGAAGATAGACTAACAGCAGATAGACGATACGACCGGGCTGGAGCTCTGCCCAGCATGGGGTATTGAGCAGGCCGCACTCAAAGTTCACATCTCTTTATGGATCACAGCTTCTGCACTGTCAGCACCAGTAGTGCTGTGAAGTCTAAAATCGTGGATCAGGTCAGATACAAAGGGAAATAAATTCACTTTGAAAGGAGATTTGGAAAAGATTGAAATAAAAAGATTTTCAGGAATATCGGAATGGGACTAATTAGAGGGGTGAGGGCATGGAGCGAGTTCAAACACAAGAATGAGAATATTAAAATTAAGGTGCTGCCAGACCGGGAGCCAATGTAGATCAGTGAGAACAGGGCTGATGGGTGATCGGGATTTGGTGTGAGTTAGGATACAGGCAGCAGAGTTCTAGATGGGCTGTGGTTTATGCAGACAAACATTTCAGTGAAACAGGGTTTACAGATCTCCTCGCCTGAAATAGAGACAACAACAGCAGCAAAGATGAGAGTAAATGACAGGAATTTGTAATACAGTTCACAGCAGTTTACAGAGCTAATAGCTGGAGATATTCACAAGGAATAACAACGGCAACAAGAAGGGCAGAGTAAATTACAGGAGCAGTAATGCAGTTAAGCATGGTTTATAGAAATAATAGCTAGATAGAGAGACTTACCAGGGACACCAATAATAGCCAGGATGGGATAGTAAATGTATTGAATAATCTTCAGTGCGCGGTCGATACGAGTGTTTAATGAGTACCGATCATAATATGTAGAAAGATAGTAAAGATCCCACGATAAACTCCTGTCCATTGTTGTAACATTCCAATCTATTGTTCTCAGATTCTGACCCATTGTTGTAACATTCCAATCTATTGTTCTCAGATTCTGACCCATTGTTGTAACATTCCAATATATTGCCCTCAGTTTCTGATCTATCCTCTATCTCTCTCTGGAGCTGCTGATCTCTGTTAGTGCTGATTTTCCCGCTGACACTATGTTATAACACATTGAAAGGTGCCCCTTATTAATAGAAAATGGAAAACTTCCAGTGACACAATTAGGATCCATGGAGACTGACATTAATTACAGTCACGGAACAAACAGATTCCGTTAACCCTTTTCAATCCAACACTTTTTGTACCACAATAAAGTAGACCATTTACCGAGTCTGGATGGGATGTATGAGGGTTGCTGAGGGAAGGAATGGTGGGAATAGCAGAGGCCCTAGCCAGAATCTTCCAATTCCCCTTGGATATGGGCGTGATGACAGATTTACACAGGCTTGCCACTCTCTGGGTGAAGAAATTTCTCCTCATTTCAGTCCTGAAAAGTTTACCCCGTATCCTTAGACTATGACTTCTGGTTCTGGACTCCCCCACCATCAGGAACATCCTTCCTGCATTTACCCTGTCAAGCCCTGTTAGAATTTTATAGGTTTCTGTGAGATCCCTCCTCGTTCTTCTGAACTCCAGCGAATTTAATCCTAACCGACTCAATCTCTCCTCGTACGTCAGTCTCGCCATCCCAGGAATCAGTCTGATAAACCTTCGCTGCACTCCCTCTATAGCAAGAGCATCCTTCCTCAGATAAGGAGACCAAAACTGCACACAACATTGCCGCTGTGGCCTCACCAAGGCCCTATATAATTGCAGCAAGACATCCCTGCTCCTGTACTCGAATCCTCTCGCTATGAAGGCCAACATAACATTCGCCTTTTTTACCACCTGTTGCACCTGCATGCTACCCTTCAGCGACTTGTGTACGAGAACACCCCGGTCTCGTTGCATATTTCACTCTCTGAGTTTATAGCCATTCAGATAATAATGTGACTTCCTGCTAACCTCACATTTATCCACATTATACAGCATCTGCCATGCATTTTCCCACTCACTCAACTTGTCCATATCACCCTGAAGCCTCCCTGCATCCTCCTCACAACTCACCCTCCCACCTCGTTTTGTGTAATCTGCAAATTTGGAGATATTACAATTAGTTCCCTCATCAAAATTATTAATGTCTATTGTGAATAGCTGGGGTCCTAACACTGATCCCTGCGGTACCCCACTAGTCATTGCCTGCCATTCAGAAAAAAGAACGGTTTACTCCTGCACTTTGTTTCCTGTCTGCCAACCAATTTTCTATTCATCACAATACATTACCCCCAATCACATGCATGTTAATTTTACATGCTAAGCTCTTAGGTGAGACTTTGTCGAGAGCCTTCTGAAAGTCCACTGGCTCCCCCTCATCAACTCTACTAGTTACACCCCCGAAGAATTCTATTAGGTTTATCAAGCATGGCTTCCCTTTCGTAAATCCATGATCTGTCCGATTCTATCACTATTCTCCAAGTGCTCTGCTATAAAATCTTTGATAATGGTCTCTAGAATTTTCCCCACTACCGACGTCAGGCTGACTGGTCAATAATTCCCTGCTTTCTCTCTCCCTCCCTTTTTCAACAGTGGGGTTACATTAGCTACCCTCCAATCTATAGGAACTGTTCCAGAGTCTATAGAATCTTGGAAGATGACTACCAATGCTTCCACTTTTTCTAAAGCCACTTCCATAAGTACTGTGGGAAGCATTCTATCAGGCCCTGGGGATTTATCGGCCTTCAATCCCATCAATTTCCCCAACACCATTTCTCTACAAATACTGATTTCCTTCAGTTCCTATCTCTCACTAAACCCTGTGTTCTCCAACATTTCTGGTATGATATTTGTGTTCTCCGTTGTGAAGGCAGAATCAAAGTATCCACTTAGTTGGTCAGCCATTTCTTTGTTCCCCATTATAAATTCTCCTGTTTGACTGTAAGGGACCTACTTTTGTCTTCACCAATCTTTTCCTCTTCACATAGCTATAGAAACTTTTACAATCAGTTTTTATGTTCCCCACAAGCTTACTCTCGGACACGATTTTCCCCTTCTTAATCAATCCCTTGGTCCTCCTTTGCTGAATTCTAAACTGCTCACAATCACCTGGTCTGTTGTTTTTTTCTGGCAAATTTGTATGCGTCTTCCTGGGATCTAATGCTATCTCTAATTTTCCTTGTAAGCCATGGTTTGGCTACCTTTCCCGTTTTACTTTTGCACCAGACAGGAGTAAACAATTGCAGTTCATCCATGCACTCTTTGAATTTTTGCCATTGCCGATCGACCGTCATTCCTTTTGGTAATGTTTCCCAATCCATCATAACCAACTCGAGCCTCATACCTTCGTAGTTTCCTTTCTTAACGTTCAGGACCCTAGTCTCAGAATCAACTAGGTCACTCTCCACGTTGACGAAGAATTCTATCATATTATGGTCGCTCATCCCCAAGGGATTTCGCACAACTAGACTGTCAATTATTCCTCTCTCATTAAACGATACCCAATCTAGGATGGCCTGTTCTCTAGTTGGTTCCTCAACGTATTGGTCCAGAAAACCATTTCGTATACACTCAAGGAATTCCTCCTCTACAGTATTGTGACCAATTTGATTTGTCCAATCTATAAGCAGATTAAAGTCACTCATAATTACAGATGTTCCTTTATCGCATGCATCTCTAATTTCCTGTTTAATGCCATTCCCAACATCACCACTACAGTTTGTGGGGTCTATATACAACCCCCACGAACGTTTTCTGTCCGTTAGTGTTTCTCAGCTCTACCAATACATATTCGACATCGTCAGAGCTAATATCCTTCCTCGCGATTACGTTAATTTCCTCTTTAACCAGCTATGCAACTCCAATGGGGCTGAAAATAGGCCGTTTTACTGATGGTGTGAATATTTGGTCGGAATTTCATCTCAAGACATCTCAAGGTGAACTATGTAACCAAGTTTGTGAACAGTTTGGCTTGCTCTCAAACATTTACAAAGCAGAAGGATCGAGATAGGAAATGTTTGGAACAGAGATAGAAAAAAATGGCTTCAATCTTCTCAATATTTATTTGGCTTTGCTGATGTGTGTTGTGATACAATTTCGAAGGACGAAAGAGGACAGACAATACAAGTAAAATGATACAACTATAAAGGTGGTGAAATAACAGAGACACCTGGGGTGTTTGTACACAAATCTTTGAAGGTGGTCGGAAAGACTAACGAAACCGTTAATAAATATATGGGATCCTAGGTTTGATAAATAGAGGAAAAAAGAGCAAAAGCAAGGACATTATGTGAAGCATATAGAAAATACTAGTTCGGTTCCACCTGGAGTCTTGTATCAAATACCAGAAACCACACTTTAGGAAGGACATGGAGCCTTCGGAGAGGGGACAGAACTGTTTTACTAGAATTTGTGCAGGCATGAGGGATTACAGTTATGTAGCTGATGTTGTTCACCTTAGAGCAGAGATCTTTCAGAGGAGATTTGATTGAGGTCTTTAACATTAGGAAGGGTTTAGATAAATTAAATAAAGAGAAACTGTTTCCAATGTCCAAGGGGCCGTTAACCAGAGACACAGATTTAAGGTGATTGGTAAAAGAAGCAGATATGGGGATTTGTGTTTCTGAGTGGTTTGGATTTGGAATGCACAGTCTGATAGGCTTATGGATTCAGATTCAATAGTAGATCCCAAAAGGGAAATGGATAATATCTGAAGCAGAGAAAATGCAAGGATATAGTGAAAGAGCCAGGGAGTGGGACTAACTGGATTGCTCTTTGAAAGGGCCAGCACAGATTTGATGGGTCTAATGACCTCATTATGTCTGTGGTATTCTATGTTTCTATGATTGTGGCTGCCTCTACTTTCACAATATTCCTATCCTTTCACCAGGCGTTTGATAAAGTAACACATAGCAGCCGTGTTACCAAATTAGAAACACATGGGATTAAAGGGCCAATGTCAGCAGTGGCTCAGTTTGTAGCTCTCTCCCCTTTCAGTCACAAGCTTCTAGGATGAAGTGTCACTGCAGGACTTGATCACAAGAATCAAGGCTGACACTGTAGTGCAGTCCTGAGGGTGTGTTGCACTGTCAGAGGTGCCATATATCGAATGAAACGTTAAACCAAGGCCCCGGATGCCCTCCCATTTGGATGTCAAAGATCCCATGGGATTATTTCGAAGAACAAGGGAATTCTCCCCAGTGTCCTGATCAGTATTTACCTTTCAATCTACATCACAAAAACAGATCTGATCATCATCACATTGTTACTTGTGGGATCTTGCTGTGTAGAAATTGGCTGCCCTGTTTCCTACATTATGAAACTGACTAAGTGTTAAGAAGTATTCATTAATTGGAAGTCACTTTGGGACATGCAGTGGTCATGAAACACGTTACATAAATGGGAGACTGTTCTTTTATTTACAATGCCAGCAAGCAGGAAATTAGCACAGTGACAGAAAGCAGAGAGTATCGGAGAATGGTTATTGTTCAGTCTGGAGGGAAGTACACTGTGGGATTCCCCAGTGTCACAGTTGGGATCGCTGTTGCTGTTTGTTATTGCCGTTGCGTGGTGTACAGACGGGATAATGTCAAACCTTTCAGATGGACGGAAGCTCAGAAATGTTAATAAACAGTGAGAAGGATAGTAACAGACTTCAGGAGGACAGAGACTGACTGGTGAAATGGGCAGGAACATGGCAGATGTAATTTAACACAGTGAAGTGTGAAGTGAGACATTTGGGTAGGAAGTATGTGGCGAAACAATATAAACTAAATATAGGGCGGCACAGTGGCGCAGTGGTTAGCATCGCAGCCTCACAGCTCCAGAGACCCGGGTTCGATTCCGGGTACTGCCTGTGTGGAGTTTGCAAGTTCTCTCTGTGTCTGCGTGGGTTATCTCCGGGTGCTCCTGTTTCCTCCCACAAGCCAAAAGACTTGCAGGTTGATAGGTAAATTGGCCATTATAAATTGTCACTCGTATAGGTAGGTGGTAGGGAAATATAAGGACAGGTGGGGATGTTTGGTAGGAATATGGGATTAGTGTAGGATTAGTAGGTGGTTGATGTTTGGCACAGACTCGTTGGGCCGAAGGGCCTGTTTCAGTGCTGTATCTCTAATCTAAATGATACCATTATCAAGTGGGTGCAGGAGTAGAGAGACCTGGGGTGTACACACACAGATCTTTGAAGGTAACATGTAGTGTCTTTTGAGTTGGAGAGAGACACACAGGGTAAAAAAAACTCAGGAGGAAATGCTGATGTTTATACATCATTGGTTCGGTCCCAGCTAGAGAATTGTGTCCAATTCTGTTCACCACACTTTGGTAAGGATGTCAAGGACTTAGTGAATATACTGAGGTGATTTACAAGAATGGTACCAGGGATCTGGGAATTCAGTTACGTGGAGAGATTGGAAAAGTTGGGATTGTTCTCTTTAGATCCATGAAGGGCAAGGGGAGATTTGATATAAAATTCTAAATCATGAAGGGTTTTGATAGGGTAATTAATGTGAAACTGTTTCCAGTGTCAGAAAGTGCAGTATTAAGAAGACACAGATTGAAGGTAATTGACAAAGAACCAGAGGTGAAATGAGGAGAACTTTCTTACACAGCAAGTTGTTGGGATCTGGAATTCACTGCCTGAAAACATGGTGGAAGCAGATTCAATAATATCTTTCAAAAGGGAATTTAACAAATACTTGAAAATGGGAAAACACGCAGGAGTCTGGGGAAAGGGGAGGGGGCGTGGAACTAATTAGATAGCTCTTTCAAAGGGACAGCACTGACACAATGGGCCGACAGACCTCCTTCTGTGGTGCATCAATCTCTGATTCGATGAGCAAGAGACAGAAAGTGAAGAGATGGAGAGAGAGGGAGCAAATGTGAAAGATGGAAAGGGAAATAGCAAGAACGAGAAAATCCGGCTTTCGTCCCTTTTTGGGCAGAGGGATCATGATCTGCCTGTGTCCGTTTCTGTTGAGGCAGGTGACACACAAAGCTCCTGTCTCCTCATTTCCATGAAATCTACGTGTCGCCCGTGGTGACCCGCGCTGCTGTCTGTCTGCACGCTTAACAGAGACCTAACTGTGTGTGAGACTAGATGGTCTTTCAGCCAGCATTCAGCATTTGATGGCACTCTGTCCCTCTTAAAGAGAAGCTGCACTGAATCACAGGAGGCTGCTGCTGCTGACTGTGAATGCTGCAATTGGAGACAAGGTAAATGGAATACTGGGACAGAGAGAGGGCTCTTTGGTTCACGCATGTGGTGCTGGAGGCCTTAGTCATGGAGGATGACAGGAAAAGAGAGACCCTGTTTCTGTGGGGTGGGGTGGAGACCACGAGGAACTCCCTCCGAAGGGAATGGGAGCAGGCGGCCAGGGAGGTCAATGCAAGAAGTCTGGCCCCGAGGAACTGGCAGCAGAGCCAGAAGAAGTTTAATGAGTTCACACGGGTGGTCAATGTCAGTGAATTCATCTCCACATGACATCTCCTTCCCCCAACATCACCAACCTCTCACACTGCTCAATGTACCACATCCCCATCACTCACCCATCAGCAGTCCCTAACACTCAGTACTCACACCTAACTTACAGATACTCCACCTCACCCTCACACACATTCCACTTATACCAGCTTCACACCCACCTCTCACTGCCTCCACATTCCCCAGCTATTCAGCTATGGCAGGGACATCACCCAAACACAGTGCAACACAATGACTGACATTTTGCCCTCTCTCTTACAGGACAAGGTTTCCCATAATAACCGGGGCCGCATTGAACCGGCGGGGGCCAGGCTTACCTTCATCCCCTGAGCCTGAGGGAGGAGATGGTTCTCCATATCATGGGACCGGCTGTGACAGAGCCCGTAGCATCCGGCATCACCGAGAGTATTCAGGATGATTTTACGCTCCTGCCTTATGTCCCTTCTTAACTCCCATCTCACCCTCATCCTGATGTCTGGGATGATGTACAGGCTGCAGATGGGGGGACCATGAAACTCCTGCTTTCCATCCCACCCGCAATCTCTCACCCAACACCCCCCTTCTGAGTTTATACTTTCCAATACTTTTCTGGGCGGCACAGCGGAGCAGTGGTTAGCTCCGCAGCCTCACAGCTCAAGGGACCCGGTTTCGATTCTGGGTACTGTCCATGCGGAGTTTGCAAGTTCTCCCTGTGACCGCGTGGGTTTTCACCAGGTGCTCTGGTTTCGTCCCACAGCCAAAGCCTTGCAAGTGATAGGTAAATTGGCCATTACAAATTGCTCCTAGTGTAGGTAGGTGGTAGGGAATATGGGATTACTGTAGGGTTAGTATAAATGGGTGTTTGTTGGTCGGCACAGACTCGGTGGGCCGAAGGGCCTGTTTCAGTGCTGTATCTTTAAATAAATAAATAAATAAAACAATGATAACATAAAACTGCCAGCTTCCCAGCACAGCAGATCCAGGAGACAGTGAGAGAGAGGGCAGCAGCACCGCACTGATGGCGAAACACCATCACTTGGTCTGATACTCACAGTCACCAGATGAAATACTTACACTGCGTGCATCTTCGAGGCTGGCAAAGAGTCGGAATCTGCACGGGGTGAGTCACCGAGCACGAGTGAGCTGCAGCCAGGCCAGGGGAAAAGGATAGTTCATGTGTCAGCTCACCGGAGGGCGAGGTCACAAACGAGTTATAATACACAGGACTCAGATGTGAACATTGCTGGAACAGCATACAGGAGAATGCTGATGGACATGTACACTGAGATACTTTGTCCATTGACAGGCCTGTCAGACAGTCTGTTATCACTGTCTCGGAACATGGAGGAGCCCGGCTCCAACATGGCACAGGAGCTTGAAGCCCATTCTTTCCCCTGTGGAAGTGGTCACTATCTCCATGACAGCACTAGCGGACCCAGTCATGATACAGTGTCTGGTGATCATTGTCTCAGCTTCCACTGCAGCTCAGACGGCAGACACCCAACGTCTCAGTGCTGCAGTGCAAGCTCAGATTGAGGACATGAGATCCATGTTTGCTGCCATGCAGGATCAGACTGCTGCCATCATGGCTGTGGATCTCAGTGTTCAAAGGGGTTTGCAGGCTCTCACAGCAGTCCAGCAATCTGTGATCCAGTAGATTACTAGGATTACTGAGGTGTCGCCCTATGGGAGTGAGAGTGTCTACGTGGAGCATGAACCTGCTGTCCTCTCTCAGGATGACAGTATTTGTTCTCACATCACTGTCACTCCACCAGTGTTCTTGCTGTTACCCATCAGCCAGCCAAGGCTGAGACTGCACATGTCGAGGTGGTGCAGTCTGAATCCGAGCCCGCAAGGCCCAGAGCTGTTCGGGGACGTCCTGCAAGTCCATCTGCAGTCTCCTCCAATGAAAGTCAGCAGCCTTTCACCAGCCATGCTGCAGTTACTGGAGAAACACTGTGTAGGAGCACTAGACAAGTCGAGGGAAGCCACAAGACAGGCACTAAGGGAATACACAAGGGTGAATAGTTCAGTTTAGTTTGTATAATTGGATGTGTTGTTGGATAAATATGTTATGAAAAGGTTTTTGTTGGTGTTATTATTGCAGGATGCTGACCAAGGGGACACTGCGATGGGTCATCTCAGATGGGTGTAATGTTGGAGAATGGGGAATCCATGGTGGGAAAGGGAAGTTGTCATATGGGAACCGGTATCTTAGTAGACACTCTCCCACAGCCTGTCCGGGACGAAGGTATCCAGGAAATATTCTCCCTTCCTCCTCCTCCTCCTCCTGATGTGGCCTCCGGATTCCTGGTGCGATTGTAATGTAAAGATTGGGGTAATCATTGTCTCCGAGGAGCCGCATATTTTTCTCTACAGATTCCTGATGGTCATGGGAATGTCTGACTGCTTCAGAATGAAGGTATGGTGGCTGCTGCCAGGATAGTGGACACTCACCAACATGATGTACTGGGCATGCTCACACACCATTAATGGAGTGAGAGTTCTTTCAGTTCTTGTCCCTCTCCCCGTTGACTTGGGGGCCCCGCAGAACCACCTACACCATCAGGAATCCTGCTATTCTGACAAAGCCACGGGATATCTCATCCTACTTCTCCCTGCTAAGGGAACAGACAGTATTATTCACCTCACCCGACATAGATGGCCTCCATCACACAGCAGATATATCAATGGACAACACACAGGCCTCACAACTACAGGCCAGTTCGTCCTAAATCAGTGGTGGTAAAGGTTTTAGAATAATAATCAGATGATAAAACAACAGACATCTGGAGAGGTTTGAGTTAATTCAGGATAGCCAGCATAGATTTACAAAAGGAAAGTCATGTTTGAGAAATATAATTGAATTTTTAATGATGTAACAGAGAAGGTTGCTGAAGGGAATGTGATGGATGTTGTCTATATTGGTTTGAAGAATGTGTTTGATAAAATACCACATAAAAGGTTAATTACCAACATTGAGTCTCATGGAATGGGCTGGTCAGTGTCCAATTGGATAAAAGATGGATAATGTACAGAGAACAGTGTATCATAGTAAATGACAGTTTTTCAGACTGGAAGATGTTAGACAGTGAGTTTTCCCCCAGGGTCAGTGCGAGGGCCATTGTTTTATTTTGCTGTGTATAAATGACTTGGATCTTGGAATACAGAGTAGAATTTCAAAATCTGTCTCTGATACCAAACCTGGAGCTGTGACAAACAGTGAGGATATTCAGAACCACCTGTGACAGGAGATAGATACTGATTAGAATGGGCAGGCAAGTGGCAGATGGAAATGTGAGACAAGTGTGAGGTGAGACATTTTGACAGAAAGGATAGGAAGGCAATATGGGTAACAGTTGTAAACAGTGTGCAGGAACAGAGAGACCTGTGGGGGCATCGATCTTTAAAGGTGACAGGACATATTGAGAGATTTGTTAGTAAAACACATATAATCGTACATTTCAAAAATAGAGGTATTGAATACAAAAGCAGGGAAGTTATGATGAGCGTTTAAAATCTCTGGTTAGGTCTCAGCTGGGCTATTGTGTCCACTTCTGGCCACCACACATCAGAAAGATTGTGAAGCTCCTTGAAATGGTGCAGAGGAGATTTAACAGGATGGTTCCAGGGATGGAGGATTTTAGTTACAAGGTTAGGTTACAAGATTATGACAGGTTTAGATAATTTAGACAATGAAAAAGTGTTCCCATTAATTGATGGAAGAAAGACTAGGGGCACGGATTGAAGGTTTTGGACAAGAGATGCAGGGGGAATGTGAGGAAGATTTTTTTTCTTATGCAGCGGGTGTTAATGATCTGGAACTCACTGCCCACAAGTGTGTTGGAAGCAGAGACAATCAGTGATTTCAAATGAAAGCTGGTGGGGACCTGAAGGAAATGAATTTGCTACAGGGATTGAGCGGGGGAGTGGGACTGACTGGATTGTTCCATGGAGAGCCAGCATGGACATGATGGGATGAATGGCCTCCTTCTATGTCGTACATGACTCGATGTTGGATACATCTCCTGCTCTTGTCTGGAAAGATCCAGATACATAGAAGTTCAATGAAACTGTGACCTTAACAGCCACTGGCACCTCCGTCCTCACCCTGGTGTGAGGCTCCAGGTCGTGTTACAGGAGGTGACACAGCTCTGTGACCACCTCCTTATTGAATCAGAGTTACCTCACACACTGCTCCTGGGTTAGGTGAAGTTATGAAAAGTGGTCTTGGAAAACCCTGGGTGGGTAGGGCAGAGCCCCCTCCTCCTCCCTCTTTACAGAGCTTCTCCTCTCCGCAGCCTCTGCTCCATTTTGTGGTCATGTTACAGACCCAGAGACACTGTAACTACAGTCCCTATACCTCGTCCAGAGTTGGGTCACCAAATTCTCTGTCCTCCCTGAATGTCTGCAGCAGCTCACAACACAACCTCCAGAAAACCATCCACAGCACCTCCACTAACCTTATAATAGCAGAAGTAAGTCAAAAGCCCCTCACATGTAAGTTGGATGCCTGGTCCTTTTAAATAACACTAGATGGGGTTACTCGTGCTGCTGAATGAATGTTCAGCTGAGAGTGAGTAACACATGCGGTCAGTGGACATGCACAGACCAAGTTTCAACGACATACATCAAAGTTGCTGGAAAGGCTGATAGATGTCACATTCAAATCCCTCCTTACACTACGAGCACGTGCTTGGTGAACTGGAGCTAGAGCCCTGTGCAGCATTGAGCACTGGAAGTGACCAGCAGCTTTGCTTGTCCCATTTTAAGAATCCAAGCTTCCATGGCGTTGGGCCCAGTGGCGCTGAAGAGCTGAAAATCATTGCCAGGAGTAGATATAGAGAGGAAGACCATATGACCGTATGAATTCGGAGCAGAATTAGGCCATTCAGCCCGTCGAGCCTGCTCCACCATTTAATATGATCACGGTTGATCTGTTTCTGTCTCGAATTCCACACTCCCATTTACTCCCGATAACCTTTGATTCCCTTGCCCAACAAGTATCTATCTACCTCTGCCTTAAAAATATTTAATGCCACCGCCTCCACCACCTTCAGAGGCAGAGTGTTCCAAAGACACACAACCCTCTGAGAGGAAAAAAAATCTCCTCATCTCTGCCCAAAAAGTGCGATCCCTAACTTTCAAACAGTGCCTTTTCAAACAGTTACTTGAAAAGAGAAATTGAAGAAAAGACTTCATGGCAAAAGATTGGCAGGAATATAGGAATTAAGTAGGGGAATTGGAGGGGTGAAGTCAAACACAAGAAAGAGAATATTAAAATTAAGATGCTGCCGGACCAGGAGACAATGTAGATCAGTGAGCACAGGGGTGATGGCTGATCAGGATTTGGTGTGAGTTAGAATGCAGGCAGCAGAGTTCTGGATGGGCTATGGTTTATGAAGATTTATAACTGGGAGGGTGACCAGAATAGAATTGGAAAATTGGAATAGTCGAGTGTGCATTTAAGAAATGCACAGATGAGGCTTTATGCAGCAAATGGGCTGAGGCAGTGGAGGAGACGGGTGATGTTACATAGGTGGTATTAGGCATGGTTGGTGATGGAGATGAACTCAGCTCTGGTTTATATAGAACACAGAGGTTGTAAACAGTCTGGTTCAGCCTCAGACATTGGCCAGGGAGGAGGAAGTGGTTCATGGATAGGGGACAGAATTGCTTATGGAGACCGATCACACTAGCTCCATTCTTCCCAAAATTAAAACTGCAAGAACATTATTTCCGTGAAACAAGGTTTCCAGATCTCATAGCGGGAAATAGAGACTTACCAGGGACAGCAACAGAAGTACAGATGAGAGAGCAAATTACAAGAACTCTAATACACGTAGCAATGGTTTATAAAGCTAATATCTGGAGATGGAGATTTTCCAAGAATAACAAAAGTAGAAAGGAGGGCAGAGTAAATGACAAGAACGGTAATGCAGTTAAACATGGTCTATGGAATTAATAGCTGGATAGAGAGACTTACCAGGGACACCAATAATAGCCAGGATGGGATAGAAAATGTGTTGAATAATCTTCAGTGCGTAATAGATCCGACGGTTTAAGTGCAGCCAATCATAATTTGCAGAGAGAAAGTCAAACTCCCAGATGGAACTCCTGCCCATTGTTGTAACATTCCAATCTATTGTTTTCAGATTCTGACCCATTGTTGTAACATTCCAATCTATTGTTCTCAGATTCTGACCCATTGTTGTAACATTCCAATCTATTCTTCTCAGATTCTGACCCATTGTTGTAACATTCCAATCTATTGTTCTCAGATTCTGATCTATCCTCTCCCTCTCTCTGGAGCTGCTGATCCCAGTTAGTGTCGGGGATGATGCTCCTGCTGACACTATGGGATACCACACTGAAAGAAGTCCCTTATTAATAGAAGAGGGAAACCCTCCAGTGACACAATTAGGGCCCATGGTGACTGACATTAATTACAGTCACTGAACAAACACGTTTAGTTAATCCCTTTCAATCAAACACTTTTTGTACCACAATAAACTAAACATTTATCCAGTTTGGATGGGAATTTTGAGGGTTCGTGAGAGAATGAATGGTGAAAATAGCAGAGGCACCGCACAGAATCTGTCAATTCTTTTTGGATATGAGAGTGATGACAGAGGACTGGAGGGCTGTAAATTTTACACCTTGTTTACAAAAAGGAGATGCGGGAACCCATGTACTGTCAGTCATGTACTGTCACCACCACCTCTCTCCAAACCTCCACTGTTGTTAAATTTTCAGACTGATTATCCGACATCCAGTACTGGATGAGCAAAAATTTCCTCCAATTAAATATTGGGAAGTCTGAAGCCATTATTTTCACTCCCCACTCCAACTCTGTTACCTTGCTATTTATTCCATCCCTCTCCCTGGTAACAGTCTGAGATTCAGACAGTTTAATTGCAACCTTGGTGTCACATTTGGGATAAAAGTAATGGGCACTTGGACAAATGGGTGTTAATTAAGGGAAAATTGTGTTTAACTAAATGGCTGGAGTTTTTTGAAAAGGTAAAAAGAAAGTTTGATGAAGGCAATGCTATTGATGTGGTATAAATTGAATTCCAAAAGGCATTTGATAAAGTGCCACACAACAGACCTATGAGCAAAGTTATAGCTCATCAAATAAAACCAACAGTAGCAACATGAAACTAAGCTGGTTGAGTGACAGGAAACAGAGAGAAGTGATTAATGGATGCTTTTCGGGCTGGAGTAAGGTTTGTAGTGGAATCGAAGCAAAATACTGCGGATGCTGGAAATCTGAAATATAAACAGAAAGTGCTGGAAATACTTAGCAGGTCTGGCAGCATCTGTGGAGAGAGAAGCAGATTTAATGTTTCAATTCGGTGACCTTTCATCAGAACTGGCAAAGTGGGGGTTTTGGGGGAAACACAAGTACAGAAATGTGACCATTAGAGCGGGGGTGGGGGATGGAGGGTGTTGAAATGAAAAGCGAGCGGATGCTCGGTGTCACACTTTTGGACTGAGTGGAGGTGTTCAACAAAGCGGTCACCCAATCTGCGTTTAGCCTGTTGCGGTGTTCCAGTGAACATCAACGCCAGCTCGAGGAACATCACCTCATTGTCCGATTAGGCACTCTACAGCCTGCCGGTCTGAACACTGAGTTCAACGATTATTTTGTTCTATCATTTTTTGCCATGTGCCAGCATTAAACTGATTTTTTTATGTTGGTGCTTTTAGCTAGGGCTGTTCATTATTCTGTCATTTAACACCCTCACTACACTAATGCTTTGTCTTTCGCTGCACAACTAGCACACTTTATTTGCCTTTGCCCCATGATCTCCTGGTCAGTTAATCTCTCTGACCCTCTGTTCTATCAACAGCTCTTCTGTTCTCTTTTGCCCCACCCCTGCTTTATTTGCTTAAAACCTATTACATTTCTAACCTTTGCCAATTCTGATGAAAGGTCACAGAACTGAAACGTTAACTCTGCTTTTCTCTCCACAGATGCTGCCAGACCTGCGGCGTCTTTCCAGCACGTTTTGTTTTTATTTAAGGTTTGTCATGGAATTTCCCAGGGATCAGTGTTGGGACCCTTTCTCTTCCTGACAAATATTAATGACCTAGACCTCGGTGTACAGGACACAATTTCAAAGTTTGCAGATGATACAAAACTTGGAAGCATTGTGAACTGTGAGGAGTAAATTGTAGAAAATCAAACGGACATGGACAAGTTAGTGGAATGGACAGACAGGTGGCAGATGAAGTTCAATGTGGAGAAATGTGAAGTGATTCATTTTGGTAGGAAGAACATGGAAAGACAATGTATAATAAAGGGTACAATTCTAAAGGGGGTGAGGAGCAGAGGGACCTGGATGTATATGTGCATAGGTCATTAAAAGAGGCGGGACAAGTTGAGAGAGTAGTTAATGAAACATACAGTATCCAGGGCTTTGTTAACAGCAGCAGGGAATATAAGAGCAAAGAGGTTATTTTGAACTTGTACGAGACACTAGTTCGGCCTCAGTTGCAGTATTACGTCTAGTTCTGGGCACCACACTTTAGGTAACGTGAAGACATTGGAGAGTGTGAAAAAAACATTCACAAGAATGGTTCCAGGGATGAAGAAAATCAGTTCTGAAGATAGACTGGAGAAGTTGGAACATTTTCCTTGGAGAAGAGAAGGCTGAGAGGAGATTTGAAAAAAGGTATTCAAAATTATGATGCGTCTGGGCAGAGTGGATCGGGAAAACTGTTCCCACTCCTGAAAGGATCGACAACGAGAGGGCAAATAATTAAAGTCATTGGTAAAAGAAGCAGCAGTGACATGAGGAAAACGTTTTCACACAGTGAGTGGTTAAGGTCTGGAATGCACTACCTGAGAGGGTGGTGGAGGCAGATTCAATCGAGGCATTCAGGAAGAAATTGGACAGTTATCTGAAAAGGAAGATTGTACAGAGTTACAGGGAGAAGGCAGGGGAGTGACACTAGACGAATTGTTCTTTTGGAGAGCCAGTACAGACACGATGGACTGAATGGCCACCTTCTGTGCTGTAATAATTCTGTGATTCCGTGGCATTCGGCCACACAATGAGCTTCCAACCTTATATTCGTGCCATCACTATGACGACCTATTTCCACCTCAATAACATCGCCCGACTTCACCCCTGTCTCTACTCATCTGCTGCTGAAGCTCTCATTCATGCTTTCATTACTTGGAGACTAGACTATTCAAACTCATTCTCCCACATTCTCCTATCTGTAAACATGAAGTCATCTAAAACTCTGCAGTCTGTGTTTTAACTTACAACAAGTCCCATTCCCCGATCACTGACCTATATCAGCTCACAGTCAAACAATGTCTTGATATTAAAATTCACAGCCTTGTTTTCCAATCCCTCCATGGACTCACCCCTCACTAACTCTGTAATCCCCTCCTGCCCCACAACCCTCTGAGATACCTCTGCTCCTCTAATTCTGGCCTCTTGTGCATCCCTGATTTTAATTACTCTACAATTTGTGGCCACACCTTCAGTTGCCTCGGCCCCAAACTCTGGAATATCCTCCCTTCACAGCTCCACCTCTCCACCTCGCTTTTATCCTTTAAGACACTTCTTTAAAACCTGCCTCTTTGACCAAGCGTTTGGAAACCTAACCTAATATCTTCCTTTGTGGTTCAGTGTCATACTTTGTTTCATAATGCTGCTGTGAAGTGCCTTGGGATAAGATCTTGTTGACGTTTTCCAGACAGGATTTGTCATTAGCATATCCGTGCTGCTTGAAATTTATTATGCTATGCTTTTCCAAGCAACAAACATTTATGGTCGACATGCACAGTCCAAGTTTCAAAGACATACATCAAAGCTGCTGGAACAGAAGTTTGACGTGACATTCCACAACTCCTCATGCTACTAGCACACACAATGTACACCTGGACACAGCACGGGGCAGTGTGCAGACCACACCGGAATTGGCTGGGAAATCATATCACATCCTTTTGTGGATCCTTGCTTCCAAAGTGTGGGCAACAGTGGTGCTGTAGAGCCATAAATCACCACCAGGGAGAGATAGAGAGGGAAGGAAATTCACTTTCAAGGGGGACATGGAAACAGATTTGAAGGCGAAAGATTTTCTCGAATATGGGAATGTACAGGGGAATTGGACTAATTGGAGGGGTGAGGCCATGGAGGGATTTTAACACAAGAATGAGAATATTTAAATTAAGGTGCTGCCAGACTGGGAGCCAATATATATCAGTGAACACCGGGGTGATGGATAATCGGGATTTAGTGTGAGTGAGGAAACAGGTAGCAGAGTTCTAGATGGGCGGTAGTTTATGGAGGTTTATAACTGGGAGGATGACCAGGATATAATTGGAATAGTCAAGTGTAAATTTAACAAAGGTACAGATGAGGGTTTATGCAGCAGATGGGCCGAGGCAGAGGTGGAGTAGGCAGGATTTGTGATGGAGAGAATATGGAGATGAACTCAGCTCAGGTTTAAATAGAACACAGCGGTTGCAAACTGTCTGGTTCCGCCTCAGACATTGGGCAGGGAGGGGTATGTGGTTCACAGATAGGGGATTGAATTTCTGATGGAGACCAATAACACTGGCTTCATTCTTCGAAAAAAAAACTAAATTACTTGAACAGTATTTATGTGAACCAGGGTTTACAGATCTTATATGTGAAAATAAAGACTTAACAGGGGCAGTAACAGCAGGAGAGATGAGGGTAAATTACAAGAACAACAATCCCGTTAGCAATGGTTGCAGAGCTAATAGCTGGAGACAGAGATTCATCAGGAATAACAACAGCAATAAGGAGGGACGCAGAAGAGGCCTGAATTAGAGGAGCACAGATATATTGAAGGGTTGTGGGGCTGGATATTACAGATACAGGACGGGAGTTGAGGTCCTGGAGGGAAAACAAGGTGGAGAATTTAAATAAAGACATTATTTGATCAGGAGTCAATGTCGGTCAGTGATATGTGAATGGCACTTGCTGCGAATTAGGACATGGGCAGCAGAGTTCTGGAGGACTTCAAGTGAACAGAGAGTAGCATGCGGGAGACCAGACAAGAGCGTGTTGGAATAGTCATTTCTAGGGGAAATGAAGGCATGAATCAGTTTCAGCAACAGATGGGCTGAGACAGTGATGATGTTGCGTGCTGTTACTGAGGTGGAAACAGGCGGTCGTAGTGATAGAATGAATGTTATGTTATAAGCTCATTTTGTGGTCAACTGTGACACCAAGGTTGCAAACAGACTTTCTGAATCTCAGACTGTTACCAGGGAGAGGGATGTAATCAATAGCAAGGGGACAGAGTTGGAGTGGGGAGTGAAAACAATGGCTTCAGTCTTGCCAATATTTAATTGGAGGAAATTTCTGCTCATCCAGTACTGGATGTCGGATAATCAGTCTGATAATTTAACAACAGTGGAGGAGTGGAGAGAGGTGGTGCTGAGGTAAACTTGATGGAGTTCTTTGATAAAACAATGGAGAGGGTTGATGAGGGTGGTGTGATTGAAGTTATATATATGGACTTTCAAAAGGTGTTTGATCAAGTGACATTCAATAGACAGCTTAGGAAAACTGAACCCTATGGATTAAAGGGTCTGTGACAGTGTGGATATAACATTGGCTAAGGAACAGTAAACAGAGAGAAGTGGTGAAAGGTTGTTGTTCAGACTCGATGGGAGTATACAGTGGTATTCCCCAGGGCTCGGTATTAGGGCCACTGCTCTTTGTGCTCTTGGAAAACAAGGGGTGGGTAGGGCAGAGCCCCCTCCTTCTCCCTCCTTACAGAGATTCCCCTCTCTGCAGCCTCTGCTCCATGTGTTGGTCATGTTGCAGACCCAGCGACACTGTAACTACAGTCCCCATACCTTGTCCAGAGTTGGGTCACCAAATCCTCTGTCCTCTCTGAATGTCTGCAGCAGCTCACAACACAACCTCCAGAAAACCATTAACAGCACCTCCAATAACTTTACAATAGCAGAAGCAAGTCAAAAACCCTTCACCTGTAAGTTGGATGCCTGGTCTTTTTAGATAACACTCGAGGGGGTTCCTCGTGCTGCTGAATGTCTGTTCAGCTGAGAGTGACTAACACAGGTGGTCAGTGGACATGCAAAGACCAAGTTTCAAAGACGTACTTCAAAGCTGCTGGAATGGCTGATTGACACCATATTCAGACCCTCCTCACACTACAGACACTCACACGTTACACCCACGCTAGCACCCCGTCCAGCCTGGGTTTCCTGTAAAATGTGCTGGATGTGACCCGGCAGTGCAGCTCACACCATTTTCTGGATCCAAACTTCCACAGCACCAGTAGAGCTGGAGAGATGAAATGTGTGATCAGAGAGAGAGACAGAGGGAAGGAACTCTCTTTCAAATGGAATTAGATAAAGATTTTAAGATGAACAAGTTTCAGGAATATTGGAAATGGGCAGGGGATTGGAATAATCAGAGGGCTGAGGCCGTGGAGGGATTTGATCATACGAGTGAGAATAGTAAAATTGAGGTGTTACTGGACCAAGAGCCGATGTAGGTAAGTGAGCACAGGGATGTTGGGTGAACAGAATCTGGTATAAATTAGAAGTTGGCAGCAGAGCTTTGCATGATCACAATGTTACAGAGAGTAGAACGTGGGAGAGCAGCCAGGAGTGTGTTAGAATAGTCAAGTCTCGAGGTGACAGTAAAACCTTCCAGCCACAATGGACAATTTCACCTTTTCCCACATTATACTCCATTTGCTAGATCTTTGACCACTCACTTAACCTATCTATATCCCTTTGTAGCGTCCTTATGTCCTCTTCAGAATTTATCTTCTTAACTATCTTGGAATCATTAGCAAATTTAGCAAGCATACCTTCGGTCCACTCATCAAAATCATTTATATAAATTGTAAAAAGTTGAGTCCGCAGCACTGACCCCTCTGGCACACCACACGTTACATCTTGCCAGCCATAATAATGACCCATTTATGCCTACGCTGTTTCCTGTTAGTTCGCCAATCTTCCATCCATGCCAATATGTTACCAAATACACCATGAGCTTTTATTTTCCACAATGACGTTTGATGTGGAACGTTATCAGATGCCTTCTGGAAATCTAAGTACAGAACATCTCCCAGTTCCCCTTTACCAGCAACACATGTTACTTATTCAAAGAACTCCAATAAATTGGTTAAGCATGATTTCCCTTTTACAAAAACATGTTGACTCTGCCTGATCACCTTGAATGTTTCTACCTGCCCTACTATAACGTCTTTAATAATAGCTTCTAACATCTGATCCATAGCCAGAAAGCCATTCTCACCTGCCACAGGTCATATGTCCACTATATCTATTCTGATGTTGTGCAGTATTTGAACTGTTAGTCCTCAATAGAGTCATAGAGATATACAGCAGAGAAACATGACCTTCGGCCCACTGTGTCTGTGCCAGCCATCAAGCACCTAACTATTCCTATCCCAGTTTCCAGCACTTGGCCTGTCGCCTTGTTAGGTATGGCGTTTCAAGTGCTCATCTCAATACTTCTGAAATGTTGTGACTGTTCCTGCCTCTACCACCCCTTCAGGCAGTGTGTTCCAGATTCCAACCACCCTCTGGGTGAAAATTCTTTTCCTCAAATCCCCTCTAAACCTCCTGCCCCTTACCTTAAATCTATGCCCCTGGTTATTGACCCCTCCGCTAAGGTAAAAAGATTATTCCTATCTAACCTATCAATGCCCCTCATAATTTTGCATTCCTCAATCATGACCCCTCTCATCCTTCTATGCTCTAAGGGAAATAACACTGGACTTTTCTGTCGCTCTTCACAGCTGAAATTCTCCAGCCCAGGCAACATCCTGGTGAATCTATTCTGCTCCGCCTCCAGTGCTATCACATCCTTCCTAAAGTGCAGCAACCAGATCTATACACAGTACTCCAGTTGTGGCCGAACTGGATTTTTATACTGCTCCATCATAACCTCCCTGCTCTTATATTCAATGCCTCAGCTAATGAAGGCAAGTGTCCCAAATGCCTTCCTAACCACATTGCCTACCTATGCTGCTGCCATCAGTCATCTATGGACAAGTACACCAAGGTCCCTCTGACCTTCTGTACATACTAGCGTCCTACCATCCACTGTATGTTTCCTTGCCTTGTTAGTCCTCCCAAAATGCATCACCTCACACTTCTCAGGATTAAATTCCATTTGCCACTTCTCTGCCCATCTTACTAGCCCATCTAAACCGACATGTAATCGAAGGCTCTCCTCCTCACTATTTACAACACCAAAGATTTTCGTGTCAGCTGCGAACTTACTGGTCATACCTCCTATATTCACGTCCAAATAATTAATGTACACTACAAACAGCAAGGGTCCCAGCACCGATCCCTGCAGTACACCACTGGTCACATGCTTCCACTCGCAAAAACAACCCTTGACAATCACCCTCTGCCTCCTGCCGCTGAGCCAATTTTCGATCAAATTTACCAAATTGCCCTGGATCCCATGGGCGCTTACCTTCTTAACCAATCTCACATGTCGAACCCTATCAAATGTCTTACCGAAGTCAATGTAGAATACATCTACCACTTTACCCTCATCTACACATCTAGTCAATGCCTCGAAAAAATTCAATCAAGTTAGTTGATCTCCCCCTGACAAAGCCATACTGACAATCCCTGATTAATCCCTGCCTCTCCACGTGGAGATTAATCCGGTCCCTCTGAATATTTTCCAATAGTTTCCCTGCAATAAACTGCTTGTGACCCTTCGACCTCCTTTTGGTTAATCTGTGACCCTGGATCAGATCTTACAGTGGTGTAGGAGAAGGAACAGAGTTCATTTCAAAGTCCTGACTCCCTTTTATATGATCCTGCACAATGGACAGGGACTACTGGGCAGTAATGTGCTCAAAGGTTAACAGCAGTAATTGATTATCCCTATATTTGTATATTATGGAACATTAAACCATACTCTGGTGTCCATTGCACCCTCAATATTCATGATTAAAATATCAGAGGAGTGTGAACCAGTCACCTCTGATGACCCTGAGCTGCAGGCGATTCTCGAGTCGGTGCTGAGTGTATTCACAACCCATAAAGATGAATGTGGAAACATGAGCAGACCTGAAGAAATTAACTGACCATTGCATGCTCCATGAAGCAGTATTCATACCGAGCTGATATTATATCATATATTCCAGACGCTATCAGGTCATAGTTATACCAAGGTGTAGTTCACAAAGTCCTCAGTCCTCAGTACCTTGCTCTACGGCAGCGAGGCCTGGACAACATATGCCAGCCAAGAGCGACGTCTCAATTCATTCCATCTTCGCTGCCTTCGGAGAATACTTGGCATCAGGTGGCAGGACTATATCTCCAACACAGAAGTCCTTGAAGCGGCCAACATCCCCAGCTTATACACACTACTGAGTCAGCGGCGCTTGAGATGGCTTGGCCATGTGAGCCGCATGGAAGATGGCAGGATCCCCAAAGACACATTGTACAGCGAGCTCGCCACTGGTATCAGACCCACCGGCCGTCCATGTCTCCGTTATAAAGACGTCTGCAAACGCGACATGAAATCGTGTGACATTGATCACAAGTCGTGGGAGTCAGTTGCCAGCATTCGCCAGAGCTGGCGGGCAGCCATAAAGACAGGGCTAAATTGTGGCGAGTCGAAGAGACTTAGTAGTTGGCAGGAAAAAAGACAGAGGCGCAAGGGGAGAGCCAACTGTGCAACAGCCCCAACAAACAAATTTCTCTGCAGCACCTGTGGAAGAGCCTGTTACTCCAGAATTGGCCTTTATAGCCACTCCAGGCGCTGCTTCACAAACCACTGACCACCTCCAGGCGCGTATCCATTGTCTCTCGAGATAAGGAGGCCCAAAAGAAGAAGTTCACAAAGACACATTCACTACTAACTAACTGCCCCATTTGGCCAGTTAGAAAACGGGATGGTAGCTGGAGACTGACTGTTGACCATCACAAACTCAACACAGTCACCCCTGTCTGAATCCGGTTGTCTGATAGACACCCACCCTACTCACCCGGATTCCCAGCGGCAGGACTGTCTTCAGCACCATGGATATCTCTAATGGTTATTGGAGTATCCCAGTAAAACTAGAGAAACAATTTAAATTCACATTCACTTCTGAGGTCCAAAGATACCCCTGGATATGTCTGTTACAAGGGATTCCACAATAACCGCACTATTTTACACAAACATATGGCCGGGGACCTTATGAGCTTTTCACAGTCTTCCTGCTTGCCGAAATAAATTGATGATCGCCTCCTCATTCCCACAGACCGTGTCCACACATTTAAACCTTTTACTGGAACTTCTGCAGCTACTTTGGGAGCTAGTCTAAAAGACCATCCACGTAAGGCCCAGCTGGTGCAAGATCGTGTCACGTTTCTAGGTGTCCAGATTGGATCATTCAGCAACAGCCCAGACCAACATCAGGTCGAGGCCATCCAGCGTCTACCCCTGTCCACCTCAAAGACTGCCCTGTGTCCTATCCTCAGGCTGGTGGTGTTTAAGCGGACCCTCATACAGTGTCTCCCCCTGTCCACCACAAAGACTGCCCTATGTCCTATCCTCAAGCTGGTGGTATTTTAGCCGACCCTCATACAGTGTCTACCCTGTTCTCTTCAAAGACTGCCCTGTGCCCTATCCTCAGGCTGGTGGGGTATCAGTGGACCCTCATCCAGTGTCTACCGCTGTCCACCTCAAAGACTGCCCTGTGTCCTCTCCTCAAGCTGGTGGTGTTTAAGCAGACCCTCATCTATTTTCTACCCCTTTCCTCCTCAAAAACTGAACTGTCCCCTATCCTCAAGCTGGTGGGGTATCAGCAGACCCCCATCCAGTGTCTACCACTGTCGACCTCAAAGACTGCCCTGTGTCCTATCCTCAGGCTGGTGGGGTATCAGCGGACCCTCATCCAGTGCCTACCCCTGTCCACCTCAAAGACTGCCCTGTGTCCTATCCTCAGGCTGGTGGGGTATCAGCAGACCCTCATCCAGTGTCTACCCCTTGTCCACCTCAAAGACTGCCCTGTGTCCTATTCTCAGGCTGGTGGGGTATCAGCGGACCCTCATCCCTCGATTTGCAGAGACTGTGACTCCTCTTTATGAACTACCTAATGGTGATGATGACCAGGTTTAACCCGGTTGGACTGAAGAGAGCACAGAAGCAGCAACACAACTGAAGAAAGCTATCGCCTCGGTAACGTGTCTTATCTCACCTAACCCTGACAACACTTACCACATGGAGGTAGGGGACACTGTGAAAAGCCTGGCTGCTGTCCTATGTAGAGAAAACCAGGAGAATCTACTCCCCATTGTGAATGATCCAGAATGCATAGTGGGACTGAACTGATTTAATCTGTTTGTGAAGGACATTTGTTAACCATGTTCTGGGACATCAAACATTTCACTTACATCACGGGGTTCAACAGGGTGATACTGTCCAGTCCCTTATAAACGTTCCCAGTATAGGAAAGCAGTAGTAATAGTAATCCCCTGTCAGAGAGTCATAGTCATTTCGAGTCCATGCCAGCTTTGTAGATAAATCCAGTCAGTCTCATTCCCCAGCTGTGTCTCCATATACCTGCAAGTCGATTTCCCTCAAGTGTTCATCCAATATCCTTTTGAAATCATTCACCATCTCTGCGTCCACCACCCTGGTAGGCAGTGATTTCCAGGCCATTCCCACTCGCTCTGTAAAAATGTTGTTCCTCTCATCCCCCTGTATCTCTTGCCACAACCTTAACTCTAGTCCTTGTACCATTAACTAATGGGAACATATTTTCCTGTCTACCTTATCCAAACATGATATCATCTTGTATACCTCTATCAAATCTCCCCTCAATCTCCTTTACTCCAAGAAAAACAATCCCAGCTTTTCCAAACTAACTTTGTCGCTAAAATCCTCCATCTCTGGAACCATTCTGGTAAATCTCCTCTACACCCTGTCAAGGACCCTCACATCCTTCCTAAACTATGGTGAATGGAACTGGATGCAGTACTCCAGTTGGGGCCTAACCAGAGCTTTATAAAGGTTCGGCATAACTTGCCTTCTTCTGTCCTCACCACCTCTACTTAATTTAGGATAGTCAGTATGGATTTGTTAAGGGAAGATATTGTTTCACCAACTTGATCGAATGTTTTGAAGAAGCAACAAGGAAGATAAATGAGGGTAGTGCAGTTGATGTGGTCTACTTGGATGTGAGCAAGGCTTTTGATAAGGTCCTACATGGCAGATTGGTTCATAAAATAAAATCCCACGGGATCCAGGGAAATGCAGCGAGGTGGATACAAGATTGGCTCAGTGGCAGGAAAGAAAGGGTAATTGTTGACGGCTGTTTTAGAGACAGGAAGGCTGTTTCCAGTGGCGTTCCACAGGGCTCAGTACTGGGTTCCCTGCCTTTTGTGGTGCAAGTTAACGATTTGGACGTAAATGTAGGGGACATGATCAAGATGCTTGCAGACGACACGAATATTGGCCGTGTGGTAGATAGAGAGGAGGATAGCTGTAGAGTGCAGAAATATATGCCTGGTCAGATGGGCAGAAACGTGGCAAATAGAATTCAACTTGGAGAAATATGGGGTGATGCATTTGTGGAGGTCAAACAAGGAATACAGGAATAAAGTCAAAATACTGAGAAGTGCAGAGAAAGTGAGGGACCTTGGATTGAATGTCCACACATCCCTGAAAGTAGCAGCAGAGATTGATAACGTGGTTAGGAAGGCATATGGAATCCTTTCCTTTATTAGCCCAGGGACAGAATACAAGAACAGGGAGGTTATGCTGGAACTGTATTCATTGATTAGGCCACAACTTGAGTGCTATGTACAGCTCTGGTCTCCTCAGTACGGAAATGATGTAATTGTACTAGAGAGGGAACAGAGGAGATTTACGATGATGTTGCCAGGAATAGAAAAATGCAGCTATGAAGAAAGATTGGATAGACAGGTTTGTTCTCCTTGGAACAGATAAGGCTGAGGGGTGATCTGATTGAAATGTACAAAATTATAACGGGCCTGGATAGAGTGGAGGTGAAGACTCTATTCACCATAGCATCGAAGAGGGGGAATAGAGTTAAAGTGATTGGTCGAAAGATCAGAGGAGAGATGAGAGTGGTGCTGGGTCTGCTATTCACTACCTGAAAGGGTAGTTGAGTCAGAAACCCTCAACTCATTCAAACATAGTCTGGATATCCACCTTAAGTGCTGTAATCTGCAGCTCTACGCACCAAATGCTGGAAGGTGGGATTAGAATAGGTGGATCATTTTCTGGCTGGCGCAGACAAGATGGGCCAAGTGGCCGATTTCTGTGTCTTAACTTTATATGATTCTACTAGAATACAAGAATGCTTCCAGGGATTGGGGTGTTTTAGTTACAAGGTTAGTTTGCAGAAGATGGAGTTGGTCTCCCTGGAGTAAAGGAGATTGAGAGAGATTTGATAGAAGTGTACAAGATTATGATAGGCTTAGGTAAAATAGACAAGGAAAAACTGTTCCCATTAACTGATGAAACACGGAATAGGGGACACAGATGGAAGGTTTTGGGTAAGAGGGGGAATATGAGGAAGAACTTGTTTACACAGTGGATGGTAATGAGCTGGAACTCACTGCCCATGAGGGTGATGGAAGCCAAGACAATCAATGATTTCAAAAGGAAATTGGATGGGCACCTGAAGGAAATGAACTTGCAGGGATCCGAGGTTTGAGTGGGGGAATGGGACCGACTGGATTGTTACACAGAGAGACACATGGAGAGTCCGACTGGTCTCCTGTATCGTAAATGACTCTATGACTCTCTGTGACTATGTTGGATATGCCGCCCACTCCTGCCTGGGGAAAGATCCGGATGCAGTGAAGATCAATGAAACTGTGACTTTAACAGCCACCAATATCTCCGTCCTCACCCTGGTGTGAGGCTCCAGGTCGTGTTACAGGAGTTGACACAGCTCTGTGACCACTTCCTTATTGAATCAGTGTCACCTCACACACTGCTTCTGGATTAGGCATAGGTAGGAAAAATGCTCTTGGGAAAACCGGGTTGGAAGGACAGAGCCCCCTCCTCCTCCCTCTTTACAGAGACTCCCTTCTCTGCAGCCTCTGCTCCATTTGTTGGTCATGTTTCAGACCCAGAGACACTGTAACTACTGTTCCCATACCTCGTCCAGAGATGGTTCACCAAATCCTCTGCCCTCCCTGAATGTCTGCAGCAGCTCACAACGCATCCTCCAGAAAACTATCCACAGCACCTCCACTAACTTTACAATGGAAGAAGTCAGTCAAAACGTCCTCACCTGTAAGTTGGATGCCTGATCCTTTGAAATAACTTTGGGGGGTGTCAGTGGGGGAGGGTGGGGTGGGGGTTCCTCATGCTGCTGAATCTATGCTCTGCTGAGAGTGACTTACACAGGTGGTCAGTGGACATGCACAGACCAAGTTTCAAAATCGTACATCAGTGCTGCAAGAATGGCTGATTGACATCAGTACAAGCCCCTCCTTGCACTAACAACACATAAATGGCACCCAGGCTAGATCCCTGCCCAACATGGGACACTGTGCTGACCACACTAAAAGTGACCAGCTGTCAGTTCTCATCATTTTATGGATCTAGGTTTCTGTAATGATGGCACCGGTGGGACGACAGAGTGAAAACCACAGCTGGCGGAGATAGGGAGGGAAAGCAACTCACTTTAAAAATGGAATTGGTAGCAGACTCAAAGGCATAAGATTTACAAGACTATGGGGAATGGACAGGGGAATGGGATTAATTGGACAGGTGAGGACACGGAGGGATTCATACACAAGGCTGAGAATATTAAAATTAAGGTGCTGCCAGACCGAGAGGCACTGTTGATCAGTGAGCACAGGGGTGATGTGTGATCGGTATTTGGAGTGAGATAGATACAGGCAGCAGAGTTCTGGATGGGCAGTGTTTTGTGGAGATTTATAACTGGAGGGCGGCCAGGATATAACTTGAAGAGTCAAGTGTGGATTTAACAAAGATACGATGAGGGTTTACGCAGCTGGTAGGCTGAGGCAGATATTACAGAGGTGTTATTCGTGTCAAGGAAACACAATATGCCAATGAGGAATTTTAATTCATCAGTTGGAAACTTACATTAAAGTTTTAATGGAAAAAATCCAGCAACAAACCGGCAGCCAAGATGGCCACTGCCATTTGTATCTGAAGCACCTTTTCACTTTCTAACGTCTCCAACAGGAGACACATGTCTGATGAGCCTGGACCCAAAATAATGGCTTGCTCTTGAGACTGAATTTGCTAAGATTGCATTCTTTAGCATGGAATTCAAGGACATCCTGACACACTGTATTTTGAAAGCGTAAACTACTCCAAGTGTAAATAATGGCATCCTGGGCCCTGGGGAGATGGAAATTCCTCACCTTGAATCTCATTAGAAGGCTCCAGAAAATATATTGAGGCAGCCATGAGATCGTCTGACCATTTCTGTGAAAGCTGGGAGTTTCCCCTGGACAAAGACAGACAAGCCAGTAATTCAAAATGGAAGAAGCAGAAGGTTGGTTTCCTTCCCCCCTCCCCTAGCACCACCGCACACGCGCCCCCCTTCCAACCAACCCCAAGCCCCATTCTCTTTCTGTCTCTCTCTAGATGACATCACAAGTTTGAAAACTATTTGCGACTGTGGACCCTCCAAACCTACAGATTGCTACAGACTGAGGCACCAGGGGAAAAAGGCCACCTACCAGTCTGCCTTCAAGAAAATCCTGAGCCATGTGGATCAGCCACAATGGGCACCTCGACCAGCCAAAGACTTCAAGAGTACAACTTCAGCCGGAAGATCAGGGAATTATCAAACCTCACAGACTGCATATTATGTTTTGATTTATTCTGGACTCTAATCCAGCCACTATTTTACTTCCCATTCTGTAATATATTTGTGTACGTGAGATTCTTGTTTCAGTGGCAGCATAACTGTATAACTTACATTTTTATTATTTTATTTTGATCGGGTTTAGATGTTAAGTGTATTAAACTCACCCCTTTCATGTTTAAACGCAAGAAAACCTTTCCGATTGGTTCCTTCACTATCACACCAAAGGTAAAAAGTAAAATATCACAAAAATGGTAAATACATTCACGGTTAAAAAAGACCAAACACTATTGCGGTCAATTAAGAGGAAGGACTGTGACCCCTCCTCACCTGGCTGTAACAATATGAAGGGTTGGAGATGGAGTTAATATGGGGGTGAACTGAGCTCAGCATTAAAGATACCAGAGGCTGTAAACTTTCTGGTTCAGCCTCAGCGAGGGGATTGCAGATCGTGGAGTGGGAATAGAGTTTGTGACAGAAAGTGAAGACAATGGATTCAGTCTTCTCACGATTTAAATGACAAGAACACTAATTCAGTGAAATATGGTTTATGAATCTATTAGTTGGATACAGAGACTTACCGGGGACACCAATAATAGCGAGGCTGGGATAGTAAATTGTTTGAATCATCTTTAGTGCATAATAGATCCGCCGTTCTAATGTTAGCCAAGTATAATCTGCAGTAACTAAACCAAACCAAAAGGAGAAACTCCTGCTGTCCATTGCTGTAACATTCCAATCTAATGTTCTCAGATTCTGACCCATTGTTGTAACATTCCAATCTAATGTTCTCAGATTCTGATCCATTGCTGTAACATTCCAATCTATTGTTCTCAGATTCTGACCCATTGTTGTAACGTTCCAATCTACTGCTCACAGATTCTGATCTATCCTCTCCCTCTCTCTGGAGCCACTGATCCCTGTAAGTGCCGGGTTTGATGCTCCAGCTGACACTATGGGTAAGACATTAAATGAAGACCTTATTAATAGAAGAGGGGAACCCTCCAGTGACACAATTAGTGTCCAAAGAGACTGACATTAATTACAGTCACAGAACAAACAGGTTGAGTTAACCCCATTCAATCCAGTACTTTTGTACCACAATAAAGTGGAACATTTAGCTGGTCTGGATGGGATGTGTGAGGGTTGCTGAAGGGAGGAATGGTGGAAATAGCAAAGGCACTGGCCAGAAGTGTTGTAAATGTTACATCCTCTTTTGAAAAGGAGAGATTAGATAAAGGAGTGCTCGTCCTGACATATAGATAAATATATAAATGACATAGACTTAGAGTAAAACAAAAACATAATTTCAACTATTGCAGATGACATGTAAATCATAAATGCTGTCATTAGTGTGGTAGACAGTAGCAGTATTAAGGAGGGCATGGACAGTCTGGTGGTGACATGAGAATACACAAGGTGACTGAAATCTAACACATAGAATTGGGGAAGTGGTTATTTTGGCAGGGATAATAAGGGGAGTGAATAGAAACTGAACTGCACCATTTAATAGATGGTACAGGAGCACAGAGACTGGGTGTGCATGTACAGACATCTTCGATGGTGGCTGGAAAAGTGGTGAAGGATTTAAAAAGGCATCGGGGATCGTTAGCTTTAGAACTAGAAGCAAAGAATTTTAAAAAAACAACACAAGAAGAATCTGCTAAGACTAGATAAATGACTGTTTAAGCCACAGCTGGAATATTGTGTCCCATTCTGGACACCACACTTTATGAAGGATTCCAAGGCCTTGGAGATGGTGCTAGATGATATACTAGAATGGTAACAGGGATGAGAGACTTCAGTTATGTGGAGAGAAGCTGGGATTGTTCTCCTTAGAGCAGAGAAGATAAAAGGGAGATTTAATCGAGGGGCTCAAAATGATGATGTGTGTTTCTCGAATAAATAAGGAGAATCTGGTTTCACTGGATGAAGGGTCAGTAACCAGTTTAATGTTGATTAACAAACAAACAGAGGAGAGATGAGGAGATTTTCTTTTCTTCACACAGCGAGTGTTTATGATTTGGAATTCCCTTCCTGAAAGGGTTGTGGAAGCAGATTTAACAGAAACTTTCAGTCTGGAATTGGATCAATACTAACAGGGTGATTTACTGGACTGGGAGAAAAGAACAGGGGAGAGGAATCATTGGAAATCTCCTTCAAAGAGCTGGAACTGGTACGATTTGTGAAATAGTCTCCTCCTGTGCTGTGTGATTCTCTGACTGTCTGATAACAGAAACCATTGAGTACATATTCCATGCGTACAATTGATAATCCAGCATCTTTTAAGATAGAGATTATTTGTTACTTGTTTTCTGATGAAGACAACATCAGAAAGGCAAACACAAGGGGCTGGTGAGGTAAATTGTGTTGACAATTTGTTTATCGGATTATGACGTCTCACTCTGATCATAGACGTCGCCTGGTTTCAATCAGTCAATTACAAACTCATTGATTTTATTCCTATTTCATTTCCTGTCTATTTGTTCTCAGGATATGGGTGATACTGACAAGGCTGGCATTACTTCCCCATCACTGGTTACCATGAGAAAATGGTGGGCCTTCATCTTGAACAACAGCAGTCCGTGTGGTGAAGGTGTTCCCTCAAACAAACTAAGATTTAGTATTTTGAAGAGGCAGCTTCATTTCTGAGTAGTTCGGAATGAGTTGGGTCAGAAACCTAGGATGAGAATTATAAAATCGAGGCTTTACTGGATCAGGAACCAACGTACGTCAGTGAGCACAGGAGTGATGGTTGAACGGGACTTGGTGTAAAGGCCTGTTACCCGACCCGAACCCGATGGGACCCGATGAGATGTGTCGGGCCACTCTTCCGAACTCGACCTTTGTGCTTGGGTCGGGTTGGGTCGGTCTCGGGGGGAAAATGGAGGGACCTGGGCCGGGTCGGGCTCGGGCCCCATGTGCTAGCGTCGGATTCAGGTCGGGGTTTTGTTTGTGACTTGAGCAGGCCTTTAACTTGGTGCGAGTTTGTAAAGGAGTTTCATTTGTGCTGAAGTTTATGGCAGGGGCAGCACGGCTTAGATACAGAATAAAGCTGCCTCTAAACTGTTAAGTTAAACACTCCAGGATAGGTACAGGACGGGGTTAGATACAGAGTAAAGCTTCCTCTGCACTGTCCCCATCAAACACTCCCAGGCCAGGTACAGGACGGGGTAAGATATAGAATAAAGCTTCCTCTAACAGTGCCCATCAAACACTCCCAGGACAGGTACAGAATGGGGTTAGATACAGAGTAAAGCTTCTTCTATACTGTCCCCAACAAACGCTCCCAGGACAGGTACAGGACGGGGTTAGATACAGAATAAAGCTTCCTCTGCACTGTCCCCATCAAACACTCCAGGATAGGTACAGGACGGGGTTAGATACAGAGTAAAGCTTCCTCTACACTGTCCACATCAAACACTCCCAGGACAGGTACAGGACGGGGTTAGATACACAATAAAGCTTCCTCTACACAGTGCCCATCAAACACTCCCAGGATAGGTACAGGATGGGGTTAGATACAGAGTAAAGCTTCCTCTACACTGTCCACATCAAACACTCCCAGGACAGGTACAGGACGGGGTTAGATACAGAATAAAGCTTCCTCTGCACTGTCCCCATCACACTCCCAGGATAGGTACAGGACGGGGTTAGATACAGAGTAAAGCTTCCTCTACACTGTCCACATCAAACACTCCCCAGGACAGGTACAGTACGGGGGTTAGATACAGAGTAAAGCTCCCTCTACACTGTCCCCCATCAAACACTCCCAGGACAGGTACAGCACGGGGTTGGCTGCTGGCTAATTGGAGTATTGACTGCTGATTGCAGCAACGAGCCTCAGCTGAGAGTGCTGGTGGCAGTTGGAGGTTGCAGAGGTGGAGAGAGGAGCTGCACTGTGCAAGGGAGAGCAGCTACCAACAAGCAGAGGAAAACTCCAACAACAGTCTCCATTAAAGAGAAGAAAGGGACATTTTGTGGAAACAAGGCTTTGTCTGGAGGTGGGTGCTGAACACCAGTAATTTACTTTGGACTGTTGGGGGAGGAACAAGTGGCTGGAACAACAAGGGGTGGGGCTGCCAATTCAACAGGAGTCTGTGCTGCTGCAAAAGCACACAGGGAAGCTCCCTCCCCACCCCAATTGCCAAACCTGGGTCAGCTGAAGCTGCCCAGCTAAACAGACGGAAGGGGATAGATAGTGCCTGGGCAGCTTCAGCTGACCCAGGTGAAGACGACTCCCCCAACCAGAAGACCGGAAGACCAACTTCAAAGACTGTTTGTTTTAAGTGTACTGTGAGCACCACCTCCAGAAAGCAAGTCATCCCTTCCAGCCTGCCTTTGCCTCTCCTCTCTTACCTCAGCCTCTCCACTAACCTGTTGTTTGTTTGTTTGTCTTTTCAAATTTTTCTGTGAATCTGTTATTTAGTGTGCAAGTCCACAATTTGGGGTGGGTTTAGCTCTTGGACCCATGGCAAGCCCTTCATCACCGGTGGCGGGGCCCTCTACTACCTACGCAGCTGCAGCTTCTGTGGCTGCCCACGTGGCCCCGTCACCCTTTAAATTATTGACATGCAGCCATGGGGTGAAGAGCTATCCCCACCCCAACATGTCTATTGAGGCCTGCGTTAAGGCAATGGCCGTGGTTGTCGGCCCCTCGGCCATTGTTGCGGCCTCAAAAATGTATGGGAAGGCTGTGTTCTTTTTGAAGACCGAGCGGGCGGTGTCCCTGGCCCTGAGTAAAGGGCTCACTGTGGGGGGGACCTTCCTGCCAGTGGACCCTCTGGGGGCCACTGCGCATCGGATAATGTTGTCCAACGTCCCACCCTTCATTCCCAGTGAGCTCCTCCTCCCCCACCTACACCATCTGGGGGAGGTGAGGTCGGGGATCACCCCAGTCCGGCTTGGTCTTCGGGAGCACAGCCTCCAACATGTCTACTCCTTCCGCCGCCAGTTATTTATGCAGCTGGCGCGGGAGGAGGACACGGAGGGCCAATTTAATGTGGAGTTCCAGGGGACGGCCTACCGCGTCTTCTGGACCTCGGACGGGGCGCGGTGCCACGTCTGCAAGGGGGTGGGGCATGTTCGGAAGAACTGCCCCAACCTCCCGGCCGCCAGCTCCACCTCGGCGGCCCAGAGTGGTTCCACAGCACCTCCTCCCACTCCCCCCGCACATCCAACAGACACCGCTCAGTCGGTTCCGGAGGCTGTGGTTTTCACAGCCTCTGGCGGGGAGGGGAGCGTCCGTCCGAGCGGAAGGAAGACGCGGGGAAAAAAGAAACATCGTGAGGCGCGTCCCCTGGACACTTTGACTCAACCCGAGCCTGAGCTCAGCCCAAAGCCCATTCCCATGGAATCCACCTGTCCCAGGGCTGGGCTCAGGCCCAGGGTGACTAAAAAAGGAAAAAAGGGTGCGGAGGCGGAGGCCTCTGATGACATGGAGGTCTCTGAGTCTCCGCGCCCAAGTGCGAAAAAGAGGAGAAGGCACCCCTCCACAGAAATAACACAGGGCCCTGAGGTGCAGGGCCCATCTGTTGGAGGGGAGCTGCCTCCTGTTTCTGGCCCTCAGGTGCCCCCTACCGCCACCACCAAGGCTGCAAAGTCCGGGCAGGTGCTCCCTATTCCTCAGGATGGAGGGGAGGGGATGGCCCCGGTACGTGAGGCCCCTCCTGAAGGAGTAAGTGGGGCCCTGATTGTGGTGGGGGAGCCTGGGGAAACCGCCCATTCCGCCACTGCTACTGGGTCGGGTGTCCTGAATGAAGGGGAGGGCGAGGCCCCAGAGGGTCGGGCCTCCCAGCCGGAGTCCACCACCAACCAGGAGACACCCGACCCAGTTATAACTGAGAATGCTGCCCCATCTGCTGGGCCTGTGGGTGCTGGCGGAGCGGGAGATGGCCTCCTCTCGCCGCCTCCAGTCTCGGCTCCGGCTGGTTTCCCGGAGTCCGGAACTTCTGTCTCCCCTGGACCAGTCATTGGCCTGGGGATGGAGGTGGAGGGGGGTCCTGAACCGCTGGTGCCTACAGGCTCCAGTTTCACAATTGAACCCAGAGAGGACTCCTCCGCCATCGATCCTGGGGGTGGGATCGTGACGGAGGCGGGACCAGCTGGCGCGGCCGGGACGTCCGCCCCACAGTGTGTGGTGGATGTGTTGGCCGCTGGCGGTGACGACCCGGAGGAGGATGGGGATTCGGTGCGGGGCACGGAGGATGATCTTGATTCCATCGCCAGTGAGGTGGTGGAGTCCCTCGTGCCTCCCACCGACTCTCCTCTCATCCCCACGGCGGAACTCCGGGATTTCCTCGCGGCTTGCAGAGGTTGCCGCAATAAAGTTCAGCTGGCCCTCGACCGTTGGTCGAATCTGGCGCTGATCATCCAGTCCGTCCGTGCCGCCCTTAAGATAGCGGGCAAGCGCGCGGACGTGAAACTGGTTGAGAGGCGCCGTTTTAATGTGTTCCTCAATGGGTTGCTGGGGGAGTGGAGGGCCAGGTGCACTTCCACTCCCTCCTCACAGTGAGCTGTTGCTGACGGGTTTTACGTACCTTTGACATGAAGATAACCATAGCCAGCCTCAACATCAACGGCAGCAGAGGGGCTCACCACAGATTTCACAATCTCTCAGTCCTTAGGGAAGGGAGATACGCGGTGAGCTTTTTGCAGGAAACCCACACCGTTCCGGGAGACGAAGCCACCTGGCTCCTGGAGTGGCAGGGTGGTGTCTACATGAGTCACCTCACCCCTATTTCTAGTGGGGTGGCTATCTTGTTGGCCCCAACTTTTCAGCCGGAGATCTTGGGGGTCAAGGAGCTAGTGCCGGGCCGCTTGCTCCACCTCGCAGTTCGCCTGGGTAGCGTGCCGCTCCACTTTGTGAACGTGTACGCGCCCCGGCCCGGCGCTTTGCAAGCGCGCTTCTTTGAAGAAGTGTCCGCTCTCTTGAGCTCCATCGATAGCGGCGAGTGCATCATCCTCGGGGGGGATTTTAACTGCACCCTCGAGGTGGGGGATCGCTCCGGTCCCCAGCGCGGCCAAGCGTCGGTGGAGAAGTTGAGGGGACTGATCAGCTCCCTTAACTTGGTGGACGTCTGGCGGAATCTCCATCCCGACTCCAGCGCATTCACGTGGAGGTCTGGAGGAGGGGGGTCGCGAATCGACCGCCTCTACATTTCGCAGGCGTACGTCTCCCGTGTCTCGGCGGCCTCCATGCGGCTGGTGCCGTGCTCGGACCACCGCCTGGTGTGGGCGGAGTTCACTCCGCTCCGCACGCGGGCGGGGTCTGCGTACTGGCACTTTAACAACCGGCTGCTGGAGGACGTGCGATTGCGGGACTCGTTCTGTCGATTCTGGGCCGACTGGAGAAGGAAGCAGGGGGGCTTCCCCTCCTTGAGGCTATGGTGGGATGTGGGCAAGACTCACATCCGCGTCTTCTGTCAGGAGTACACGAAGGGGTCGACCAAGAGGCGGGAAGCCGAGGTCGGGTGCCTTGAGAGGGAGGTGCTCGACTTGGAATCCCGCCTCGGTCATGCCGTCGCGGACCCGTCCCTGTGGCAGGCGTACAAAGAGAAGAAGGGCGCGCTGAGGAACCTGCAGCTCATAGGGTCCCGAGGCGCGTACGTGAGGTCGCGGATCCAGATCCTGGAAGATTTGGACCGCGCCTCACCCTTCTTCTACTCGCTGGAAAAATGGCGGGGGGTCCGTAAGCAGCTCGTCGAGCTGCTGGCCGACGACGGATCCTCCATCACGGATCCGGAGGGAATGGGCCTCCTGGTCCGGACTTATTACAGTGCGTTGTTCTCTCCGGATCCGTCCAGCGAGGATGCGCGCAGAGTTTTGTGGGAGGACCTGCCGCAGGTCAGCCCGGAGGGCGCCGAAGGATTGGAGGCTCCGCTCACGTTGGCGGAGCTGACTGGCGCTCTCCACCAGCTCTCGAGGGGCAAATCCCCAGGGCTGGATGGGTTGACCGTGGAGTTCCTCAGGGCGTTCTGGGACGTCCTGGGGGACGATTACGCGCGGGTCCTGGGGGAAAGCCTGGCGACCGGGGAGATGCCCCTCTCGTGGCGCAGGGCGGTCATCGTCCTGCTGCCGAAGAGGGGCGATCTCCGCCTGCTTAAAAACTGGCGTCCGGTCTCCCTCCTCAGCACGGATTATAAGATCTTTGCCCGGGCTATGTCTACCCGCCTGGGCTCCGTGCTGGCCCACATGATCCACCCCGACCAGTCCTACACGGTCCCGGGCCGGTCCATCCAGGACAACATCCACCTGGTCCGGGACCTGATCCATCTTTCCCAGAGG
Source organism: Heterodontus francisci (assembly GCF_036365525.1). Lineage (NCBI taxonomy): Eukaryota > Metazoa > Chordata > Chondrichthyes > Heterodontiformes > Heterodontidae > Heterodontus > Heterodontus francisci. The sequence goes on along the minus strand of NW_027141284.1, from coordinate 1,618,841 downwards.
ACTGGTCAGTCGGTCGCCTTTCTCTCCCTCGATCAGGAGAAGGCGTTCGACAGGGTGGATCACGATTACCTTTTCGGGACTCTGCGCGCTTTCGGACTCGGGCCGCATTTCGTGGCCCGGGTCCGACTTTTATACGCCGCCGCAGAGTGTCTAGTCAAAGTTAACGGGTCCTTGACGGCGCCCCTTCGATTTGGGAGAGGAGTGCGTCAGGGGTGCCCCATGTCCGGCCAATTGTATACCATCTGCGTGGAGCCCTTCCTGTGCCTGCTTCGCAGGAGGTTAACGGGATTGGCTCTGCGCGAGCCGGCCATGCGGGTCGTCCTCTCGGCTTACGCCGACGACGTGCTCCTCGCAATCACAGATCCCGTTGACTTGCGGAGGATGCGCGACTGCCAGCAGACCTTTTCTGCCGCGTCCTCCGCGAGGATCAATTGGGAGAAATGTTCCGGACTCCTGGTTGGTCAGTGGCGGGTGGACTCCCTGCTGGAGGAGATGACACCTTTTGCGTGGAGCACCACGCACCTCCTCTATCTGGGAGTCCACCTTAGCCCCGCTGAGGAAGCCTGGCCGGCAAACTGGCAGGAGTTGGAGGCGAAAGTCACCGCTCGGCTGGGGCGCTGGACAGGACTGCTCCGAGTGCTTTCCTACAGAGGCCGAGCGTTGGTCATAAACCAACTGGTGGCCTCCATGCTGTGGTACCGGTTGGTCACTTTGGCCCCGCCCCCTGTATTTGCCACCAAGATCCAGAAGAAACTCGTCGATTTCTTCTGGGGCAAGAGGAAACACTGGGTCTCTGCCGCGGTCCTGAGTCTCCCGATCGAGGAGGGCGGTCAGTCGCTGGTGTGCGTCCGCACCCAGGCTGCGACTCTCCGCCTTCGGACCCTGCAGAGATACCTGCACGTCGAGCGTCCTCCCAGATGGTGTGCGCTGGCGACGTATTTTTTCCGCCAGTGTCACTGCCTTCAAGACGACACGCAGCTCCCGGTGGAGTCCGTTAGCCGCGCCTCTCTGAGGGAGTTGCCTGTCTTTTACCGGGATCTTTTCCGAGTCTGGAACATGGTCGCCTCCAGTCAGGGCGCTCCCCCGCCGGCGGAGGAGAGCGCCTCGGCTGTCCGGGCGGCCGACTCCGGGGACGGTCCGGCGGGCGGAGGAGTAGCCGAAACCCCCGGGACGCCCCTCACTGCGGGTGGCGAGGGGGCTCGGGAGTGCGGAGCGATCCCGGCCGAGCTGACCCCCGCTCGGCCGGAACTGCTCATCGGACCCAGGCCCCGAAACCCTCCTCGGGAGCCGGTCCCGCACAACCCGAGCCGCCTCTCGGAAATGCCCTCCGTGCCATTCCAATCGGCGCGGAGGGGTTTCCTGTACGGGCTGCTCCTGCACACTCTCCACTTGCTCGCCCTCGTCAGCCGGCCGGACACGCCCTGGCGGTCCGCGTTGCCATCTGGCGGCGAGGGGAAACCCCGATGGAGGTCTCTCTATGCGGGAGTCTTCCCCCTTTACATCGGGGACCTGTGGTGGAGGGTGCTGCACAGAGCAGTCCCGTGCAATAGGCTTTTAAGTAGGTTCACGGACTCCCAGGCCACCTGTACTTTCTGCGGCCTGGACGAGTCCGTGTTCCACATTTATATGGAGTGTGCGAGGTTGCAGCCCCTATTTGAGTATCTGAAGGGGCTGCTCCTCAAATTCTGGCTGCACTTCAGTCCCACGCTCCTGATCTTTGGGCACCCGGTGCGGAGGGGCTTGGGCCGGGAGGAGGATCTCCTCGTCGGTCTGCTCCTGGGCCTGGCCAAGGTGGCAATTCACAGGTCCATGTTGCGGGCCGTCGGGGGGTCCGTCCTCCCCGATTGCCTGCCCCTCTTCCGCGGTTACGTTCGCGCCCGGGTGTCCCTGGAAAAGGAGCATGCGGTGTCCACCGGTACGCTTGAGGCCTTCCGCGACCGGTGGGCACCGCAGGGACTGGAGTGCATCGTCGACGCCGAGAATGGCATTTTAATTTGAGGTTTTTGTTTATTTATCTGTTTTAATAAAGTTATTTTAAAACTGTAAATATGTACATAAAGGGGGCCTGAGGGATAAAGGCCCCCTCGATGTGAAAAATATAAAAGGGGCCTGGGGTATAAAGGTCACCTTGAGAAAAAAAAAAAAAAAAACGGGGGTTAGATACAGAGTAAAGTTCCCTCTATCCTGTCCCCATCAAACACTCCCAGGACAGGGACAGCACGGGGTTAGATACAATAAAAAAAAAAGAAAAAAAAAAAAAACGGGGATTGGCTGCTCTCTGATTTGGGATCCTGAGTGCATCAACGAGGTGCAGCTGACTGTTGCTGTGTGCACAGGTTGGAGGCTGCAGGCTGTGTGACTGCTGCAAGAGGGAGAGACTGAGACTGAAAGAAGGGTTTTTCCAAATTTTCAACAAAGGAAGGAAGGCAGAGAACTGGAAGAACTGGAAGCTCTTTTTGTGAGTTTGCTTGGTACTGAAAGTCTTTTTCATTGATTGTTGGGGGTGGGTAAAGAAGAGACCTGAAGACCTTGGGTGGGGCTGTATTGTTCAATAGGGAGCTCCTGTGTTTAACATCTTTGGATAGGGAGCTCCCTCCCCACCCCAACTACTAAGCCTGGGACAGCTGGAGCTGCCCAGGTGAAGAGACTTATTATCTGAACATCAAAGGAGGCGTGTGCCTGGGCAGCTTACAGCTGACCCAGGTGCAGACATCACCCCACCCTCCCAACTGGAAGACCAGCTACAAGACCTGTGCAATACTAACTAAGACTGATTCCTCTTGGCCTTCCTCTCCCTCAGCCTCTTCCCCTGTGCTACATCCTTTAAGTGTTACATTTTTGATTTATTGTACTTGCTCTTTTCTTTTTTTTTGCTCTCAACAAAGTGCTTGTAACTCTTCTACCCCATGACTTCTCAGTCCTCTCCGATGGCGGGGCCCTCCTATGCTGCAGCAGCTGCGACAGCTGCTCCTGTGGCCCCGTCACCATTTAAAATCTTAACATCAAAGCATGGGGTGAAGAGTTACACCCATCCTAATATGACTATTGAGGCTTGTGTTAAGGCAATGGCCGTGGTTGTCGGCCCCTCGGCCATTGTTGCAGCCTCAAAGATGCATGGGAAGGCTGTGTTCTTCCTGAAGACCGAGCGGGCTGTGTCCCTCGCCCTAAGTACGGGGCTCACAGTGGGTGGGATTTTCCTGCCAGTGGACCCTCTGGGGGCCACTGCACATCGGGTAACCTTGTCGAACGTCCCACCTTTCATTCCTGATGAGCTCCTCCTCCCCCACCTACACCATCTGGGGGAGGTGAGGTCGGGGATCACCCCAGTCCCGCTCGGTCTTCGGGAGCACAGCCTCCGACATGTCTACTCCTTCCGCCGCCAGCTATTCATGCAGCTGGCGCGGGAGGAGGTCTTGGAGGGCCACTTCGGTACAGAGTTTCGGGGGACGGCCTACCGCGTCTTCTGGACCTCGGATGGAGCGCGGTGCCACGTCTGCACGGGGGTGGGGCATGTTCGTAAGAATTGCCCCAACCTCCCGGCCGCCAGCTTCACCTCGGCGGCCCAGAGTGGTTCCACAGCACCTCCTCCCACTCCCCCAACACATCCAATAAACACCGCTCAGTCGGTTCCGGAGGCTGTGGTTTTCACAGCCTCCGGCGGGGAGGGGAGCGTCCGTCCGAGCGGAAGGAAGACACGGGGAAAAAAGAAACATCATGAGGCGCGTCCCCTGGACACTTTGACTCAACCCGAGCCTGAGCTCACCCCAAAGCCCATTCCCATGGAATCCACCTGTCCCAGGGCTGGGCTCAGGCCCAGGGTGACTAAAAAGGGAAAAAAGGGTGCGGAGGCGGAGGCCTCTGATGACATGGAGGTCTCTGAGTCTCCGCGCCCAAGTGCGAAAAAGAGGAGAAGGCACCCCTCCACGGAAATAACACAGGGCCCTGAGGTGCAGGGCCCATCTGTTGGAGGGGAGCTGCCTCCTGTTTCTGGTCCTCAGGTACCCCCTACCGCCACCACCAAGGCTACAAAGTCCGGGCAGGTGCTCCCTATTCCTCAGGATGGAGGGGAGGGGATGGCCCCGGTACATGAGGCCCCTCCTGAAGGAGTAAGTGGGGCCCTGCTTGTGGTGGGGGAGCCTGGGGAAGCCGCCCATTCTGCCACTGCTACTGGGTCGGGTGTCCTGAATGAAGGGGAGGGCGAGGCCCCAGAGGGTCGGGCCTCCCAGCCGGAGTCCACCACCAACCAGGAGACACCCGACCTAGTTATAACTGAGAATGCTGCCCCATCTGCTGGGCCTGTGGGTGCTGGCGGAGCGGGAGATAGCCTCCTCCCTCCGCCTCCAGCCTCGGCTCCGGCTGGTTTCCCGGAGTCGGGAACTTCTGTCTCCCCTGGACCACTCATTGCCCTGGGGACGGAGGTGGAGGGGGGTCCTGAACCGCTGGTGCCTACAGGCTCCAGTTTCACAATAGAACCCAGAGAGGACTCCTCCGCCATCGATCCTGGGGGTGGGATCGTGACGGAGGCGGGACCAGCTGGCGCGGCCGGGACGTCCGCCCCACAGTGTGTGGTAGATGTGTCGGCCGCTGGCGGTGACGACCCGGAGGAGGATGGGGATTCGGTGCGGGGCACGGAGGATGATCTTGATTCCATCGCCAGAGAGGTGGTGGAGTCCCTCGTGCCTCCCACCGAATCTCCTCTCATCCCCACGGCGGAACTCCGGGATTTCCTCGCGGCTTGCAGAGGTTGCCGCAATAAAGTTCAGCTGGCCCTCGACCGTTGGTCGAATCTGGCGCTGATCACACAGTCCGTCCGTGCCGCCCTTAAGATAGCGGGCAAGCGCGCGGACGTGAAACTGGTTGAGAGGCGCCGTTTTAATGTGTTCCTCAATGGGTTGCTGGGGGAGTGGAGGGCCAGGTGCACTTCCACTCCCTCCTCACAGTGAGGTGTTTGTGACGGGTTTTAATTACCTTTGACATGAAGATAACCATAGCCAGCCTCAACATCAACGGCAGCAGAGGGGCTCACCGCAGATTTCACAATCTCTCAGTCATCAGGGAAGGGAGATATGCGGTGAGCTTTCTGCAGGAAACCCACACCGTTCCGGGAGACGAAGCCACCTGGCCCCTGGAGTGGCAGGGTGGGGTCTACATGGGTCACCTCACCCCTATTTCTAGTGGGGTGGCTATCTTGTTGGCCCCGACCTTTCAGCCGGAGATCTTGGGGGTAAGGAGCTAGTGCCGGGCCGCTTGCTCCACCTCGCCTTTCGCCTGGGTAGCGTGCCGCTCCACTTTGTGAACGTGTACGCGCCCAGGCCCGGCGCGTTGCAAGCGCGCTTCTTTGAAGAAGTGTCCGCTCTCTTGAGCTCCATCGATAGCGGCGAGTGCATCATCCTCGGGGGGGATTTTAACTGCACCCTCGAGGTGGGGGATCGCTCCGGTCCCCAGCGCGGCCAAGCGTCGGTGGAGAAGTTGAGGGGACTGATCAGCTCCCTTAAATTGGTGGACGTCTGGCGGAATCTCCATCCCGACTCCAGCGCCTTCACGTGGAGGTCTGGAGGAGGGGGGTCGCGAATCGACCGCCTCTACATTTCGCAGGCGTACGTCTCCCGCGTTTCGGCGGCCTCCATGCGGCTGGTGCCGTGCTCGGACCACCACCTGGTGTGGGCGGAGTTTACTCCGCTCCGCACGCGGGCTGGGTCCGCGTACTGGCACTTTAACAACCGGCTGCTGGAGGACGTGCGATTTCGGGACTCGTTCTGTCGATTCTGGGCCGACTGGAGAAGGAAGCAGGGGGGCTTCCCCTCCTTGAGGCTTTGGTGGGATGTGGGCAAGACTCACATCCGCGTCTTCTGTCAGGAGTACGCGAAGGGGTCGACCAAGAGGCGGGAAGCCGAGATCGGGCGCCTTGAGAGGGAGGTGCTCGACTTGGAGTCCCGCCTCGGTCATGCCGTCGTGGACCCGGCTCTGTGGCAGGCGTACAAAGAGAAGAAGGGCGCGCTGAGGGTCCTGCAGCTCACAGAGTCCCGAGGCGCGTACGTGAGGTTTGGACCGCGCCTCTCCGTTCTTCTACTCGCTGGAAAAATGGCGGGGGGTCCGTAAGCAGCTCATCGAGCTGCTGGCCGACGACGGATCCTCCATCACGGATCCGGAGGGAATGGGCCTCCTGGTCCGGACTTATTACAGTGCGTTGTTCTCTCTGGATCCGTCCAGCGAGGATGCGTGCAGAGTTTTGTGGGAGGACCTGCCGCAGCACAGCCCGGAGGACGCCGAAGGATTGGAGGCTCCGCTCACGTTGGCGGAGCTGACTGGCGCCCTCCACCAGCTCTCGAGGGTCAAATCCCCAGGGCTGGATGGGTTGACCGCGGAGTTCCTCAGGGCGTTCTGGGACGTCCTGGGGGACGATTACGCGCGGGTCCTGGGGGAAAGCCTGGCGACCGGGGAGATGCCCCTCTCGTGGCGCAGGGCGGTCATCGTCCTGCTGCCGAAGAGGGGCGATCTCCGCCTGCTTAAAAACTGGCGTCCGGTCTCCCTCCTCAGCACGGATGATAAGATCTTTGCCCGGGCTATGTCTACCCGCCTGGGCTCCGTGCTGGCCCACATGATCAACCCCGACCAGTCCTACACGGTCCTGGGCCGGTCCAACCAGGACAACATCCACCTGGTCTGGGACCTGATCCATCTTTCCCAGAGGACTGGTCAGTCGGTCGCCTTTCTCTCCCTCGATCAGGAGAAGTCGTTCGACAGGGTGGATCACGATTACCTTTTCGAGACTCTGCGCGCTTTCGGACTCGGGCCGCATTTTGTGGCCCGGGTCCGACTGTTATATGCCACCGCAGAGTGTCTAGTCAAAGTTAACGGGTCCTTGACGGCGCCCCTTCGCTTTGGGAGAGGAGTGCGTCAGGGGTGCCCCATGTTCGGCCAATTGTATACCATCTGCTTGGAGCCCTTGCTGTGCCTGCTTCGCCGGAGGTTGACGGGATTGGCTCTGCGCGAGCCGGCCATGCGGGTCGTCCTCTCGGCTTACGCCGACGACGTGCTCCTCGCAATCACAGATCCCGTTGACTTGCGGAGGATGCGCGACTGCCAGCAGACCTTTTCTGCCGCGTCCTCCGCGAGGATCAATTGGGAGAAATGTTCCGGACTCCTGGTTGGTCAGTGGCGGGTGGACTCCCTGCCGGAGGAGATGACACCTTTTGCGTGGAGCACCACGCACCTCCTCTATCTGGGAGTCCACCTTAGCCCCGCTGAGGAAGCCTGGCCGGCAAACTGGCATGAGTTGGAGGCGAAAGTCACCGCTCGGCTGGGGCGCTGGACAGGACTGCTCCGAGTGCTTTCCTACAGGGGCCGAGCGTTGGTCATAAACCAACTGGTGGCCTCCATGCTGTGGTACCGGTTGGTCACTTTGGCCCCGCCCCCTGTATTTGCCACCAAGATCCAGAAGAAACTCGTCGATTTCTTCTGGAGCAAGAGGAAACACTGGGTCTCTGCCGCGGTCCTGAGTCTCCCGATCGAGGAGGGCAGTCAGTGGCTGGTGGGCGTCCGCACACAGGCTGCGACTCTCCGCCTTCGGACCCTGCAGAGATACCTGTACGTCGAGCATCCTCCCAGATGGTGTGCGCTGGCGACGTATTTTTTCCGCCAGTGTCACTGCCTTCAGGATGACACGCAGCTCCCGGTGGAGTCCGTTAGCCGCGCCTCTCTGAGGGAGTTGCCTGTCTTTTACCGGGATCTTTTCCGAGTCTGGAACATGATCGCCTCCAGTCAGGGCGCTCCCCCGCCGGCTGAGGAGAGCGCCTCGGCTGTCCGGGCGGCCGACTCCGGGGACGGTCCGGCGGGCGGAGGAGTAGCCGAAACCCCCGGGACGTCCCTCACTGCAGGTGGCGAGGGGGCTCGGGAGTGCGGAGCGTTCCCGACCGAGCTGACCCCCGCTCGGCTGGAACTGCTCATCGGACCCAGGCCCCGAAACCCTCCTCGGGAGTCGGTCCTGCACAACCCGAGCCGCCTCTCGGAAATGCCCTCCGTGCCATTCCAATCGGAGCGGAGGGGTTTCCTGTACGGGCTGCTCCTGCACACTCTCCACTTCCTCGCCCTCGTCAGCCGGCCGGACACGCCCTGGCGGTCCGCGTTGCCATCTGGCGGCGAGGGGAATCCCCGATGGAGGTCTCTCTACGCGGGAGTCTTCCCCCTTTACATCGGGGACCTGTGGTGGAGGGTGCTGCACAGAGCAGTCCCGTGCAATAGGCTTTTAAGTAGGTTCACGGACTCCCAGGCCACCTGTACTTTCTGCGGCCTGGACGAGTCCGTATTCCACATTTATACGGAGTGTGCGAGGTTGCAGCCCCTATTTGAGTATCTGAAGGGGCTGCTCCTCAAATTCTGGCTGCACTTCAGTACCACGATCCTGATCTTTGGGCACCCGGTGCGGAGTGTCTTGGGCCGGGAGGAGGATCTCCTCGTTGGTCTGCTCCTGGGCCTGGCCAAGGTGGCAACACACAGGTCCAGGTTGCGGGCCGTCGGGGGGTTCGTCCTCCCCGATTGCCTGCCCCTCTTCCGCGGTTACGTACGCGCCCGGGTGTCCCTGGAAAAGGAGCATGCGGTGTCCGCTGGTACGCTTGAGGCCTTCCGCGACCGGTGGGCACCGCAGGGACTGGAGTGCATCGTCGACGCCGAGAATGGCATTTTAATTTGAGCTTTTTTGTTTATTTATCTGGTTTTAATAAAGTTATTTTAAATATATAAGTGTGTATATAAAGTGGGCCTGAGGAATAAAGGCCCCCTCGACATTAAAAATATATAAAGGGGGCCTGAGGAATAAAGGCCAAAAATAAAAAGGGCTGGAAAAAAAGAATAAACAGGGTTGGCCGCTGTCTAATTGGAGTGTTGACTGCTGATTGCAGCAACGAGCCTCAGCTGAGAGTGCTGGTGGCCGTTGGAGGTTGCAGAGGTGGAGAGAGGAGCTACACTGAGCAAGGGAGAGCAGCAACAAACAAGCAGAGGGAAAACTTCAACAACAATCGCCATTAATGTGAAGAAAGAGACATTCTTTTTTGTTGGAAACAAGGCTTTGTCTGGAGGTGGGTGCTGACCACCAGCAATTTACTTTGGACTGTTGTGGGAAGAACAAGTGGCCGGAACAACAAGGGGCGGAGCTGCCAATTCAACAGGAATTTGTACTGCTGCAACAAGCACACAGGGAAGCTCCCTCCCCACCCCAATTTCCCAGCCTAGGTCAGCTGAAGCTGCCCGGCTAAACAGACGGAAGGGGATAATAGTGCCTGGGCAGCTTCAGCTGACCCAGGTGAAGACGCCTCCCCCAACCAGAAGACCAGAAGAACGGAAGACCAAGTGCAAAGACTGTTTTAAATGTGCTGTGAGCACCACCTCCAGAAAGCAAACCATCCCTTACATCCTATCTTTACTTCTCCTCTATTCCCTCAGCCTCTCCCCTAAACTGTTGTTTGTTTGTTTGTTTGTTTTTAATACATATTCAATATTTTCTGCTAATCTGTGATATTTGGTGTGCAAGCCCACAATTCGGGGTGGGTCTAGCTCTTAGACCCATGGCAAGCCCTTCATCACCGGTGGTGGGGCCCTCAACTACCTATGCAGCGGCAGCCTCTCTGGCTGCCCACGTGGCCCCATCACCCTTTAAATTGATAACATCCAGCCATGGGGTGAAGAGATATCCCCACCCCAACATGGCCATTGAGGCCTGCGTAAAGGCAACGGCCGAGCTGGTCGGCCCCTCTGCCATTGTTGCAGCCTCAAAGATGTATGGGAAGGCTGTGTTCGTTTTGAAGACCAAGCAGGTGGTGTCCCTGGCACTGAGTAAAGGGCTCACTGTGGCGGGACCATCCTGCCGGTGGACCCTCTGGGGGTCACTGCGCAGCGGATTATGCTATCCAACGTCCCACCCTTCATTCCCAGTGAGCTCCTCCTCCCCCACCTGCACCAACTGGGTGAGGTGAGGTCGGGGATCACCCCAGTCCGGCTTGTTCTTCGGGAACACAGCCTCCAACATGTATTTTCCTTCCGCCGCCAGTTATTTATGCAGCTGGCACGGGAGGAGGTCTCGGAGGGCCAATTTAATGTCCAGTTCCAGGGGACGGCCGACAACGTCTTTTGGACCTCGGATGGGGCGCGGTGCCACGGCTGCAAGGGAGTGGGGCATATTCGTAAGGCTGTATTTTCACGGCCTCCAGCGGGTAGGGGAGTGCCCGTCCGAGTGGAAGGAAGACGCGGAGGAAAATGAAACATCAAGAGGTGCGTCCCCTGGACACATTGAAACAACCCGAGCCTGAGCTCAGCCCAAAGCCCGTTCTCACGGACCCCACCTGTCCCAGGGCTGGGCTCAGGCCCAGGGTGACTGAAAAAAGGAGGGTGGCGAGGCGGAGGCCTCTGAAGACATGGAGGTCTCTGAGCCACTGCGCCCTGGTGGGAAAAAGAGGAGAAGGCACCCCTCCACAGAGGTAACGAGGGGCCCTGAGGCGCCTGTTTCGGGTCCCCAGGTTTCCCCTACCACCACCATCAAGGCTACAATGTCCGGGCAGGAGCTCCCTATTCCGCAGGAAAGAGGGGAGGGGAAGGCCCCGGTACATGAGGCCCTCCTGAAGGCGTAAGTGGGACCCTGCTTGTGGTGGGGGAGCCTGAGGACGCTGCCTATTTGTCGCTGCACTGGGTCGGGTGCCCTGAGTGGAGGGGAGGGCGAGGCCCCAAAGGGCCGGCCCTCCGAGCCAGAGTCCACCACCAACCAGGAGACACCCGACCCGGTTATATCCGAGAATGCTACCCCATCCGCTGGGCCTGTGGGTGCTGGCGGAGCGGGAGATCGCCTCCTCTCTCCACCTCCGGTCTCGGCTCCGGCTGGATTTCCGGAGTCGGGTACCTCCGTCTCCCCTGGACCACTCATTGGCCTCGGGGTGGAGGTGGAGGGGCGTCCTGAACCGCTGGCGCCCACAGGCTCCAGTTTCAAAGTAGAACCCAGAGAGGACTCCTCCGCCATCGATCCTGGGGGTGGGATCGAGACGGAGGCAGGGCCAGGTGGCGCGGCCGTGACGTCTGCCCCACAGTGTGTGGTGGATGTGTCGGCCGCTGGTGGTGACAACCCGGAAGAGGAAGGGAATTATGTGTGGGGCACGGAGGATGACCTTGATTCCATCGCCAGTGAGTTGGTGGAGTCCCTCGTGCCTCCCACCGAATCTCCTCTCATCTCCATGGCGGAACTCCGGTATTTCCTCGCGGCTTGCAGGGGTTGCGGCAATAAAGTTCAGCTGCCCCTCGGCCGTTGGTTGAATCTGGCGCAGATCCAGTCCGTCCCTGCCGCCCTCAAGAAAGCGGGCAAGCGCGCAGGCGTGAAAGTGGTTGAGAGGCGCCGTTTTAATGTGTTCCTCAATGGGTTGCTGGGGGAGTGGAGGGCCAGGTGCACTTCCAGTCCCTCCTCACAGTGAGGTGTTTGTGACGGTTTTAACTACCTTTGACACGAAGATAACCATCGCCAGCCTCAACATCAACGGCAGCACGGGGTCTCACTGCAGAGTTCACAATCTCTCAGTCCTCATGGAAGGGAGATACACAGTGAGATTTCAGCAGGAAACCAACAACGTTCCGGGAGACGAAGCTACCTGGCTCCTGGAGTGGCAGAGTGGGGTCTACATGAGTCACCTCACCCCAGTTTCTAGTGGAGTGGCTATCTTGTTGGCCCCGACTTTTCAGCCGGAGATCTTGGGGGTCAAGGAGCTAGTGCCGGGCCGCTTGCTCCACCTCGCCGTTCGCCTGGGTAGCGTGCCGCTCCTGTTTGTGAACGTGTACGCGCCCAGGCCCGGCGCGTTGCAAGCGCGCTTCTTTGAAGAAGTGTCCGCTCTCTTGAGCTCCATCGATAGCAGCGAGTGCATCATCCTCGGGGGGGGGGGGGGGATTTTAACTGCAGCGGGCCCCAGCACGGCCAAGCGCCGGTGGAGAAGTTGAGGGGACCGATCAGCTCACTTAACCTGTTGGACGTCTGGCGGAATCTCCATCCCAACTCCAGCGCCTTCACGTGGAGGTCTGGAGGAGGAGTATCCCTAATCGACCGCCTCTACTTTTCACAGGCATACGTCACCCTTGTCTCGGCGGCCTCCATGCGGCTGGTGCCGTGCTCAGACCACCACGTGGTGTGGGCCGAGTTCAGTCCACTCCGCACGCGGGCAGGGTCGCGTACTGGCACTTTAACAACCGGTTGCTGGAGGACGAGCGATTTCGGGACTCGTTCTGTCGATTCTGGGCCGACTAGAGAAGGACGCTGGGGGGCTTCCCCTCCTTGAGGCTTTGGTGGGATGTGGACAAGACTCACAGCCGCGTCTTCTGTCAGGAGTATGCGAGGGGGTCGACCAAGAGGCGGGAAGTTGAGATCGGGCGCCTCGAGAAGGAGGTCCTCGATTTGGAGTCCCGCCTCGGTCATGCCGTCGCGGACCCGGCCCTGTGGCAGGCGTACAAGGAGAAGAAGCACTCGCTGAGGGACCTGCAGCTCATAGGGTCCTGAGGCGCTTACGTGAGGTCGCGGATCCAGATCCTGGAAGTTGGACCGCGCCTCACCCTTCTTCTACTCGCTGGAAAAATGGCGGGGGGTCCGTAAGCAGCTCGTCGAGTTGCTGGCCGACGACGGGTCCTCCATCATGGATCCAGAGGGAATGGGCCTCCTGGTTCGTACTTATTACAGTGTGTTGTTCTCTCCGGATCTGTCCAGCGACAGGTTTTGTGGGAGGACCTGCCGCAGGTCAGCCCAGTGGGCGCCGAATGGTTGGAGGCACCGCTCACTTTGGTGGAGCTGACCTGCGCCCTCCATCAGCTCTCGAGGGGCAAATCCCCAGGGCTGGGTGAGTTGACCGTGGAGTTCCTCAGGGCGTTCTGGGACGTTCTGGGGGTCGATTACGCGAGGGTCCTGGGGGAAAACCTGGTGACCGGGCAGATGCCCCTCTCGTTGCACAGGGCGGTCATCGTTCTCCTGCCGAAGAGGTTTTGATCTCCACCTGCTAAAAAACTGGCGTTCAGTCTCCCTCCTCAGCACGGATTATAAGATCTTTGCCCGGGCGATGTCTACCCGCCTGGGCTGCGTGCTGGCCCACATGATCCAGCAGACCATTCATACACGGTCCCGGGCCGGTCCAACCAGGACAACATCCACCTGGTCCTGGACCTGATCCATCTTTCCCAGAGGACTGGTCAGTCATTCGCCTTTCTCTAACCTCGACCAGGGGAAGGCGTTTGACAGGGTGGATCACGGATACCTTTTCGGGACTTGGCGCGCTTTCGGACTCGGGCCGCATTTCGTGGCCCGGGTCCGACTTTTAAAAGCTGCCGCAGAGTGTCTTGTCAAGGTTAACGGGTCCTTTACGGCGCCGCTTCGCTTTGGGAGTGGAGTGCGTCAGGGATGCCCCATGTCCGGCCAATTGTACACCATCTGCGTGGAGCCCTTCCTGTGCCTAGTTCGCAGGAGGTTGAGGGGATTGGCTCTGCGTGAGCTGGCAATGCGGGTCGTCCTCTCGACTTACGCCGACAACGTGCTCCTCGTGGTCACGGATCCTGTTGACTTGTGGAGCATGCGCGACTGCCAGCAGACCTTTTCTGCAGCATCCTCTGCGAGGATCAATTGGGAGAAATGTTCCATTCTCCTGGTGGGTCAGTGGCGGGTGGACTCCCTGTCGGAGGAGATGACACCTTTTGTGTGGAGCACCACGCACCCTCTCTATCTGGAAGTCCACCTTAACCCTGCTGAGGAAACCTGGCAGGAAAACTGGCAGGAGTTGGAGGCGAAAGTCACCACTCAGCTGGGGCCCTGGACAGGACTGCTCTGAGTGCTTTCCTACAGGGGCCGAGCGCTGTTAATAAACCAACTTGTGGCCTCCATGCTGTGGTACCGGTTGGTCACTTTGGCCACGCCCCCTGCATTAGCAGCCAAGATCCAGAGGAAACTCGTCGATTTCTTCTAAGGGGCAACAGGAAACACTGCGTCTCTGCCGCGGTCCTGAGTCTCCCGATCGAGGAGGGCAACCAGTCGCTGGTGTGCGTCCGCACCCAGGCTGCGACTCTCCGCCTTCGGACCCTGCAGAGATACCTGTACGTCGAGCGTCATCCCAGATGATGGTTGCTGGCGACATATTTTTTCCGCCAGTGTCACTGCCTTCGAGATGACACGCAGCTCCCGGTGGAGTCCATTAGCCGCGCCTCTCTGAGGGAGTTGCCTGTCTTTTACGTCTTTGAATGTTACGTCAGTCAGCGATTCTGACAGCTTTGATGTACGTCTTTGAAACTTGATCTGTGCATGTCCACTGACCGCCCGTTTTAGCCACTGTCGGATGAACATACATTCAGCAGCACGAGGAACTCCCTCCAATGTTATTTAAAAGGACCAGGCATCCAACTTACAGGTGAGGGACTTTAGACTTACTTCTGCTATTGAAAAGTTAGTGACGTGCTGTGGATGGTTTTCTGCAGGTTGTGTTGTGAGCAACTACAGACATTCAGGGAGGACAGAGGATTTGGTGACCTAACACTGGACGAGTTATGGGGACTGTAGTTAAAGTGTTTCTGGGTCTGTAACATGATCAATAAATGGAGCAGAGTCTGCTGAGAGGTGAAGCTCTGTGAAGAGGAAGGAGGAGGGGGCTCTGACCTACCCACTCCGGGTTTTCCAAGAGCACCATTCCGACATACACCTAACCCCGGAGCAATGTGTGAGGTGACTCTGATTCAATAAGGATGTGGTCACAGAGCGGTGTCACCTCCTGTAAAACGTCCTGGAGCCTCACACCACGGTGAGGACGGAACTGTCAGTGGCTTTTAAGGTCACAGTTTCATTGAACCTCTATGTATCTGGATCTTTCAAATAAATAGCAGGCGTCACAGTGGCGCAGTGGTAAGCACCGCAACCACACCACTCCCGCAACCCGGGTTCAATTCTGGGTACTGCCTGTGCGGAGTTTGTATGTTCTCCCTGTTTTTGCGTGGGTTTCCTCCCACATGCCAAAGACTTGCAGGTTGATAGGTAAATTGGCCGTTCACAATTTTCCCTCGTGTAGGTAGGTGGGAAATATAGGGACAGGTGGGGATGTGGTAGGAATATGAGATTAGTGTAGCATTAGTATAAATGGGTGGTTGATGGTCGGCACAGACTCGGTGGGCCGAAGGGCCTGTTTCAGTGCTATATCTCTAAACTAAACTAAACTGACATAGAGTGGTAGAAATTGATGGAGTCATGGAGTCACGTACGACACAGAAGGTGGCCATTCTGCCCATCCGTGTTCAGTCAATGCCAATAACCCGTTCATTCCCCAGATCCCTGCAAGTTTATTTCCTTCAGGTGCCCATCCAGTTTCCTTTGAAATCATTGATTGTCTTGCCTTCCACCACCCTCATGGGAAGTGAGTTCCAGCTCGTTACCACCCACTGTGTAAAAAAGTTCTTCCTTATTTTCCCCCTGCATCTATTACCCAAAAGATTCCATTTGTGTCCCCGAGTCCGCCTTTCATCAGTTAATGGGAACAGTTTTTCCTTGTCTATCTTATCTAAGCCATCATAATCTTGTACAACTCTATCAAATCTCTCTCAATCACCTTTACTTCAAGGGAGAACAACTCCATCTTCTCAAAACTATCCTTGTAACTAACCATCCGCCGCTCCCCCCTCCCATCCCTGGAACTATTCTGGTAAATCTCCTCTGCACCCTCTCAAGTACCTTCACATCCTTCCTGAAGTGTGGTGACCAGAACTGGACACAGTTCTCTAGTTGGGGCCTAACCAAAGCTTTACAAATTTTCAGCATAACTTCCCTGATTTTGTATCTTTGCCTCTAATCATGAAGCCCAATATCTGATAAGCTTTGATTAACACTCTCCCAATATGTCCTTCCACCTTCAAAGATCAATGCATATGGAGCCCCAGGTCCCTCTGTTCCTGCACAATCTTTAGACCTATGCCATTAAGTCTATATTGCTTTCCTATTCTTTCTGCCAAAATGCATCACCTCACACTCCTCTCTATTAAATTCCACCTGCCACTTCTCTGCGCATTCTGCTAGCCTATCTATATCCTGTTGTAGGCAGTTTGCATCATCCTCACTGTTTACCACACCTCCAAGTATGGTATCATCGGAAAATTTTGTAATTCTAATCTGAATTCCAAGCTCCATCTCATTTATATATAGCAAACAAAATGAGTTGGTCCCAGCACTGACCCTTGGAAAACATCACTGTCTACCGTCCTCCAGTGTGAAAAATAACCGTTTACCACCACTCTGCCCGAAATATCTCTTCTTTGAAGGTAGCTCCTGTTTTCCTGCCAAACGTTGACTCTAATTTATTCGCCCCAGCTCCATTTTTACACTGGTTGACTTGTTGAAGTTGACATTCTCACAGTTAATTATTCTTACTCTGGATTGCTCTTTGTCCTTTCACATAGTCAACAAAAACCTTATGATACAATGATCACTGTCCTCTAAATGTTCTCCTACTGATACTTAATCCACTTGGGTCCAGCTCATTCTCGAGAACCAGGTCGAGCAGTGCCTCCTTTCTCGTTGGACTAGCAACATACTGTTGTAGAAAAATTTCCTGCACACACAGTAGTAACTCCTGCCTCCCTCTGCCCTTTACATTACTACTATCCCAGTTCTTATTCGGATAATGAATGTTCCCCCATTGTAACTACTCTATAATTCTTGCATCTTTCATTAATTTTCTTGCAGATTTGTTCCTCCACATCCTTCCCATTAGCTGATGGCCGATGGACAACACCAAGCAATGTAAATGCACCTTTTTTGTTCTTTAGCTCTATCCAAATAGATTCTGTCCTTCACCCACCCACGCCCCCACCCACCCCCACTCCCACCTCCCATCTCCCCACACATGCCCCCGGGACTTTCACTCTCTCCAGCACTATAATGTTCTCCTTACTCAATACCACCACCCTTACTCCTTTTCTCCCTTTCCTATTTTTTCTGAACACCTTGTATCCAGGAATATTTAACACCCAGTTCTGCCCTTCTTGGAGCCAGATCTCTGTTATAGCCACAACAACATATTTCCATATGGTAATCTGCACCTGTACCTCACCAGTCTTATTAACCACACTCCGTATTCACATACATGCACATCAACCCTGATGTCAACTTTATTGCTTCCTCCCTTCCTCAGACCCCAACTAATAACTTTATAAACCCTACTATAGTGCTATCCATCTCTCCCAGTATTCTGTGCAGTTTAGAATTCCTCTCTGATGTTTACCCCTGATTCCCACACCCCTGTCAATTTAGTGTAAACCCTCTCCAGCAGCACTAACAAATCACCCTGCAAGGAAATTAGTCCAGCTCTGTTCAGGTGCAACCGTCCGGCCGGTACAGAGCCCTCATTCTCCAGAACTGGTCCCAGTGTCCAGAAATATAAACCTCACTGCTTCTGCAGCATCCTTCCAGCCACACATACATCTGTGCAATCCTCCTATTTCTGTACTCACTCGCACGGGGTACTGGGAGTAATCCGGAGATTACTGCTTTGAGATGGCTAACTTCTTTCCCAGCACCCGGAATTCTGACTGCAGGACCACCTTCCACTGTCTGCCCAGCTCATTCGTACCGATGTGGACCACGACTGCTGGCTGTTCACCCCCCACATTTAGGATGCTCTGCAGCCACTCAGTGATATCCTTGACCCTGACACCAGGGAGAAAACACACCATCCTGGATACATGTCTGCGGCCTCAGAAACGCTCGTCTGTTCCCGTGACTATCGAATATCCTGTCACTGTCAACATTCTAGTCTTCCCTGTACCCCCTCCCACCCCCAGTACAGGTGAGACAGCCAGGGTACCATGACCTTGTCTCTGGCTGCAGTCCCCAGATGAAACATCACATTCCTCAGTATTGAATACTGGTTGGAGAGTGATATGCACTCTGGGGTCTCCTGTGCTACCTGCCTGATTCTTCCTGACGTCTGGTGATCACCCATTCCCTCTCTCTCTCTCTGCATACCCATAAGCTGTGGGGTGACCACATCTATAAACGTGCTCTCCACAAATCACTCAACCTCACATATACACTGCAGTGACATCCATGGTCCCACCATCTGCAGCTTGTACATCATCCCAGACAGCAGGATGAGGGGGAGGTGGGAGTTAAGAAGGGGCATAAGGCAGGAACATAATGTCATCCTGAATACTCCCGGTGCTGCCGGATGCCATGGGCTCTGTCACTGCCGTTCCCATGAGGTGGGGAACCATTTCCTCCCTCAGGCTCAGGGGATGAAGCTATGCCTGGTCCCCGCCGGTTCACTGCTGCTCCCTGTGATTATGGGTCACCTTGTCCTGCAAGAGAGAGGGCAGAATTTCAGTGATGGTGTTGCACTGTGTCTGGGTGATATGCCTGCCATAGCTGAATAGCTGGTGGTATGTGAAGGCAGTGAGAGGTGGATGTGAGGCTGGTATCAGTGGAAGGTATGTAAAGGTGATGTGGAGTATGTGAATGTTGAGTGTGAGTCCTGAGTGTTAGGGACTGCTGATGGGTGAGTGATGGGGGTGTGGTACATTGAGTCGTGTGAGAGGTTGGTGATGTTGGGGTAGGAGATGCCATGTGGTGATGAATTCACTGACATTGACCACCCGTGTGAGTTCATTTAACTTCTTCTGACACTGCTGCCAGGTCCTCGGGGCCAGACTTCTTGCATTGACCTCCCTGGCCACCTGCTCCCATTCCCTTCAAAGTGCGGTTCTTGAGAGTCTCCACCCCACCCCACAGAAACATGGCCTCTCTTCTCCTGTCACCCTCCATGACTAAGGCCTCCAGCACCACATCCGTGAACCGCAGAGCCCTGTGCTAGTATTCCATCTACCTTTTCTCCAATTGCAGCATTCACAGTCAGCAGCAGCAGCCTCCTGTGATTCAGTGCAGCTTCATTTTAAGAGGGACAGACTGTCTTTAAAGGCTGAATCCTGGCTGAAACACGTGCTAGTCTCAGAAACTGTTAAGGCTCCTGTTAAGCGTACAGACAGACAGCAGCGTGGGTCACCCTGGGCGGCCCCTCGACTTAATGGAAATGAAATGTGGAGGCCGCAGCAATTTTGTGTCACCTGCCTCAACTGGCAGATCATGACCCTTCTGCCCAAAAAGCGATGCAAACCCTGTTTTCTCCCTCTTTCTATTTTCCTTTCCCTCTTTCCCCTTTCTCATTCTCTCTCCCTTCACTCTCTGTCTGCTGCTCATAGAATTAGAGGCATATGCAGCACAGAAGGAGGCTATTCGGTCCTTTGTGTTGGTGCTGTTTCTTTGAAAGAGCTGTCTAATTATTACCACTCTCCTTCTTTATCCCAGACTCTTTTTTTCGCCTTTTCCTGTCTTTTTTAAAAATTTCCTTTTGAAAGATATTATTGAATCTACTTCCACCATATTTTCGGGCAGTGAATTCCAGATCCCAACAACTCGCTGTGAAGGAAAATTCTCCTCATTTCACCTCTGGTTCCTTGTCAATTACCTTCAATCTGTGTCTTCTTAATACTGAACTTTCTGACACTGGAAACAGTTTCACATTAATTACTCTCTCAAAACTCTTCATGATTTTGAATTCGATATTAAATCTCCTCTTACCCTTCACTGCTCTAAAGAGAAAAATCCCAGCTTTTCCAATCTCTCCATGTAACTGAATTCCCAGATCCCTGGTGCCATATGATTAAAATTCTGCTATTCCATGTGTCATGTACTGGGATGTGCTGTCGTGTTTTATATAGATTTAACATAACTTCCCAGTTTTGTTTTCTATCCCTCTATTTATAAAGCCCAGGATCTCATATGCTTCATTGCCTGCATTGTTAACTTGTCCTGTGATCGTCAACGATTTACACATAAACTGCCCAGGTCTCTCTCTTCTTTCACTCCCTTTACACTGTAACATGTAGCTTGTGTTGTCTCTCCACAGACATCCTTCTAAAATGTATTACCTCACATCTCTGCTGTGACAATTCAAATTTCAGAAGATTGAAAACATTGTTTTCAGTCCCTGCTCCTAACTTCATTTCCTAGCTACCGACTCTATCCCTCTCCCTGGCAACCGTGTGAGACTAAACCAGACTGTTCACACCTTGGTATCCTATTTGACCCCGAGATGAACATCTGACCACATATGCACACCTTCACTAAAACCGCCTATCTGCACCTAGAAAAGCATAGACAAATCATAGAATGTTTACAACACAGAAAGAGGCCACTTGGCCCATTGTGACTCTGCTGTCCAAAAAACGACCTCCACAGCCCACTCCCGCCTTCCAGCATTTGGTCTCTAGCTCTGCAGATTAAATCACTTGAGGTGTAACAGGCACATTTAAAATGAGATGAGGTTTTCAGCCCCTTCTACCATTTCAGAAAGTGAGTTCCAGACCCCTACCCCACCACACCCTGGGTTATTATTTTCCTCATCTCCCCTCTAATTTTTCTACCAATCTTTTAAGTCCATGCCCTGCTGTAACTGATCTCTCTGCTAAGGTGAATAGACCCTTCACCTCCACTATATCCACGGCCCTCTACCTTTTGTACGTTTCAATCAGATTTCCCCTCAGCCTTCTCTGTTCCAAGGAGAACAACCCCAGCCTATCTAATCTTTCTTCATAGTTGCATTTTCCCAGTCCCGGCAACATGTTTGTTAATCTCCTCTGTACCCTCTCTCGTACAATTACATCATTTATGTAATGAGGTGACCAGAACTACACTCAGTACTCAAGTTGTGGCCGAACCAATGATTTACGTAGTGCCAGCATAACTTCAATGCTCTTATATTCTTTACCTCAGCGAATAAGGGAAAGCATTCCATATGCCTTCTTAATCACCTTATTGACCTGTCCTGCTACCTTCAGCTATCTGTGGGCATTCACTCAAAGGTCAGTCACTACCTCTACACTTCTCAGTATTCTCCACCCCTCAGGATTTGGTCGTCACTGTCTGCGCCTGCATTTATTGCCCATCCTCATTGCCCTTGAACTGAGTGGCTTGTGAAGCCATTTAAGAGTCCATCACATTGCTGTGGGTCTGGAGTCACATGTGGCCAGATCAGATAAGGTCAGCGGATCTCCTTCCCTAAAGGACATTAGTAAACCAGATGGGCTTTTCAAACAATCGACAATGGTTTCATGGTCACCATTAGAGTAGCTGTTTAATTCCAGAACTATTAATTGATTTCAAATTTCATTATGTGTCATGGTGGGATTCGAATCTACGTCCCCAGAGTGTTAACCTGGGTTTGCTGGATTTACAAGTGCAGTGACATTGCCACTACACCACTGTCTCCATTAAATGCTGCTGGAAACATCCCTCCAGTCGCTAAACCGCCTGTCAGCAATTACTCTTTCTTTCCTGCCACTGAGCTAATTTTGCATCCGCCTTGCTGCATTTCCCTGGATCCCCTGGGATTTTATTTTTAACAAGTCTGCTATGTGGGCCCTTGCCAAAAGCCTTGCTAAAATCCAAGTAGACGCATCAACGACATTAACCTCATCTATCGTCCTTGTTACTTCATCAATAAATCATGCAAGTCAGTCAGACACGATCTTGCCTCAACACATCTATGGTGATTGTCCTTGATAAACCTGTGCCTTTCTAAGTGACAGTTTATCCTGTCTCTCAGAATAGATTCCAATAATTTTCCCACTCTGAGGTTAGACTGACTGGCCTGTAGTTATTCGGTCTATACTTCACTCCCTTTTTATACAGTGGTACAATGTTAGCAGTTCTCCAATCCTCCATCACCACACCTGTATCCAGTGAGGACTGGAAAATCATGGACATACCTTTGGCTATTTCTCGTGTTGCTTCTCTTAACAACTGGGGTACATTTCATCACGCCATGGTGATGTATCAACTTTCAATGAGGCTAATTCCATTAGTAATTCCTCTCTGTCTATGTTTATCACATCCAATAATTCACACTCCTCCTCCTTAACTGAAATATCTGCACCGTTCCCCTCTTTTGTGAAGACAGTCACAAAGTATTCATTAAGAACCATATCAGTAACTACTGTCCCTACACATAGGTTACCTTTTCGGTCATTAATGGGCTCTACTCTCTCCTTAGTTGTCCTCTTAGCCTTAATGTATTGAAAGAAAAAACATACATGGGTTCACCTTGATTTAGTTTGCCAATATTTTTTTTATGATCTCTCCTTGCTTTCGTAAATTCCTTTTTGATATTAGCCCTCCACTTTCTATACTCCTCTTGGTTTTCTGTTGCATTGAGTTCTCGGTGTGGACATAAGCTTGCCTTTCCTGCTGTATCTTACCCTGCAAGCTCCTTGACATCCATGGGGCTGGGGAATGAGACTGACTTGATTTATCTACAAAGCGCTGGCAGGGACTCGATGAGTTGAAATTTCCCATTCAGCGCCAGAATTGACGATGCCACTATGACTCTATGACATGGGTATTCTATTACAACAACTTTCCTATACTGGGAAAGTTTATAATGGACTGGACAGCATCACCCTGTTGAACCCCGTGATGTAAGTGAAATGTTTGATGCCCCAGAACATGGTTAACAAATGTCCTTCACAAACAGAGTAAATAAGTTCAGCCCAACTCACAATTCTGGATCATTCACAATGGGGAGTAGTTTCACCTGGTTTTCTCAACATAGGACAGCAGCCAGGCTTTTCACTGTGTCCCCCACCTCCATGTGGAAAGTCTTGTCAGGGTTAGGTGAGAGAAGACACGTTGCCTGGGCGACAGCTTTCTTCAATTGTGTTACTGCTACTTACTGCCACTCTTCTGTCCAACCCGGTTAAACCTGGTCATTATCACCATTAGGTAGTTCATAAAGAGGAGTCGCAGTCTCTGCACATCGAGGGATGAGGGTCCGCTGATACCCCACCAGCCTGAGGATGGGACACCGGGCAGTCTTTATGGTGGACAGGGGTAGACACTGGATGGTCTCGACCTGATGTTGGTCTGGGCTGATGGTGGATGATCCAATCTTGACACCTGCAACGCTGACACGATCTTACATCAGCTGGGTCTTACGTGGATGGTCTTTTAGTCCAACTCCCAAAGTAATTGCAGTAGTTCCTGTAAAAGGGTTAAATGTGTAGACACGGTCTCTGGTGATGTGGAGATCATCGACATGTTAAGGCGAGGTGGAAGACTGTGAAAATCTCAGATGGGCACGGCCATACGTTTGTGGAGAAAAGTGGGGTTATTGTGGAACCCCTTGTGACAGACATGTCCAGGGGTATCTCTGATCCTCAGAAGTGAATGTGAATTTAAATTGTTTCTCTAGTTTTACTGGGATACTCCAATAACCATTAGAGATATCCAGGGTGGTGAAGTCAGCCCTGTTGCTGGGAATCCGGGAGAGTAGGGTGGGTGTCTCTCAGACAACCGGGTTCACACAGGGGTGACTGAGTTAAGTTTGTGGTCGTCAAAAGACAGTCACCAGCTGCCATCCGGTTTTCTAACCGGCCAAATCGGGCAGTTAATAATGATTGTGTCTTTGTGAATTACACCCTGGTATAACAATGAACTGATAGTGTCTGGAATATATGATATAATCTCAGCTCGGTAAGAATACTGCTTCATGGAGCATGCAATGGTCAGTTAATTTCTTCAGGTCTGCTCATGTTTCCACAGTCATCGTTATGAGTTGTGATTACACTCAGCACCGACTCGAGAATCGCCTGCACCTCAGGGTCATCAGAGGTGACTGGTTCACACTCCTCTGATATTTTAATCAGGAATATTGAGGGTGCAATGGACACCAGAGTAGGGGTATGGTTTAATGTTCTAAAATATACAAATATAGGAATAATCAATTACTGCTGATAACCTTTGAGCACATTACTGCCCAGTAGTCCCTGTCCATTATGCAGGATCATAGAAAAGGGAGGCAGGACTTTGACATGAACTCTGTTCGCTCTCCTACACCACTGTAAGATCTGATCTCGGTTCACAGTTTACCCAAAAGGAGGTCGAAGGGTCACAAGCAGTTTATTGCAAGGAAACTATTGGAAAAACAAATTGGAGGGGCAGGAATAATGTCGACTTGGAGTGGCAGGGATTAATTAGAGATAGTCAGCAGGGCTCTGCCAGGAGGTAATCCTGTCTAACTAACTTGATTATTTTTTTTCGAGGCAATGACTTGATGTGCAGATGAGGGTAAAGCAGTTGATGTAGTCTACATGGACTTTTGCAAGGCTTTTGATAGGATCCTGCATGGGAGATTGGTTAAGAAGGAAAGAGCCCATGGGATCCAGGGCAATTTAGCAAATTGCATCCAAAATTGGCTTAGTGGCAAAAGGCAGACCATGCTGGTCGAGGGTTGTTTTTGTGAGTGGAAGCCTGTGGTGACTGGTGTACCACCGGGATCGGTGCTGGGACCCTTACTGTTTGTAGTGTGCATTAATTATTTGGACGTGGCTATAGGAGGTATGATCAGTAAGTTCGCAGATGGCACTAAAATTGGTTGTGTTGTAAATCCTGAGGAGGAAAGCCTTAGATTACAGAATGATATAGCTGGGCTCGTAAAATGGGTGCCGCATTGGCAAATGGAATTTAATCCTGAGAAGTGTGAGGTGATCTCTTGTGGGAGGACTAACAAGGCAAGGAAATATACAATGGCTGGTAGGACCCTAGGAAGTACAGAGGGTCAGAGGGACCTTAGAGTACTTGTCCCGAGATAACGGAAGGCAGCAACACAGGTAGATAAGGTGGTTAGGAAGGCATGTGGGATACTTTCCTGTACTAGCTGAAGCATGGAATATAAGAGCAGGGAGGTTATGATGAAGCTGTATAAAACGCTATTTAGGCCACAGCTGGAGTACTGTGTACAGTTCTGGTTGCCACACTATAGGAAGGATGTGATTGCATTGAGTGAGAGGGTGCAGAATAGATTCACCAGGATGTTGCCTGGGCTGGAGCATTTCAGCTATGAAGAGAGACTGAAAAGGCGAGGGTTATTTTCTTTAGAGCAGAGAAGTCTGAGGGTGTCGTGATTGAGATATACAAAATTCTGAGGGGCATCGATAGGTTAGATTGGAAGAAACCTTCTTTTTCCTCTTAGCTGAGGGGTCAATAACCAGGGGATATTGATTTAAGGTAAGGGGCAGGAGGTTGAGAGGGGATTTGAGGAAAATAATTTTCACCCGGAGGGTGGTTCGCTTCTGGAACCCTCTGCCTGAAGAGGTGGTGGAGGCAGGAAACCTTACTACATTTAAGAAGTATTTAGATGAGCACTTGAAACGCCATAGCATACAAGGCTACAGGCCAAGTGCTGGAACTGGGATTAGAATAGTTAGGTGTTTGATGGCCGGAACAGGCATAGTAGGCCGAAGGGCCTGTTTCTCTGCTGTATTTCTGTCCAACTGTATGACTCTATTGAGGAGTAACAGTTCAAATACAGCACAGCATCAGAATAAACATAGTAGACATACGCCCTGTGGCAGGTGAGAAAGGCTTTCTGGCAATGGATCAGATGTTCTAAGCTATTATTGAAGACGTTATAGCAGGGCACGTGGAAAAATTCAAAGTGATCAGGCAGAGTCAACATGGCTTTGTGAAAGGGAAATGATGTTTAACCAATGTATTGGAGTTCTTTGAAGAAGTAACATGCGGTGTGGATAAAGGGGAACTGATGGATGCACTGAACATAGATTACCTGAAGGCATTTGATAAGGTACCACATCAGACGTCATTGTGGAAAATAAAAACTCATGGTATAGGGGGGTAACATATTGGCATGGATAGAAGATTGGCGAGCTAACAGGAAACAGAGAGTAGGCATATATGATTGGCAAGATGCTACGAGTGGTGTGCCACAGGGATTATTGCTGGGGCCTGAACTTTTTACAATTTATATAAATGACTTGGATGAATGGACCGAAGGTATGGTTGTAAAATTTGCCAATGACTCAAATATAGGTAAGATGGTAAGTTCTGAAGAGGACATAAGGCCGCTACAAAGGGATATAGATAGGTTATTTGTGTGAGCAAAGATATAGCAAATGGAGTATAATGTGAGAAGAGGTGAAATTGTCCATTTTGGCTGGAAGACTTGTCTGTTAACTCGAGACTTGACTATTCTAATACACTCCTGGCTGCTCTCCCACATTCTCCTCTCTGTAACCTTGTGGCCATCCAAAACTCTGCCGCCATCTTTTAATTTACACCAAATTCAATTCACCCAACATCCCTGTGCTCAGTGACCTACATTGGCTCTTGGTCCAGGAACACCTCAATTTTAATATTCTTACTCATGCGATCAAATCCCTCCATGTCCTCACCCCTCTGATTATCCCACTCCCTGACCATTTCCAATATTCGTGAATCTGGTTCATCTTAAAGTCTTTTTCGAATTCCCTTTTTAAAGTGAGTTTCTTTCCATCTGTCTCTCTCCCTGACCACACATTTCATCTCTCCAGCTCCACAGGGGCGGTGAAAGTTTGGATCCATAAAAATGTGTGAGCTGCACGGCCGGTCACATCCAGCACATTGTACAGGACAGCGAGGCTGGCCAAGGTGCAAGAGTGGGTGTAACATGTGTGTGTCTGTCGCGTGAGGAGGGAATTGAATGTGAGGTCAATCAGCCATTCAGGCAGCTTTGATGTACGCCTTTGAAAGTTGGTCCACCGACCACCTGTTAGTCACTCTCAGCTGAACACACATTCAGCAGCAAGCGGAACCCACTCTAGTGTTATTTAAAAGGACCAGGCATCCGAATTACAGGCGAGGGGCTTTTGACTTACTTCTGCTATTGTAAAGTTAGTGGAGGTGCTGTGGATGGTTTTCTGGAGGTTGTGCTGTGAGCTACTGCAGACATTCTGGGAGGACAGATGATGTGGTGACCCAACACTGGACGAGGTATGTGGACTGTAGTTACAGTGTCTCTGTGTCTGTAACATGACTAACAAATGGAGCAGAGGATGCAGAGAGGGGAAGCTCTGTAAAGAGGGAGGAGGGGGGGGGCTCTGCCCTACCCTCCCCGGATTTTCCAAGAGCACTTTTCCCACCTATACCTAACCCAGGAGCAGTGTGTGGGTGACTCTGATTCAATATGCAGATGGTCACAGAGCTGTGTCACTTCCTGCAACACGACCTGGAGGCTCACACCAGGGTGAGGACGGAGCTGTCAGTGGCTGTTAAGGTCACAGTTTTATTGAACGTCTATGTATCTGGATCTTTCCAGGCAGGAGCAGGAGACATGGAGTCATAGAGAGGAATGGAGTCATTTACAACACAGAAGGAGGCCATTCACCTCCTCCATGCCAGCTCACTGTGGAACAATCCAGTCATTCCCACTCTCCCGCTCAATCACTGTATCCCTGCAAGTTCATTTCCTTCAGGTGCCCATCCAGTTTCCTTTTAAAATCATTGATTGTCTCGGCTTCCACCAGCCTCATGGGCAGTGAGTTCCAGCTCATTACCATCCACTGTGTAAAAAAGTACTTCCTCATATTCCCCCTGTATCTCTTACCCAAAACCTTCCATCTGTGTCCCCTAGTCTGTGCTTCATCAGTTAATGGGAACAGTTTTTCCTTGTCTATCTTATCTAAACCTGTCAAAATCATGAGGGGTCTGGACAGAGTAGGTGGGGAGAAACTGTTCCCACTTGTCAAAGGATCAAAAATGGATGGGCACAGATTTAATGTACTTGTTCAAAGAAAACAATGCGAGCATGAGGAAAACATTTTTGCACAGTGAGTGGTTAGGTTCTGGATTACACTGTCTGAGAGTGCGATGGAGGCAGGTTCACTTCAGGAATTGGAAAGGGAATTATATAGTGACCTGATAAGGAATAATGTACAGGGTTGTGGGAAATAGACACTAAGTGAATTGCTCACTCAGTGAGCCGGTGCAGATATGATGGGCCGAATGGCCTCCTTCTGTGCTGCAATAAATCTGTGATTTTCTGTGATTCTGTCACAATCTTGCACACTTCTAGTAAATATTCCCGCAATCTTCTTTACTCCAGGGAGAACAATCCCAGTTTTTTCCAGACTAACCTTGTTGCTAAAATCCCCCATCCCTGGAACCATTCTGGTAAATCTCCACTGCACCCTCTCAATGGCCCTCACATCCTTCCTAAAGTGTGGTGAACAGAACTGTTCACAATACCCCACTTGGGGCCTAACCAGAGCTGTATACATTTTCAGCATAACTTCCCTGCTTTTGTACTCTATGCCTCTATTTCTGAATCCCGAGGTCTCATATGCTTTTTCATCACTCTCTCAATATGTCCGGCCACCTTCAAAGATTTATACACATCCACACACAGGTCCGTCTGTTCCTGCACACACTGAAGAACTATACCATTCTGTCTGCATCGCCTGACACTATCCCTTCTGCCAAAATTCATCACCTCACACTCCTGTGTATTAAATTCGATCTGCCACTTCTCTGCCCATTCTGCCTTTCTATCCGTGTCCTGTTGCAGGCAGTTTGTATCATCCTCACTGTTTGCCTGTCCTCCAAATTTGGTATCATCGGCAAATTGTGAGACTCCACTCTGAATTCCAAGATCGAAGTCATTTATGTATAGCAAAAAAAAAGCAGAGGTCCTAGCACTGATCCTCGGGGAACACCCATTATCTACCATTCTCCAGTCAGAAAAACAAACATTTCAAACAATTCTCTGTTTTCTGTCCTGAAGCCAATTTTTGATTCAATTGGACACCGACCCTTCAATTTCATGAAGCTCAGTTTTGTTCACCAGCCTTTTATGTGGCACCTTATCAAACGCTTTTAAAAAAACCTTTATAAACAGCATCCACCACATTCCCTTCATCATTGTTATCTGATACATCATCAAACAATTCTATTAGATTAGTAAAGAATGATCTTCCTATTAAAAAAATCCATGCTGACAATCCTTAATTAACTCAAACCTCTATAAGTGCGTGTTGATAGTGTCTTCCCTTGATTATTGTTTCTAAAACCTTACTCACCACTGATGTTAAACTAACTGATCAGTAGTTACGAGGCCTGTGTGTTGTCCATTGATAATTCGGTGAGGTGAGGGTGACCATCTATCTCATCATTTTCTCCCTCATCAGGGAGAAGCTGGATGAGAGATCCCTTGGCTTTGTCAGGATAGCGGGATTCCTGATGGTGTAGGTGGCTCTGCCGGGCCCCCATATCAACAGGGAGAGGTACAGGGACTGAAAGAACTCTCACTCCATTAATGTACAGTTGGTGTGTGAGCATGTCCACTAACCTGGCAGCAGCCACCATAACTTCATTCTGAAGCAGTCAGCCGGTCCCAACACTTCGGAGCTCCATGCAGAACCAGAATCTGGTTCATCGGAGACAAATAAACCCCCCTCTAGACACGGCTCATGTTTCTACATCCTCAAACCACCCCCACCGCCAACCAACCTCACACAATTAACATGTGTATAATGTGAGCAATGCAGTCACCAAGAACATGGTGGAACAGACCATCGGTGTGATGAAGCAATGTTTCTGATATCTGAACCGCTCGGGGCGAGCCCTCCAGTACACACTGGAGCAGGTGTCAAAGTTCATGGTGTTCTGCTGCACCATTCACATCATCACCATCATGAGGACACAGGCATTGGCACCAGGAATCCGGAGGCTACCTCAGGAGGAGGAGGCAGGAAGGATATTTCCTGGATCCCTTCCAGCCGGACAGGCTGTCGGAGAGACCCTGCTAAAATTCGAGCTCCCATAGGACAACTTCCCTTTCCCTCCATGGATCCCCCATTCTCCACCATTACACCCATCTGACACGCCTCATCACAGCGTCCCCTTGGTCACCATCCTGCTATGAAACAATCAGAATTAATACATTACAGAAGGACCAATTCAGCCTTTCGTGTCTGCACTGGCTCTCTGAATGAACAATTCACCGAATGCCGTTCCCTGCATTCTCCATGTAACCTGCACACTCTTCCTTCTCAGATTAAAGTCTATTCAGCTTCAGTTGAACCTGCCTCCACCACACTCTCAGGCAGTGCATTCCAGACCCTGTTTCACTGTGTGAAAAAAGCTTTTCCTCATGTCGGCTTTGCACCTTTTACCCATTATTTTAAATCTGTGCCCTCTCGTTCTTGATCCTTTCACGAGTGGGAACAGTTTCTCTCTGTCTACTCTGTCCAGACACATCATGATTTTTGAAACCTCTAACAAATCAACTCTCAGCATTCTCCAAGCAAGGAAAACAGTCCTAACTTCTCCAATCTATCTTCATAACTGAAATTCCTCATCCTGGGAATCATTCTCGTGAATCTTTTCTGCACTCTCTCCAATGCCCTCACGTCTTTCCTCAAGTGTGGTGTCTAGAACTGGATGCAATACTCCAGCTGAGGCCGAAGTAGCGTCTTATGCAAGTTCAATACAGCATCCTTGCTCTTGTACTCTATGTCCCTATTAATAAAGCCTAGGGGATTATATGATTTATTAAATGCTCTCTCAACCTGTCCTGCCACCTTCAATGACTTATGCACATATACACCCAGGTCGATCTGCTCCTTCACCCCCTTTAGAATTGTAACCTTTATTTTACATTGTCTCTCCATGTTCTTCCTACCAAAATGAATCACTTCACGTTTCTCTGCATTGAACTTCACCTGCCACCTGTCTGCCCATTCCAGCAACATTTCAATGTCCTTTTGAAGTTCTTCACTATCCTCCTCACAGTTCACAATACTTCCAGTTTCATATCATCTGTAAACTTTGCCTGTACACCAAGGTCTGGGTCATTAATATATATCAGGAAAACAAAGGATCCGAACACTGATCCCTGGGGAACTCCACTACAAACCTTCCTCCAGCCTGAAAAACATCTATTAACCACTACTCTTTGTTTCCTGTCACTCAGCTAATTTCGTATCCATGTTGCAACCCCCGTCCCTTTTATTCCATGAGCTGCAAGTTTGCTCACAGGTCTGTTGTGTGGCACTGTGTTAAAATGTTTTTGCACGCAGAGAGTGGTTAAATGTCTGGAATGCACTGCCTGAGTGTGGTGGAGGCAGGTTCCATTGAAACGGAGTAGACTGTTATATGAAAATCCATGTTTACCACATCAACAGCATCACCCTTATCAACTCTCTCTGTGACCACCTCAAAAATCTCCAGCAAGTTAGTTAAACATGATTTTCCCTTAAGAAATCCATGCTGGCTTGCTTAATTAACTCGCATATTTAGAGAGATACAGCACTGAAACAGGCCCTTCAGCCCACCGAGTCTGTGCCGACCATCAACCACCCATTTTATACCAATCCTACACGAATCCCATATTCCTACCACATCCTCACATTTCCCTACCACCTACCTTTACTAGGGGCAATTTATAATGGCCAATTTACCTACCAACCTGCAAGTCTTTAGGCTGTGGGAGGACACCGGAGCACCCGGAGAAAACCCACGCAGACACAGGGAGAACTTGCAAACTCCACACAGGCAGTACCCAGAATTGAACCCGGGTCACTGGAGCTGTGAGGCTGCGGTGCCAACCACTATGCCACTGTGCCACCCATATGTCCATGTGATTATTGATTTTGCCCAAAATTACTTTTTCTAGAAGTTTTCCCACCACTGTAGTTAAACTGACTGGCCTGTTGTTGCTGGGTTGATCTTTACACCCTTTTTTGACCAAGGGTGTAACGTTTACAATTCTCCAGTCCTCTGGCATCACCCCGAGTCCAAGGAAGACTGAACATTTATGTCCAGTTCCTCTGTGATCTCCACCCTCACTTCCCTCAGAATCCTTGGATACATCCCATCTGCTCCTGGTGTTTTATCCACTTTAAGTACAGACAGCCTATCTAATACTTCCTCTTTATCAATTTTAAACCCCACTAGTGTCTGACTTACCTCCTCTTTCAACATTGCCTGGGTTGCATCTGAGAACCATAGAAAGTTTATGGCACAGAGAGAGACCACTTGGCCCATCGTGTCTATGCTGTCTGTAAAACGATCCATCCATTCCGATCCTAACTTCCAGCATTTGATTGATTACAGCACTTGAGGTGCCTATCCAGACATCTTTTGAATGAGTTGTGGGTTTCTGCCTCAACTACCCTTTCGGACTGTGAGTTCCAGACTCCCACCACCCGCTGGGTGAAAAATAAAATCCGCAGCTCACTTATAATCTTCCTACCAATCACTTTAAATCTATGCCCGCTTGTCACTGACCTCTTTGCTAAAGGGAATAGACCCTTCACCTCCACTCTAACTAGGCCCCTCAACATTTTGTACATTTCAATCAGATTTTCCCTCAGCCTTCTCTGTTCCAAGGAGAACAAGCTCAGCTTACCCAATCTTTCCTCATAGCTGCACTTTTCCAGTCCTGGCAACATCCTCATAAATCTCCTCAGTACCCTCTCTAGTGCAATTACATCCTTTCTGTGATGAGGTGACCAGAACTGCACACAGTACTCAAGTTGTGGCCTAAGCAATGAGTATTACTGTTCCAGCATAACCTCCCTACTCTTATATTCTATACCTCGGCTAATAAAGGAAAGGATTCCGTATCTTCTTCCTGGTTAAAGACAGATGCAAAGTATTTATTTAGTACCTCAGCTATGCCCTCTGCCTCCATGTGTAAATCCCATTTCTGGTGCTGAGTCAGCCCCATTCCTCCTTTTACTACCCTTTGTACTATTTATATGTTTGCATAAAACATTGGAATTTTCTTTTATGCTAGCTGCCAGTCTCTTTTCATGCTCTCTCTTTGCTTCTGTTATTTGCTTTTTCACTTCCCCTCTGGACCCTCTATATTCAGCCTGGTTCTCAATAGAACTTTCTACCTGGCCTCTGTCATAAGTTTGAACATCGGTGAATAACTTTCTCAACTTTTTGTGCGACCTTCAAAGATCTGTGTGAATACACTCCAAGTTGTTCTGTTCCTGTCTCCTCATTTAAACAGTACCCATTTGTTTATATTGCCTTCCCTTACGCTTCCTGCAAAAACATATCACTTCACACTTCACAGTGTTAAATGTCATCTGCCATGTTCCTCCCCATTTCACCAGTCAGTCTCCATCATCCTGAAGTCTGTTACTATCATTCTCACTGTGTATTAACATTTCCAACTTTCCTGTCATCTGGAAACTTTGACATTATCCCCTCTGTACACAAGCCCATCGCATTAACATACAGCAACAGTAATCCCAACAGTGACCGTGGGGAACCCCACTGTGTACTTCCCTCCAGACTGAACAATAACCATTCTCCACTACTGCCTGCTTTCTGTCACTGAGCTAATTTCCTGCATGCTGCCATTGAAAATAAAAGACTTTCATTGATGTAGCGCCTTGAATGACGACTGCATGTCCCAAAGTGATTTACAACAAATGAGGACTTTCTAAAGTGTAGTCACACTTGTAATGTAGGAAACAGGGCAGACAATTTCTGCACAGCAAGATCCCACAAGCAGCAATGTGATCATGATCAGATCTGTTTTTGTGATGTTGATTGAAGGAGAAATATTGACCAGGACAACGGGAATAATCCCTTGCTCTGCTTCTACATAGTGCGGTGGGATCTTTAACAACCACGTGAGAGGACAGACTGCAAATTGGTTTAAAGTTTCATTGGATAGACTGCACCTCTGACAGTGCAGCACACCCTCAGTACTGCACTGCAATGTCAGCATTGATTCTTGTGATCAAGTCCTGCAGTGACACTTGATCCTAGAAGCTTGTGACTGAAAGGGGAGAGAGATACAAACTGAGCCACGGCTGATATTGGTCCTTTTATCGCATGTGTTTCTAACATGACAACATGGATGTTATTAGAATTAGAATTAGAACATTACAGCGCAGTGCAGGCCCTTCGGCCCTCGATGACGCGCCGACCTGTGAAACCATCTGACCTACACTATTCCATTTTCATCCATATGTCGATCCAATGACCACTTAAATGCCCTCAAAGTTGGCGAGACTACTACTGTTGCAGGCAGGGCGTTCCACGCCCCTCCTACTCTCTGAGTAAATAAACTACCTCTCATATCTGTCCTATATCTATCACCCCTCAACTTAAAGCTATGTCCCCTCGTGTTTGCCATCACCATCCGAGGAAAATGACTCTCACTATCCACCCTATCTAACCCTCTGATTATCTTATATGTCTCTATTAAGTCACCTCTCCTCCTCCTTCTCTCCAACGAAAACAACCTCAAGTCCCTCAGCCTTTCTTCGTAAGACCTTCCCTCCATACCAGGCAACATCCTAGTAAATCTCCTCTGCACCCTTTCCAAAGCTTCCACATCCTTCCTATAATGTGGTGACCTGAACTTCACGCAATACTCCAGGTGCGGTCTCACCAGAGTTTTGTAAAGCTGCAGCATGACCTCGTGGCTCCGAAACTCGATCCCCCTACTAATAAAAGCTAACACACCATATGCCTTCTTAACAGCCCGATTAACCTTGGTAGCAACCTTCAGGGATTTATGTCCCTGGACACCAAGATCTCTCTGTTCATCTGCATTACCAAGAATCTTCCCATTAGCCCAGTACTCTGCATTCCTGTTACTCCTTCCAAAGTGAATCACCTCACACTTTTCCGCATTCAACTCCATTTGCCATCTCTCAGCCCAGCTCTGCAGCCTATCTATGTCCCTCTGTACCCTACAACATCCTTCGGCACTATCCACAACTCCACCAACCTTAGTGTCATCCGCAAATTTACTAACCCACCCTTCTACACCCTCATCCAGGTCATTTATAAAAATGACAAACAGCAGTGGCCCCAAAACAGATCCTTGCGGTACACCACTAGTAACTAAACTCCAGAATGAACATTTGCCATCAACCACCACCCTCTGTCTTCTCTCAGCTAGCCAATTTCTGATCCAAAGCTCTAAATCACCTTCAACCCCATACTTCTGTATTTTCTGCAATAGCCTACCGTGGGGAACCTTATCGAACGCCTTACTGAAATCCATATACACCACATCCACTGCTTTACCCTCATCCACCTGTTTGGTCACCTTCTCGAAAAACTCAATAAGGTTTGTGAGGCACGGCCTCCCCGTCACAAAACCGTGCTGACTATCTCTAATGAACTTATTATTTTCAAGATGATTATAAATCCTGTCTCTTATAACCTTTTCCAACATTTTACCCACAACTGAAGTAAGGCTCACAGGTCTATAATTACCAGGGCTGTCTCTACTCCCCGTCTTGAGCAAGGGGACAACATTTGCTATCCTCCAGTCTTCCTGCACTGTTCCTGTCGACAATGACGACATAAAGATCAAGGATAAAGGCTCTGAAATCTCCTCCCTGGCTTCCCAGAGAATCCTAGGATAAATCCCATCTGGCCCAGGGGACTTATCTATTTTCCTACTTTCCAAAATTGTTAACATCTCCTCCTTGTGAACCTCAAACCCATCTAGCCTAGTAGTCTCAGTATTCTCCTCGACAACATTTTCTTTCTCTACTGTAAATATTGACGAAAAATATTCACTTAACGTTTCTCCTATCTCCTCTGATTCCACACACAACTACCCACTACTATCCTTCATTGGCCCTAATCTAACTCTAGTCATTCTTTTATTCCTGATATACCTATAGAAAGCCTTAGGGTTTTCTTTGATCCTATCTGCCAATGACTTCTCGTGTCCTCTGCTTGCTCTTCTTAGCTCTCCCTTTAGATCCTTCCTGGCTCGCTTGTAACTCTCAAGCGCCCTAACTGAGCCTTCACGCCTCATCCTCACATAAGCCTTCTTCTTCCTCTTGACAAGCGCTTCAACTTCTTTATTAAACCACGGCTCCCTCGCTCGACAACTTCCTCCCTGCCTGACAGGTACAGACTTATCAAGAACACCCAGTAGCTGCTCCTTGAATAAGCTCCACATTTCTATTGTGCCCATCCGCTGCAGTTTCCTTCCCCATACTACGCATCCTAAATCTTGCCTAATCGCATCTTAATTTCCTTTCCCCAGCTATAATTCTTGCCCTGCGTTATATACCTGTCCCTGCCCATCGCTAAGGTAAACCTAACCGAATTGTGATCACTATCACCAAAGTGCTCACCTACATCTACATCTAACACCTGGCCGGGTTCATTACCCAGTACCAAATCCAATGTGGCATCGCGCCTGGTTGGCCTGTCTGCATACTGTGTCAGTAAACCCTCCTGCACACACTGGACAAAAACAGACCCATCTAAAGTACTCGAACTATAGTATTTCCAGTCAATATTTGGAAAGTTAAAGTCCCCCATAACCACTACCCTGTTACTCTCGCCCCTGTCGAGAATCATCTTCGCTATCCTTTCCTCTACATCTCTGGAATTATTCGGAGGTCTATAGAAGACTCCCAACAGGGTGACCTCTCCTCTCCTGTTTCTAACCTCGGCCCATACTACCTCAGTAGACGAGTCCTCAAACGTCCTTTCTGCCGCTGTAATACTCTCCTTGATTAACAATGCCACACGCCCCCCCCCCCCTTTTACCATCTTCTCTGTTCTTACTGAAACATCAAAATCCCGGAACCTGCAACATCCATTCCTGCCCCTGCTCTACCCATGTCTCCGAAATGGTCACTACATCGAGATCCCAGGTACCAATCCATGATGCAAGCTCACCCACCTTATTCCGGATGCTCCTGGCGTTGAGGTAGACACAATTTAAACCAGGTTCTTGCTTGCCAGAACCCTCTTGCGTCCTCGTCACCTTATCCCTGACCTCACTACTCTCAACATCCTGTACACTGGAACTACAATTTAGGTTCCCATTCCCCTGCTGAATTAGTTTAAACCCCCCCGAAGAGCACTAGCAAATCTCCCCCCGCCCCCCCCCCCCACCAGGATATTGGTACCCCTCTGGTTCAGGTGAAGACCATCCTGTTTGTAGAGTTCCCACCTACTCCAGAAATGCCCCAATTATCCAGGAAACCAAAACCCTCCCTCCTACACCATCCCTGCAGCCACGTGTTCAACTCCTCTCTCTCCCTATTCCTCGCTTCGCTATCACGTGGCACGGGCAACAACCCAGAGATAACAACTCTGTTTGTTCTCGCTCTCATCTTCCACCCTAGCTCCCTGAATTTCTACCTTAAATCCCCATCTCTCTTCCAACCTGTGTCGTTGTTATGTGGTACTTTCTCAAACGCATGTTGAAAGGATCGGAATATTGTGAAAGTACAGGCAGGAGTAATCATAGAATCATAGAATAGATTAGACTGAATTATGTCATTCGTCCCATCAAGTCTGTGCTGACCCTTTCAAAGACCCTTAGAAAATATGCGACATGTTTAGATAGAGGATCTGGATTGGCGCAGGCTTGGAGGGCCGAAGGGCCTGTTCCTGTGCTGTAATTTTTCTTTGTTCTTTGTTCTTTGTTCAATCCAGTTAGTCCCACCCCCTGGCTCATTCAATATATTCTTGAATTTTTTTCTGCTTCGGATATTTATCCAATTCCCTTTTGGGATCTATTATTGAATCTGTATCCATCAGCCTATCTGACAGTGCATTCCAAATCCAAACCACTCAGAAACAAAAATCCTCATGTCTGCTTCTTTTACCAAATGCCTGAAATCTGTGTCTCTTGGACATTGGAAATAGTTTCTCTTTGTTTAATTTATCTGAACCCTTCCTAATGTTAAATACCTCAGTCAAATATCCTCTGAAAGTTTCTTGCTCGAGGCAAAACAACCCCAGCTACATAACTGTAATCCCTCATGCCTGGACAAATTCTAGTAAAATAGTTATTTACCCTCTCCGAAGGCTTCATGTCCTTCCGAAAGTATGGTTCCCAGTATTCGACACAAGACTCCAGGTGCAGCTGAACTGGTATTTTATATATGTTTCACATAATGTCCTTGCTTTTGTTCTTTTTGCCTCTATTTATAAACCCGAGGATCCCATATATTTATTAACTGTCTAGTTAAACTTTCCTGCCACCTTCAAAGATTTGTGTACAAACACCCCAAGTGTCACTGTTATTTCACCATCTTTATAGTTACACCATTTAACTTGTATTGTCTCTCCTCATTCATCCTTTCAAGAAGTATTACCTCACACATCTGCAATTCCAATTAACTATTGAGAAGATTGAAGTCATTGTTTTCTGTCTCTGCTCCAAACATTTCCTTGTTACACACTTCATTCCTCTCCTTTGTAAATGTTTGAGACTAACCGAAACTGTTCACTTACTTGGTTACATAGTTCACCTTGAGATGCCTTGAGATGAGTTTCCTACCAAATATTCACACCATCAGTAAAACGGCCTATCTCCACCCTTGGTGGAGTTACATTGCTGGTTAAAGAGGAAATGAACGCAATAGTGAGGCAGGATATTAGCTCTGACGATGTCGAATATGTATGGGTAGAGCTGAGAAACACTAAGGAGCAAAAAACCTTAGTGGGGGTTGTATATAGACCCCCAGACTGTAGTGCTGAATTTGGGAATGGCATTGACCAGGTAATCAGAGACGCATGCGATAAAGGAACATCTGTAATTATGGGTTTCTTCAATCTGCATATAGATTGGGTAAATCAAATTGGTCACAATACATTGTGGAGGAATTCCTGGAGAATATACGGGATGGTTTCCAGGACCAATTCTTTAAGGAACCATCTGGAGAACAGGCCATCCTAGACTGGTTATTGTGTAATGAGAGAGGAATAATTGACAATCTAGTTGTGCCAGATCCCTTGGGGATGAACGACCATAATATGATAGAATTCTTCATCATGATGGAGAGTGACCTAGTTGATTCTGAGACTAGGGTCGTGAATCTTAATAAAGTAAGCAACGAAGGTATGAGGCATGATCTGTCGATGATACATTGGGAAACGTCACTTAAAGAGATGACCCTGGATAGGCAATGGCAAACATTCAAAGAGCGCATGGATAAACTGCAACAATTGTTTACTCCTGTCTGGCACAAAAGTAAACCGAAAAAGGTAGCCAAATCATGGCCTACAAGTAGAATTAGAGATAGCATTAGATCCAAGGAAGTGGCATATAAATTTTCCAGGATAAAACAACAGACCTGAGGATTGGGAGCAGTTTAAAATTCAGCAAAGGAGCACCAAGGGATTGATTGAGAAGGGGAAAATGGAGTATGAGAGTAAGCTTACGGGGAACATAAAAACTGACTGTAAAGGTATGTGAAGCAGAAAAGATTGGCGAAGACAAATGTAGGTCCGTTACAGTCAGAAACAGGGGAATGTATTCTGGGAAACAAAGAAATGGCTGACCAACTAAATGCATACTTTAGTTCTGTCTTCACAAAGGAGGACACCAATATAATCCCAGAAATGTTGGTAAATACAGGGTTTAGTGAGAGAGAGGAATTGAAAGAAATCAGTATTAGTGGAGAAATGGTGTTGGGGAAGGAGATGGTATTGAAGGCCGATAAATCCCCAGGGCCTGGTAATCTACATCCCAGAGTACTTAAGGAAGTGGCCCTAGAAATAGTGGATGCATTGGTGGTCATCCTCCAAGATTCTATAGACTCTGGAATTGTTCCTACAGATTGGAAGGTAGCTAATGTTACCCCACTATTAAAAATGGGAGGTAGAGAGAAAGCAGGGAATTATAGACCATTCAGCCTGACATCGGTCGTGGGGAAAATCCTGGAGTCCATTATCAAATATTTTGCAGCAGAGCACTTAGAGAACAGTAGAATCGGGAAGAGTCAGCGTGGATTTATGAAAGGGAAATCATGCTGGATAAATCTACTAGAATTCTTCCAGGATGTAACTAGTAGAGTTGATGAGGGGGAGCCAGTGGATGTGGTTTAGTTGCATTTTCAGAAGGCTCTCGACAAAGTTCCACGTAAGGGATTAGCATGTAAAATTAAAGTGCACGAGACTGGGGGTAGTGTATTGCGATGGATAGAAAATTGGTTGGCAGACAGGAAACAAAGCATTGGAACATACGGATCTTTTTCTGAATGGCAGGCAGTGACTGGTGGGGTACCGCAGGGATCGGAGCTGGGACCCCAGCTATTCACAATATATATTAATGATTTAGATGAGGAAACTAAAAGTAATATCTCCAAATTTGCAGATGATACAAAATTGAGTGTGAGGGTGAATTGTGAGGAGGATGCAGAGAGGCTTCAGGGTGATTTGGACATGTTGAGTGAGTGGGCAAATGCACGGCAGATGCAGTATAATGTGGATAAATGTGAAGTTATCCACTTTACCATCAGAAACAGGAAGGCAGATTATTATCTGAACGGCTATAAACTGAGAGAGGGGAATATGCAGTGAGACCTGGGTGTTCTCGTCCACCAGTCACTGAAGGTAAGCATGCAGGTGCAACAGGCGGTAGAAAAAGGCGAATGTTATGTTGGCCTTCATAGAGACAGGATTCGAATACAGGAACAGGGATGTTTTGCTGCAATTATACAGGGCCTTGGTGAGGCCGCACTTGGAATATTGTGTGCAGTTTTGGTCTCCTTATCTGAGGAAGGATGTTCTTGCTGTGGAGGGAGAGCAGTAGAGTTTTACAAGTCTGATTCCTGGGGTGGTAGGACTGTCGTATGAGGCGAGATTTAGTCGGTTAAGACTATATGCACTGGAATTCAGAAGAGTGAGGAGGGATCTCATCGAAACCTATAAAATTCTAACATGACTTGACAGGGTAGATGCAGGAAGGATGTTCCCGATGGTGGGGGACTCCTGAACCACAGGATATGGGGTAAAACTTTCAGGACTGAGATGAGGAGACGTTTCTTCACCCAGGAAGTGGTGAGCCTGTAGAAACCTGTCATCACGCCCATATCCAAGGGGGATTGGAAGATTCTGGCCAGTGCCTCTGCTATTTCCACCATTTCTTCCCTCAGCAACCCTCATACATCCCATCCAGACTGGATAAATGTTCTACTTTATTGTGGTACAAACGTGTTGGATTGAAAAGGGTTAACTGAATCTGTTTGTTCCGTGACTGTAATTAATGTCAGTCTCCATGGACCCTAATTGTGTCACTGGACGTTTTCCATCTCCTATTAATAAAGGGCTTCTTTCAATGTGTTATTCCATAGCGTCAGTGGGAACATCAGCCACGGCACTTACAGGGATCAGCTGCTCCAGAGAGATAGAGAGAGGACAGGTTAGAATCTGAGAACAAAAGACTGGAATGTTACAACAATGGGTCAGAATCTGAGAACAATAGATTGGAATGTTACAACAACGGACAGGAGTTTATCCTCGGATCTTTACTCTCTTTCTACATATATTGATTGGTACTCATTAAACACTCGTATCTATCTCGCAATGAAGATTATTCAAAACATTTACTATCCCATCCTGGCTATTATTGGTGTTCCTGGTAAGTCTCTCTATCTAGCTATTAATTCTTTAAACCATGTTTCACTGCATTACTGCTCCTGTAATTTACTCTGCCCTTCTTGCTGCCGTTGTATGCCTGGTGAATATCTCC
Source organism: Heterodontus francisci (assembly GCF_036365525.1). Classification (NCBI taxonomy): domain Eukaryota; kingdom Metazoa; phylum Chordata; class Chondrichthyes; order Heterodontiformes; family Heterodontidae; genus Heterodontus; species Heterodontus francisci. The sequence goes on along the minus strand of NW_027141284.1, from coordinate 1,577,487 downwards.
AGCTATTAGCTCTATAAACCATTGTGAACTGTATTACAGTTCTTGTCATATACTCTCTCATCGTTGCTGCTGTTGCTGTCTCTATTTCAGGCCAGGAGATCTGTAAACCCTGTTTCACTGAAATACTGTTCTGTAATGTAAATTTTGGGAAGACTGAAGCCAGTGTCATGGTCTCCATCACAAACTCCATCCCCTATCTGTGAAGCACATACTCCACCCTGCCCAATATCTGAGGCTCAACCAGACAGTTTACAACTTCTGTGTTATATTTTAACCTGAGCTAAGTTCATCTTCATACTCTTTTCATCACCAACCCTGCCTAATACAACCTCTGTGATATCACCCCTCTCCACTTCTGCCTCAGCCCATCTACTGCGTAAACCCTCATCTGCATCACTGTTAGATACACAGCTGACTATTCCAATTCCATCTTGGTCACCCTCCCAGTTATAAACCTCCATAAACCACAGCCCATTCAGAACTCTGCTGCCTGTATCCTAACTCACACCAAATCCCGATCACCCATCACACCTGTGCTCACTGATCTACATTGGCTCCCGGACTGGCAGCACCTTATTTTTAATATTCTCTTTCTTGTGTTTGAATCTCTCCATAGCCTCAACCCTCCATTTATTCACTTTCCCCAGTCCATTTCACATATTCCTGCAAATCTTTCGACTTCAATCTTTTTTCATTTCTCCTTGTAAAGTGAATTTATTTCCCTCTGTATGTGTCCCGAGCCAGGATTATAGACTCTGCAGCAAGACTGCTGCTGACGGTACAAAATTGGGATCCATAAAGAGTAGTGAATCGCACAGCCGGCCACTTCCGGTGCGGTCTGCACAATATCCCATGCTGAGCGGGGCTCCAGCCCAGTCGTATCATCTATGTGCTGTCAGCGTGGTCTTCACAGCCGGCCATTTCTACTGTGGCCTGCACAATATCACATGCTGGGCAGGGCTCTCGCTCTTTTGTACCATGTATGTGTTGTTCCTTTGAGGGTGGATTTGAAAGTGATGTCAACGTACCATACCAGCAGCTTTGATGTACTTCTTTGAAAGTTGGTCTGTGCATGTCCACCGAACGCCTGTGTTAGTCAATGTCAGCTGAACATACATTTAGCATCACAATGAATCCCCTCTAATGATATTTAAAAGGACCAGGCATCCAGCTTACAGGTGACCGGCTTTTGACTTACTTCTGCTATTGTAAACTTAGTGGAGATGCTGTCGATGGTTTTCTGGAGGTTGTGTTGTGAGCTGCTGCAGACATTCAGGGAAGACAGAAGATTTGGTGACCCAAATCTGGACAAGGAATGGGGACTATATTTACAGTGTCTTTGGGTCTATGACATGACCAACAAATGGAGCAGAGGCTGCAGAGAGGGGAAGCTCTGTAAAGAGGGAGGAGGAGGGGGCTTTGCCTTACCCACCCCGGGTTTTCCAAGAGCACGTTTCCTACCTACATCTAACCCAGGAGCAGTGCGTGAGGTGGCTCTGATTCAATAAGGATGTGGTCACATAGCAGTGTCACCTCCTGTAACACGACCTGGAGCCTCACAGCAGGGTAAGGAAGGAGCTGTCAGTGGCCGTTAAAGTCACAGTTTCATTGCACTTCTGTGTATCTAGATCTTTCCAGACAGGAGCAGGAGACGTATCCAACATAGAGTCACAGAGAGTGATGGAGTCATTTGCGGCACTGAAGGTGGTCATTCGGCCCCTCCATGTCAGCTCTCCCTGGAACAATCCAGACAGTCCCAATCTCCCGCTCAGTCCCCGTATCCCTGCAAGTTCATTTCCTTTTGGTGTCCATCCAGTTTCCTTTTGAAATCATTAATTGCCTCAGCGTCCACCACCCTCATGGGCAGTGAGTTCCAGCTTATTACCATCCACTGTGTAAAAATGTTCCTCCTCATATTCCCCCTGCATCTCTTACCCAAAACCTTCCATCTGTGTCCCCCAGTCCGTGTTTCATCAGTTAATGGGAACAGTTTTTCCTTGTCTGTCTTATCTAAACTTATCATAATCTTGTACACCTCTACCAAAGCTCTCTAAATCTCCTTAGTCCAGGGAGAACAACTCCATCTTCTCCAAACTAACCTTGTCGCTAAACCCCCATCCCTGAAACCATTTTTGTAAATCTCCTCTGCACTCTCTCAAGGACCTTTACATCCTTCCTAAAGTTTGGTGACCAGAACTGGACACAGTTCTCTAGTTGAGGCCTAACCAAAGCTTTATAACGTTTCAGCATAACTTCCCTGCCTTTGTATCTTTGTCTGTAATTATGAAGCCCAAGATCTGATATGATTTGCTAAACACTCTCCTAATATGTCCTGCCACCTTCAAAGATCAGTGCATATGGAGGCCCATGTCCCTCTGTTCCTGCACAATCTTTAGTAATGTGTCATTAAGTCTACATTGCCTTCCTATTCCTTCTGAAGAAATACATCACCGCACACTGCTCTGTAATAAATTCTACCTGCCACTTCTCTGTCCATTCTGCCAGCCTATCTAAGTTCTGTTGCAGATGGTTTGTATCATCCTCCCTGTTTATCACACCTACAAGATTGGTATCATCGGAAAATTTTGAAATTCTACTTTGCATTCCAAGGTGCATGTCATTTATATATAGCAAGGAAAAAAAATCAGCGTTCCTAGCACTGACCCTTGGGGAACATCACTGTCTACCATCCTCCTGTCTGAAAAACAACCATTTAACACAAGACTCGTTTTGCTGTCCTTTGGACAATTTTTGATCCAATTCGATGCTATTCCATGAGCTTCAATTTTGTTCACCAGGCTTTTGTGTGGTTCTTCATCGAATACTTTAATAAAATCCAGGGAGACAACATCCACCACATTCCCTTCATCAACCTTCTCTGATCATCGAAATAAATTCAATTCGTTCATCAAGCATAATCTGTCTTTTCGAAATCCGTGCTGACAATCCGTAATTAACTCAAACCTCTCCAACTGTGTGTTGTCCTTTTCCTCTGATTATTGTTTCTAAAACCTTACTCGCCACTGATGTTAAACTAACTGACCAGTAGTTACTCGTCTTGTGTGTTTAGAGTTTAGTTTAGTTTAGAGATACAGCACTGAAACAGGCCCTTCGGCCCACCGAATCTGTGCCGACCATCAACCACCCATTTATACTAATCCTACACTAATCCCATATTCCTACCACATCCCCACCTGTCCCTATATTTCCCTACCACCTACCTATACTAGGGGCAATTTATAATGGCCAATTTACCTACCAACCTGCAAGTCTTTTGGCTTGTGGGAGGAAACCGGAGCACCCGGAGAAAACCCATGCAGACACAGGGAGAACTTGCAAACTGCACACAGGCAGTACCCAGAATTGAACCCGGGTCGCTGGAGCTGTGAGGCTGCGGTGCGAACCACTGCGCCACTGTGCCGCCCTTCTGTGTTGTCCATTGATAATTCTGGGAGGTGACGGTGACCATCGATGTCATCACTTTCTCCTTCAGCAGGGGGAAGCAGGATGAGAGATCCCGTGGCTTTGTCAGGATAGCGGGATTCCTGATGGTGTGGGTCTCTCTGCGGGGCCCCCGTTGTCAAGCGGGAGAGGTACAGGAACTGAAAAAACTCTCTCTCCATGAATGTACGGTTGGTGTGTGAGCATGCCCAGTACATCATGCTGGTGAATGCCCACTATCCTGGCAGCAGCCACCATACATTCATTCTAATGCAGTCAGCCGGTACCAGGACTTTGGCCCAACATGCAGAAACAGAATGTGGCTCCTCGGAGATGAAAGAAAGCGTTCTCTAGACACAGCTCATGTTTCTACACCCCCAAACCACCTCCCACCACCAACCAACTTCACGCAATTAATATGTGTATAACGTGAACAATGGAGTCACCAGGAACATGGTGGAACAGACCATCGGTATGATGAAGCAATGCTTCCACTGTCCGAACCGCCCGAGAGGAGCCCTCCAGTACACACTGGAGCAGGTGTCCAAGTTCATGGTGTACTGCTGCACCCTTCATATCATCACCATCATGAGGACACAGGCATTGGCACCAGGAATCCGGAGGACATCTCAGGTGGAGGAGGAGGAGGAGGCAGGGAGGATATTTCCTGGATGCCATCGATCCGGACAGGCTGTCGGGGAGTCCCTGCTAAGATTCTGGTTCCCATAAGACAACTTCCCTTTCCCACCATGGATCCCCCATTCTCCACCATTACACCAATATGAGACACCCCATCACATTGTCCCCTTGGTCACCATCCTGCAATGAAAAACACCAACAATAACATTTTCATTAACATCTTCATCCAACAACACATCCAATTATACAAACAAAACTGAACCCTTGTGTATTCCCTTAGTGCCTGTCTTGTGGCTTCCCTCGACTTGTCTAGTGCTCCTACACAGTGTTTATCCAGTAACTGCAGCATGGCTGGTGGAAGGCTGCTGACTTTCACTGGCGAGACTGCAGATGGACTTGCAGGACGTCCTCGGGCAGCACAGGGCTTTGCGGGTTCGTAGTCGGACTGCACCACCTCGACATGGGCAGCAGCAGCCTTGGCTGGCTGATGGGGAACAGCAAGGACACTGGTGGAGTGGCAGTGAATGGAGGACAAATACTGTCATCCTGAGAGAGGACAGCAGGTTCATGCTCCACAGAGACACTGTCACTGCCACGGGGCGACACCTCAGCAATCCTGGTAATCTACTGGATCACAGATAGCTGGACTGCTGTGAGAGCCTTCAAACCCCTTTGAACACTGAGATCCACAGCCATGATGACAGCAGTCTGATCCTGCATGGCAGCAAACATGGATCTCATGTCCTCAATCTGAGCTTCCACTGCAGCACTGAGACTTTGGTTGTCTGCCGTCTGTGCTGCAGTGGAAGCTGAGACAATGGTCACCAGGCACTGTATCACGGCTGGGTACACTAGTGCTGTCATGGAGTTAGTGACCACTTCCACAGGGGAAAGAATGGTCTTCAAGCTCTGTGAAATGTCCTGTGCCATGTTGGAGCTGGACTCCTCCGTGTTGCTTGACAGTGACAACAGACTGTCTGACAGGCTTGTCAATGGACCAAGTATCTCAGTGTACATGTTCATCAGCATTCTCCTGTATGCTGTTCCCGCAATGTTCACATCTGAGTCATGTGTATTATAACTCGTTTGTGACCTCGCCCTCTGGTGAGCTGACACATGAACTATCCTTTCCCCCTGGCCTGGCTGCAGCTCACTCGTGCTCGGTGACTCACCCCGTGCAGATTGTGTCTCGATACCAGCCTCTAAGGTTGACACAATGCAAGTATTTGATCTGGTGCATGTGAGTATCAGACGAAGTGTTGGGGCTTCACCATCAGTGCTGTGCTGCTGCTCTCTCTCTGTCTCCTGGATCTGCTGTGACTGGGAAGCTGGCAGTTTTGGGTTATTATCGGAAAGTATAAAATCAGAAAGGGAGGGTTCGGTCAGGGATTGGGGGTGGGATGGAAAACAGGAGGTCCATGGTCCCGCCATCTGTAGCTTGTACATCATCCCAGACATCAGGATGAGGCGGAGGTGGGAGTTAAGAAGAGAGATAAGGCAGGGACATAACATCATCCTGAATGCTCTAGGTGATGCCGGATGCGACGTGCTCTGTCACAGCCGGTGCCATGATGTGGAGAACCATCTCCTCCCTCAGGCTCAGGGGATGAAGGTATGCCTGGATCCCGCTGGTTCACTGCTGCTCCCTGTGATAATGGGCCATCTTGTCCTGTAAAAGAGAGGGCAGAATGTCATTGATTGTGTTGCACTGTTATTGGGTGATGTGCCTGCCATAGCTGAATAGCTGGAGGTATGTGTGTTTCTCAAAATGGAGACGTGTGACCAGTGGTGTTCCACAGGGATCCGTGCTGGGACCACTGTTGCTTGTGATATACATAAATGATTTGGAGGAAAGTATAGGTGGTCTGATTAGCAAGTTTGCAGACGACACTAAGATTGGTGGAGTATCAGATAGTGAAGGGGACTGTCAGAGAATACAGCAGAATATAGATAGACTGGAGAGTTGGGCAGAGAAATGGCAGATGGAGTTCAATCAGGGCAAATGCGAGGTGATGCATTTTGGAAGATCCAATTCAAGAGTGAACGATACAGGAAATGGAAAAGTCCTGGGGAAAATTGATGTCCAGAGAGATTTGGGTGTTCAGGTCCATTGTTCCCTGAAGGTGGCAACGCAAGTCAATAGAGTGGTCAAGAAGGCATACGGCATGCTTTCCTTCATCGGACGGGGTATTGAGTACAAGAGTTGGCAGGTCATGTTACAGTTGTACAGGACTTTGGTTCGGCCACATTTGGAATACTGCGTGCAGTTCTGGTCGCCACATTACCAAAAGGATGTAGATGCTTTGGAGAGGGTGCAGAGGAGGTTCACCAGGATGTTACCTGCCATGGAGGGCGCTAGCTATGAAGAGAGGTTGAGTAGATTAGGATTATTTTCATTAGAAAGACGAAGGTTGAGGGGGGACCTGGTTGAGGTGTACAAAATCATGAGAGGTATAGACAGGGTGGATAGCAAGAAGCTTTTTCCCAGAGTGGAGGATTCAATTACAAGGGGTCACGAGTTCAAAGTGAAAGGGGAAATGTTTAGTTGGGATATGCGTGGAACGTTCTTTACACAGAGGGTGGTGGGTGCGTGGAACGCATTGCCAGTGGAGGTGGCAGACGCGGGAACGATAGCGTCTTTTAAGATGTATCTAGACAGATACATGAATGGGCAGGAAGTAAAGAGATACAGACCCTTAGAAAATAGGCGACAGGTTTAGTTAATGGATTTGGATCGGCGTAGGCTTGGAGGGCCGAAGGGCCTGTTCCTGTGCTGCTGTAATTTTCTTTGTTCTTTGTTCTTTGTAAATAGTGAGGAGGAAAGCCTTAGATTACAGGACCTTGTTGTACTTGTCCATTGATCACTGAAGGCAGCAGCACAGGTAGACAATGCGGTCAGGAAGACGTATGGGACACCTGCCTTTATTAGCCGAGGCGTAGAATATAAGAGCAGGGAGGTTATGATGGAAAAGTATTAAACTCCAGTTCGGCCACAACTGGAGTACTGTGTATAATTCTGGTTGCCTCACTATTGGAAGGATGTGATGGCAATGGAGAGGGTGCAGAATAGATTCACCAGGATGTTGCCTGGGCTGGAGCATTTCAGCTATGAAGAGCGACAGAAAAGGCGAGGGTTGTGTTCCTCAGAGCAGAGAAGGATGAGGGGTGTCATGATTGTGGGATACAAAATTGTGAGGGGCATTGATAGGTTAGATATGAAGAATCTATTTTCCCTTAGCGGAGGGGTCAATAACCAGGGGGAGTTGAATTAAGGTAAGGGGCTGGAGATTTACAAGGGATTTGAGGAAAATAATTTTCTCCCAGAGGGTGGTTGGAATCTGGAAGGCTCTGCCTTAAGAGAGGGTCGGGGCAGGAACACTGACAACATCCATTCCTGCCCCTGCTCTACCCATGTCTCCGAAATGGCCACTACATCGAGATCCCAGGTACCAACCCATACTGCAAGCTCAACCACCTTATTCCGGATGCTCCAGGCGTTGAAGTAGACACACTTTAAACCAGGTTCTTGCTTGCCAGTGCCCTCTTGCGTCCTTGTAACCATATCCCTGACCTCACTACTCTCAACATCCTGTACACTGGCACTACAATTTAGGTTCCCGTTCCCCTGCTGAATTAGTTTAAACCCCCCCGAAGAGTACTAGCCAATCTCCCTCCCCAGGATATTGGTACCCCTCTGGTTCAGGTGAAGACCATCCTGTTTGTAGTGGTCCCACCTACCTCAGAAAGAGCCCCAATTATCCAGGAAACCAAAACCCTCCCTCCTGCACCATCCCTGCAGCCACGTGTTCAACTCCTCTCTCTCCCTATTCCTCGCTTCGCTATCACGTGGCACGGGCAACAACCCAGAGATAACAACTCTGTTTGTTCTCGCTCTAAGCTTCCACCCTAGCTCCCTGAATTTCTGTCTTAAATCCCCATCTCTTTTCCTACCTATGTCGTTGGTGCCTATGTGGACCATGACTTGGGGCTGCTCCCCCTCCCCCTTCAGGATCCCAAAAACACGATCCGAGACATCACGAACCCTGGCACCTGGGAGGCAACATACCAACCGTGAGTCTCTCTCGTTCCCACAGAACCTCCTATCTGTTCCCTTAACTATGGAGTCCCCAATGACTAATGTTCTGCTCCTCTTCCCCCTTCCCTTCTGAGCAACAGGGACAGACTCTGTGCCAGATACCTGTACCCCATTGCTTACCCCTGGTAAGTCGTCCCCCGCAACAGTATCCAAAACGGTGTACCTGTTGTTGAGGGAAACGGCCACAGGGGATCCCTGCACTGCCTGCTGGTTCCCTCTCCTTCCCCTGACGGGGATCTGAGCTGAGTTCATATCCATATTCTCACCTACCCTGCCTACTACCTCCTCTGTACTAACACACATCTCCACCTCTGCCTCAGCCTATCTGCTGCATAAACACTCATCTGGGCCTTTGTTAAATACACACTTTACTATTCCAATTTTATCCTGGTTAGCCTCCCAGTTATAAACCTCCATAAACCACAGCCCATCCAGAACTCTGCTGCCTGTATTCTAACTCACACCAAATCCCGATCACCCATCACCCCTGTGCTCACTGATCTACATTGGCTCCCGGCCTTCCAGCACCCTAATTTTAATATTCTCATTCTTGTGTTTGAATCTCTCCATGGCCTCACCCCTCCAATTAATCCCATTCCCCTCTCCATTCCCATATTACTGCAACTCTTTTGTCTGAAAGTCTTTTCTTCAATTCCCTTTTAGAAGTAACTGCTTGAGAAGTCTCTGTTTGAAAATTAGGGGTCGCCCTTTTAGGACAGTGATGAGGAGATTTTTTTTTCCTCAGATGGTTGTGTGATTTTGGAAACATCTGCCTTAGAATGTGGTGGCATGGGAGTCATTGTATATTTTTAACGCGGAGGTATTTTATTTTATTCTATGTACGGAGTTAAACTTTGCACTTTTTGTGGCAGGTCTGGTTGCCCTTTAACAATGGCACTAGTGTCTGTACAGAGACAGCTGACAGCACGACTGTTGTCGCTGAGGCCGTCCCTGTTACGTGATTGGGGGTGGAGTGGGCGGCCCGTTCACTGTATTAAAATGAGCCGTCGCCTGCTACATCACTGTGGCACAGCAGACACAGACTGCACAGATGGGCCACAAATGTTTCGCACACCGCTGGGGAGAATAAAATTCAGCCCCTTGTTTTTGCTTTCCGCTCCAATCTCCCTTCCCTAGCTAGCAATTCCTTCCTTCTTTCTAGTAACTGTCTGAGATTACTATAATCTGTTCACAATCTTGGTGTCACATTGGACCACAAAATAGGCTTCTAACCTCATACTGGTGCCATCACCACAATCGCTTATTTCCATCTCTGTAACATCACCTGACTAAATCTCTGCCTCAGCTCATCTGCTGCTGAAACCCTCATTCAAGAAAAGAGGCGCTGCTGAATCTGGTACTTGGGAATGAGGTGGGCCAAGTGGATCAAGTACCAGTAGGGAAGCACTTAAAGGACAGTGGTCATTACATCATAAGGTTCAGGCTGACTACATAAAAGGACAAAGGGTAAGAATAATTAACTGAGGGAAGGCCAACTTCAGCGGGGTAAGAATGCAGCTGGGGAAAATAAATTGGAGTCAACGATTGGCAGGAAAACAATAGCTAAACAATGGGCTACCTTCAAAGAAGGGACAGTTTGGGCTCAGTCAAGGTATATTCCTTCGAAGGGGAAAGGTAGTGTAAACAAATCCAGAGCTCCCTGAATTACAAAAGAGGTGAGTGACGTAGAGATTAAGATGAAGAAGAAAAAGTGTGCTTATGACAGACGCCAGGTAGACAATCCTACTCAGAACCAGGCAGAGCGGAAGCATAAAAGCAAGTAAGAGAAGTAAAATAGAATATGAGAAGAGTCTGGCGGCTAGTATTAAACGGAGTTCCTAAGTTTTTTATAGACGTATAAACAGGTTGCAAAAGGAGGAGTTGCACCAATTAGGGGCGACACAGAGGATTTGCACATTCATTCAGAGGGCATAGTTGAAGTATTAAATGAATACGTTGCATCTGTCTTTACCAAGTGTAACAAAAGTGATTCTTTTTTGGTAAAAAAAAAAATATTTCTAAAGGCATTTATGGTTCAGCTGAATAAATGTTAGACCGTTTTTTTATTAAAAATTGAACCACCAAGAGGTCACTGAGAGGGAGCTGGACTGACAACAGAGTTACTGGTTATCACAAGGCTCGGGTTCGAGATGAAGCCGAAACCCTGGTAGCGGGCAGAAAAGTGATAAGTTCTCCTTTGATTAGACAAGTCCCGTTGTCGCAGAGAACACCTGGGATGGACAGAAAAACTGACAAGCTTTCTGGTTGTCGGTCAGTGTGTGTGGTTTTACCTTCCGGAAGGAGATAACGTCAAGTCTGAAGAAAAAGTCAAGAAAGCAGAGAGGACCACAACCCAGCTCATTTTCCAGAAATTCCAGAACAGACCTTGTGAAGTCCACGGAGTTGAGTCATCTTGTTTCCTGTTTGAAGAAAGCCTGCTAAAAATAATTCTCAATGCCGCCTGAAGAGAACTGTTGTCTGGTAACCTGGATGTGTGTGCTCAGAAGTTAGACTGCATGCTGGTTTGGAACAACATAACTCATCTGCTGTTTCCTTCAAAATGGGCAACTAGTTAACCCAAATGCTTTTTGTTTGTAACAGAGCTCTCATCGAAAAATCTTTTTTTTTAGATCTTGTTTTCGGTTAACCAGTGTATATGTCTGTGTTTGAGTTTTAAGGCACTAAGGTAAAAAAAAAGTAACTTTAAAATTTGGTTCAGGTTGAAAGGGACTTTGAAGTTTGGTTAAGGTGGGAAGGGGAAGTTAAAAATTAATTGTTGAATTTTTAAAAATTTGATCTGTGTGATATTGTATTACTTCATTTCTAGTTGAGACTTTTTTATTCGATCCTGGGATGTAGGCATCACTGGCTAGGCCAGCATTTATTACCCATCTCTCCATAACCCTTGAGAAGGTGGTGGTGAACTGCCTTCTTGAATCGCTGCAGTCCATGGGAGGTAGGTTCACTCACAATTGTGTTAGGAATGGACTTCCAGGATTTTGACCCAGCGACAGTGAAGGAATGGCGATATAGTTCCAAGTCAGAATGGTGTATGACTTGGAGGGGAACTTGCAGGTGGTGATGTTCCCATGCATTTGCTCCCCTTGTCCTAGATGGTAGAGGTCGCGGGTTTGGAAGGTGCTGTCTAAGGTGCCTTGGTGCATTACTGCAGTGCATCTTGTAGATGGTACACACTGCTGCCACTGTGCGTCGGTGGTGGAGGGAGTCAATGTTTGTGGATGGTGTGCCAATCAAATAGGCTGCTTTGTCTGGGATGATGTCGAGCTTCTTGAGTGTTGTTGGAGCTGCAGCCATCCAGGCGATGCAGAGTATTCCATCACACTCTTGACTTGTGCCTTGTAGATGGTGGACAGGCTTTGGGGAGTCAGGAGGTGAGTTACTCGCTGCAAGATTCCTGGTCTTACACCTGCTTCATTTATGATAAACTGTTAATTGTTTAGTTCAGTAAAGTGTGTTCTATTGTGATGAGAATAGTGTATCTGATGGACTGTTTCAGCAAGTGGGAAAATGAGAAAAAAATGTTGTGACCTGTGGAGAAGCTGGACTGAATTGACAGTGCACACCTCTCGCCTCGGGTCATAACATAAGGAAGAAGGTACAACACAGGCAATGGTGAAAGAGCAGGTAATTAAGAAACAAGAAGGGTTTAAAATTGATAAAGTGGACATATTAGATAGGCTGTCTAGAGGTAAAGTGAATAAAGCACCAGGGCCAATGAGGTGCATCCAAGGATTATGAGGGAAGTGAGGGTGGAAATCGCAGAGGCACTGGCCATAAATTCTCAATCTTCCTTAGACTCGGGGTGATGCCGGAGGACTGGAGAATTGCAAATATTACATCCTTGTTCAAAAATGGGTGTAAAGATAATCCCAAGAACTCCAGGCCAGTCAATTTAACTGCAGTGGTGGGGAATCTTCCAGTAATAATAATTCGGGACACATTAATAGTCACATGGAAAAATTCGGGTTAAGTAAGGAAAACAGCATGGATTCCTGAAGGGCAAATACTATTTAACTAACAGCCTGGAGATTTTGAGAAGGTAACAGAGAGAGTTGATGAGGGCAATGCTATTGATGTGGTGTATTGTATATGCAAAAGGCATTTGATACTGTGCCACATAACAGACTTGTGAGAAAACTTATAGTTCATGAATGAAAAGGGACGGTAACAACATGGATACGGCTTTGGCTGAGTGGCAGGAAAGAAAGAATTGTAGTTTGTGGATGTTTTTGGCAGGCTGGAGGAAAGGCTGGAGGTCCCCAGGGGTCAGTGTTGTCACCCTTGATTTTCCTGATCTATATTACAAGAGCGACGTCTCAATTCATTCCATCTTCGCTGCCTCTGGAGAATCCTTGGCATCAGGTGGCAGGACCATATCTCCAACGTGGAAGTCCTCGAGGCGCCCAATATCCCCAGCATATACACCCTACTGAATCAGCAGCGCTTGAAATGGCTTGGCCATGTGAGCCACATGGAAGATGGTAGGATCCCCAATGACGCATTGTACAGCGAGCTTGTCACTGGTATCAGACCCACCGGCCGTCCGTGTCGCTGCTTTAAAGACATCTGCAAACGCGAAATGAAGTCCTGTGACATTGACCGCAATTTGTGGGAGTCAATTGCCAGTGATCTCTAGTGCTAGCAGGTAGCCATAAAGGCGGGTCTGAAGAATGGCGAGTCGAAAAGACTTAACAGTTGGCAGGAAAAAAGACAGAGGCACAAGGAGAGAGCCAATCGTGAAATAGCCTCGACAACCAACTTTATGTGCAGCGCCTGTGGAAGAGCCAATTCACTCTCGAATTGGCCTTTATAGCCACTCCAGGTGCGGCTCCACAAACCACTGACCACCTCCAGGCGCTTATACATTTTCTCTCGAGACAAGGAGGCCAAAGACGGTAACTGACCAAGACCATGGTGTTCAGGGCACAATTTCAGAGTTTGCAGATGATACGAAACGTGGAAGCATTGTGAACTGTGAGGAGGATGGTGTTGAATTTCAAAAGTACTTAGACAACTTGGTGGAATGGGCAGGCAGGTGGCAGATGAATTTCAATGCAGAGAAATATGAAGTGATTCATTTTGGTAGGAAGAATATTGAGATAATGTAAAATAAAGGGCACCATTCCAAAGGAGCAGAGAGACCGAGGTGTATATGTGCATAAGTCATTGATGTTGGCAGGAGAGGTTGAGAGAGCATTTAATATAGCATACAGTATCCTGGGCTTTATTAACAGGGACATTCAGTGCAAGAGCAAGGAAGTTATGTTGAACTTATATAAAACACTGATTCAGCCTCAGCTGAAGTATTCTGTCCAATTCTGAGCACCACACTTTAGGAAGATTGTGAGGGCATTGGAGAGAGTGCAGAAAAGATCCATGAGAATGCTTCCAGGCATGAGGAATTTCAGTTATGAAGATAGACAGGAGAAGTTAGGATCATTTTCCTTGGAGAAGAGAAGGCTGAGAGGTGAGTTGATTTGATAGAGTTGTTCAAAATAATGAAGGGTCTGGACAGAGCAGATAGAGAGAAACTGTTTCCACTCGTAAAATGAATCAAGAACGAGAGGGAAAAGATTGAAATTAATGGGTAAGAGAGGCAGAAGTGACATGAGGCAATACTTTTTCACGCAAGGAATGGCTAAGGACTGGAATGTACTGCCTGAGAATGTGATGGAGACAGGTTCAATTGAAGCATTCAAAATGCAATTAGACTGTTATCTGAAAAGGAAGAATGTGCAGGGTTATGGGGAGAAGGCGGGGAATGGCACGAGGTTAATTGATCTTTCGGAGAGCCGATGTGTGCATGATAGACTGAATAGCCTCCTTCTGTGCTGTAATAATTATGTGATTCCCTGATTCATGCCTTTGTTACCTCTGTGCATAACTATTCAAACTCACTCCTGGCTGATCTCCCACATTCTACTCTCTGTAAACTTGAGGTCATCCAAAACTCTGCTGCCCATGTCCAAGCTCACACCAAGTTTTCTTCCTCTATCACTGACCGACATGGCTCCCAGTCAAGCAATGTCTTGATTTTAAAATTCTCATCCTCGTTTTGAATACCTCCATAGAACAAAGAACAAAGATAATTATAGCACAGGAACAGGCCCTTCGGCCCTCCAAGCCTGCGCCGATCCAGATCCTCTATCTAAACATGTCACCTATTTTCTAAGGGTCTGTATCTCTTTGCTTCCTGCCCATTCATGTATCTGTCTAGATACATCTTAAAAGACGCTATCGTGCCCGAGTCTACCACCTCCGCTGGCAACGCATTCCAGGCACCCACCACCCTCTGCGTCAATAACGTTCCACGCATATCCCCCCTAAACTTTTCCCCTCTCACTTTGAACTCGTGAACCCTAGTAATTGAATCCCCCACTCTGGTAAAAAGCTTCTTGCTATCCAGCCTGTCTATACCTCTCATGATTTTGTACACCTCAATCAGGTCCCCCCTCAACCTCCGTCTTTTTAATTAAAATAATCCTAATCTGCTCAACCTCTCTTCATAGCTCGCGCCCTCCATACCAAGCAACATCCTGGTGAACCTCCTCTACACCCTCTCCAAAGCATCTACATCCTTTTGGTAATGTGGCGACCAGAACTGCACGCAGTATTCCAAATGTGGCCGAACCAAAGTCTTATACAACTGTAACATGACCTGCCAACTCTTGTACTCAATACCCCGTCCGATGAAGGAAAGCATGCCATATGCCTTCTTGACCACTCTATTGACCTGCCTTGCCACCTTCAGGGAACAATGGACCTGAACACCCAAATCTCGCTGTACATCCATTTTCCCCAGGACTTTTCCATTTACTGTATAGTTCACTCTTGAATTGGATCTTCCAAAATGCATCACCTCGCATTAGCCCTGATTGATCTCCATCTGCCATTTCTCGGCCCAACTCTCCAATCTATCTACATTCTGCTGTATTCTCTGACAGTCCCCTTCACTATCTGCTACTCCTCCAATCTTAGTGTCGTCTGCTAATCAGACCACCTATACTTTCCTCCAAATCATTTATGTATATCACAAACAACAGTGGTCCCAGCACAGATCCCTCTGGAACACCACTGGTCACAAGTCTCCATTTTGAGAAACTCCCTTCCACTGCTACTCACTGTCTCCTGTTGCCCAGCCAGTTCTTTATCCATCTAGCTACTACACCCTGGAAGCCATGCGCCTTCACTTGCTCCATCAGCCTACCATGGGGAACCTTATCAAACGCCTTACTGAAGTCCATGTATATGACATCTGCAGCCCTTCCCTCATTAATCAACTTTGTCACTTCCTCAAAGAATTCTATTAAGTTGGTAAGACATGACCTTCCCTGCACAAAACCATGTTGCCTATCACTGATAAGCCCATTTTCTTCCAAGTGGGAATAGATCCTATCCATCAGTATCTTCTCCAGCAACTTCCCTACCACTGACGTCAGGCTCACCGGTCTATAATTACCTGGATTATCCCTGCTACCCTTCTAAACAAGGGGACAACATTAGCAATTCTCCAGTCCTCCGGGACCTCACCCGTGTTTAAGGATGCTGAAAAGATATCTGTTAAGGCCCCAGCTATTTCCTCTCTCGCTTCCCTCAGTAACCTGGGATAGATCCCCTCCGGACCTGGGGACTTGTCCACCTTAATGCCTTTTAGAATACCCAACACTTCCTCCCTCCTTATGCCGACTTGACCTAGAGTAATCAAACATCTGTCCCTAACCTCAACATCCGTCATGTCCCTCTCCTCGGTGAATACCGATGCAAAGTACTCGTTCAGAATCTCACCCATTTTCTCTGACTCCACGCATAACTTTCCTCCTTTGTCCTTGAGTGGGCCAATCCTTTCTCTAGTTACCCTCTTGCTCCTTATATATGCTCCCTATCTCTTTAATATCCTGCAGCTCCACAATCCGCCAAGATATCTGTGCATCTCTAATTCTGGCCTCTTGTGCATCCCTGATTTTCATCATTCCACCACTATTATCTGCACCTTCAGCTAATGAGGCTCCAAGTTCTAGAATACCCTCCCTTCACCTCTCCGCTTCTCCACCTCGCTTTCATCCTTTAACACGCCCGTTCAAACCTCCTTCTTTGACCAAGCTTTAAACTGGTATCTCATTCTCCGGAAGCACCTTGGGACATTTCATTATGTTAAAGGCGCTATATAAATATAAATTGTTGTTGAAGTTTGCCAAACATGATTTGTTATTACCAGACCCCTGCTGCTTCTTGTTTGTTATCGTATGTTTTTCAAAGAAACGAATATATTTCTCCTGGGTTGTGACCCCATGAAATTTCTCCAGTCGTGATGCGTGTCTGACTGCTCAGTAATTACAGGGTTGACTCTGTCTCCCCTTTTCCAAACAGGGTGCAACAATTACAGTGCTCCAGTCCTCTGTCATCGCTCCCATATCCACGGAGGATTGAAAGATTCTGGCCAGTGCCTCCACTATTTTCACCATTCCTTCCCTCAGTAACCCTCACGCATCCTGTCCAGAGTAAATTTTCTGCTTTATTGTGGTATGCAAGGTGTCGGAATGAAAGAGGTTAACGGAATCTATTTGCTCAGTGACTGTAATTAATGTCAGTCTGTATGGAACCTAATTATTTCACTGGAGGTGCTCCATCTTCTGATAGTAAGGGACTCTTTTCGATGTGTTTTCACATAGTGTGAGTGGGAGCATCCTCCCTGGCACTAATAGGGACCAGCGTCTCCAGAGAGAGGGGGAGAATAGATCAGAATCTGAGTACAATAGATTGGAATCTGACAACAATGGGTCAGAATCTGGGAACAATAGATTGTAATGTTACAAAAATGGGCAGGGGGTTATCCTGGGATCTTGACACTCTTTCTGCATATTATGATCGGCTACCATCTAGCATCTATTACGCAGTGAAGATTATTCAATTCATTTACTGTCTCATCCTCGCTATTGTTGGTGTTCCTGGTAAGTCTCTATATCCAGCTCTTCATTCTATAAACCATGTCAAACTGCATTACTGTACTTCTCATTTACTCTGCCCTTGCTGATTTTGGTATCCCTCCAGCTATTATCTTTATATAACCATTGCTAACCGCATTATGGTTTATGTAATTTAATCTCTCATCTTTGCTTCTGTTGTTGCCCTGGTAAGACTCTAGTTCCAGCCATGAGATATGTAAACCTTGCTTCACTGAAATACTGATTTGGAATTTATTTATTTTTTTGAAGACTGAAGCTAGTGTCATTGGTCTCCATAAGAAACTTCATACCCTATTTGTGAACCACTTACTTTTCACTGGCCAGTGTCTGAGACTGAACAAGACAGTCTACAACCTCTGTAGTAATTTAAACCTGAGCTGATATCATCTCCATATTCCCTCCATCAACAAACATGCCCACTACCACCTCTGCAATACCTGCCGTCTCCACCTCGACCTCAGCCCATCTGCTGCATAAACTCTCATCTGTGACTTTGTTAAATCTACACGTGACTATTCCAGTTCTATCATGGTCACCTTCCCAGTTATAAACCTCCATGAACCACAGCCCAGCCTGCGGCGGTGCCTCAGTGAACATCAACGTCAGTTCGAGGAACAAAACCTCATTGTCCGATTAGGCATTCTACAGACTTCCAGACTGAACATTGAGTTCAATAATTTCAGATCAAGACTGGCTCTTTTAATTATTTTGCTTTATCATTTTTTTTGCCATGTCCTGGCCTTAAACTGGATTTTTTTATGTTGCTGCTTTTGGCTTGGGCTGTTCATTATTTTGCCATTTAACACCTTTGCTGCACTAACGTTTTGTCTTTCACCACACCACAAGCACACTCTCTTTGCCTTTGCCCCAAGACCTCCTTGACAGTTAATCTCTATGTCCTTCTGTCCTTTCAACAGCTCTTTTTTCTCTTTTGCCCCACCCTTGCTTTATTTCCTTAAAACCTGACCTTTCTAACCTTTGCCAATTCTGATGAAAGGTCACAGGCCTGAAGCGTCACTCTCCACAGATGCTTCCAGACCTGCTGAGTCTTTCCAGCACTTTTTGTTTTCATTTAAGACTTGTAGTGGAGTTCCCCAGGGATCAATGTTGGGATCGTTTCTCTTCCTGACAAATATTAATGACATGCACCTTGGTGCACAGGGCACAACTTCAAAGTTTGCAGATGATGCAAAGCTTGGATGCATTGTGAACCGTGAGGAGGATAGTGTAGAAATTCAAACGGACATAGACAAGTTGTTGGAATGGACAGACAGGTGGCAGATGAAGTTCAATGTGGAGAAATGTGATGTGATTCATTTCGATAGGAAGAACATGGAGAGGCAATATAGAATAAATTGTACAACTCTAAACGGTGTGCAGGAGCAGAGGGACCTAGGTGTATATGTGCATGGGTCATTGAAGTTGGCAGGAGAGGTTGAGAGTGGTTAATAAACCAGACAGTATCCTGCGCTTTATTCACAGCAGCATGGAATGCAAAAGCAAAGAGGTTATTTTGAACTTGTATGAGACACTAGTTCGGCCTCAGTTGCAGTATTACGTCTAGTTCTGGGCACCACACTTTAGATAACGTGAAGACATTGGGGACTGCACATAAACATTCACAAGAATGGTTCCAGAGATGAAGAATATCAGTAATGAAGAGAGACTGGAGAACTGGGAACATTTTCCTTAGAGAAGAGAAGGCTGAGAGGAGATTTGAAAAAAAGGTATTCACAATTATGAGGTGTCTGGACAGAGTGGATAGGGAAAAACTCTCCCCACTCCTGAAAGGTTCCAAAACGAGAGGGCAAAGAATTAAAGTAATTGGTAAAAGAAGCAGAAGTGATATGAGGAAAACTTTTTCACACAGCGAGTGCTTAAGGTCTGGAATGCACTGCCTGAGAGTGTGGTGGAGGCAGATTCAATCGAGGCATTCAGGAGGAAATTGGATAGCTGTGTGAAAAGGAAAATTGTACAGAGTTACAGGGAGAAGGCAGGGAAGCGGTACTAGATGAATTGCTCTTTTGGACAGCCAGTGCAGACACGCTGGACTGAATGGCCGCCTGTAACAATTCTGTGATTCTGTGACAGTTGACCACAAAATGAGCTTCCACCGTTATATTCGTGCCATCACGATCACCACCTATTCCCACTTCAATAACATCGCCTGATTTCACCCCTGTCTTAACTCATCCGCTGCTGAAGCTCACAGTCATGCTTTCATTACCTGTAGACTGGACTATTCGTACTCATTCTCCCACATTCTACTATCTGTAAACTTGAGGTCATCTAAAACTCTGCTGCCTGTGCCTTAACTCACAGAAAGTCTCATTCCCCGATCACTGACCGACATCAGCTCACAGTCAAGCAATGTCTTGATTTTAAAATTCTCATTCTTGTTTTCCAATCCCTCCATTGCCTCACCCCTCACTAACTCTGTAATCCCCTCCAGCCCCACAAACCTCTGAGATATCTCTGCTCCTCATATTCTGGCCTCTTGAGCATCCCTGATTTTAATTACTCCAACATTGTGGCCACACCTTCAGTTGCCTCGGCCCAAAGCTCTGGAATACGCGCCCAACACAGCTCCATCTCTCCATCTCGCCACCTCGCTTTTATCCTTTAAGACACTCCTTTAAAACTTGCCTCTTTGACCAAGCATTTGGTCACCTAACATAATATCTCCCTTGGTGGTTCAGTGTTATACTTTGTTTCATAATGCTGCTGTGAAGTACCTTGGGATAAGTTCTTGCTGAACTTTGCCAGACATGAATTGTCATTAGCATATCCATGTGGCTTGAAATTTATTATGCTATGCTTTTCCAAGCAAATAATATTTCTGTCCTGGGTTGTGAAATTTCACCACCACTGACGTCAGATTGACTGGACAGTACAGGGTTTACCACATCCCTCCTTTTTGTAAACTAGGTGTATAATTTACAGCCCTCCAGTGCTCTGTCATCACTCCTATATCCAAGGAGAATTGACAGATTCTCTGCAGTGCTTCTTCCATTTGCACCATTCCTTCTCTCACCAACCCTCAGAATTCCCATCCAGACCGGGTAAATGTTCCAGTTTATTGTTATACAAAAATTGTTGGATTGAAAGGGGTTAACTGAACCTGTTTGTTCAGTGACTGCAATTAATGTCAGTCTCCATGGACCCTAATTGTGTCACTGTAAGATTTTCCTCTTCTATTAATAAGGGGCTCCTTTCAATGTGTTATCACATAGTGTCAGTGGAAGTATCACGTCACTCCCGTCACTAACAGGGTTCAGCGGCTCTGGAGAGAGGGAGAGGAAAGATCAGAATCAGAGTACAATAGATTGGAATGTTATAACAATGAGCAGGAGTTTCATCTGGGAGTTTAACTTTCTTTCTGCAGATTATGATCAGTTCTCATTAAACAGTCGGATCTATTACTCACTGAGGAATATTCAATACATTCACTACCCCTTCCTGGCTATTATTAGTGTACCTAGTAAGTCTCTGTATCTAACTATTAATTCTATAAACCATGTTTAACTGCATTACCATTCTTGTCATTTCCTCTGCCCTCCTTGCTGCTGTTGTTATTCCTGGCAAATTTCAGTCTCCAGATATTAGCTCTATAAACCATTGCTATGTGCATTAGAGTGCTTGTAATTTACTCTCCCATCTTTGCTGTCTCTGGTAAGTCTCTATTTCCCGCTATGAGATCTGTAAAATTTGTTTCACTGAAATAATGTTCTTGCTATTTAAATTTGGGAAGAGTGCAGTTGTCATTGGTCTCCATAAGAAATTCCATCCACTATCCATGAACCATGATCTCCTCATTGCCAAATATCTGAGGCCGAACCAGACAGTTTGCAACCTCTGTGTTCTATTTAAATCTGAGCTGAGTTCATCTCCATATTCTCACCAACCCTGCCTACTACCACCTCTGTACTATCACACATCTCCACCTCTGCTGCATAAACTTTCATCTGTGCCTTTGTTAAATACACACTTGACTATTCCAATTCTATCCTGGTCACCCTCCCATTTATAAACCTCCATAAACCACAGCCCATCCAGAACTCTGCTGCCTGTATTCTAAGTCACACCAATCCGGATCACCCATCAACCTTGTGCTCACTGATTTACATTGACTCCCAGTCTGGCAGCACCTTAATTTTATTATTCTCATTCATGTGTTTGAATCCCTCCATGGTCTCACCCCTCCAGTAAGTCCCATTCCCCTGACCGTTCCCATATTCCTTTTGGCCTTCTAGTTTTTTCTTCAATTAGCTTTAAAAATAAACTTCACCCCCTCTTTATTCTACCACTGACCACGATTATCAGCTCCACAGCGCCACAGGGCCCAACGTCATGGACGCTTGGATCCATAAAATGGTACGAGCTGAGCTGCCGGTCACTTCCAGTGCTCCATGCTGGACAGCGATTTAGCGCTGGATAGGGATTTAGCCAGGGTTTATCAAGCATGTACTGGTAGTGTGAGGAAGGGTCTGAATATGGTGCCAAACTTGGCCTGTGCATGTCCACTGACCGCCTGTGTTAGTCATTCTCAGCTGAACATATATTCAGCAGCACGAGGAGCCCCTCTAGTGTTATTTAAAAGGACCAGACATCCAAGTTGCAGGTGAGGGGCTTTTGACTTACTTTTGCTGTTGTAAAGTTGTGGAGGTGCTGTGGATGGTTTTCTGGAGGTTGTGTTGTGAGCTGCTGCAGACATTCAGGGAGGACAGAGCATTTGGTAACCCAACTCTGGACGAGGTATGGGGACTGTAGTTGCCGTGTCTCTGGGTCTGTAACATGACCAACAAATGGAGCAGAGGATGTTGAGAGGGGGTGCGCTCTAAAGAGGGAGGAGGAAGGGGCTTTACCCTACCCACCCTGGGTTTTCCAAGAGCACTGTCCCTACCTTACCTGCCCCAGGAGCAGTGTTTGAGGTGACTCTGATTCAAAAAGGAGTTAGTCACAGAGCTGTGTCACCTCCTGCAACACATGGAGCCTCACACCAGAGTGAGGACGGAGCTGTCAGTGGACGTTAAGATCGCAGTTTCATTGAAACTCTATGTATTTGGATATTTCCAGGCAGGAGCAGGAGACATATCCAGTATAGAGTAGTGGAGGTTGATGGAGTCATAGCGTCATTTACGACACATAAGGAGGCCATTCGGTCCATCCTTTCCGGTTCTTTGTGGAACAATCCAGTCAGTCTCAATCCCCTGCTCAATCCCCGAAGCCCTGGAAGTGCATTTCCTTCAGGTTCCACCCAGTTTCCTTTTGAAGTCATTGATTGTCTCGGCTTCCACCACTCTCATGGGCAGTGAGTTCCAGATCGTTACCATCCACTGTGTTAAAAAGTTCTTCCTCATATTCCACCTACAACAGACCTGAGGATTGGGAGCAGTTTTGAATTCAGCAAAGGAGGACATAGGGATTGATTAAGAAGCAGCAAATAGAGTACGAGTGTAAGCTTGTGGGGGCATAAAAACTGAGTGTAAAAGTTTCTATAGGTATGTGAAGAGAAAACAATTGGTGAAGACAAATGTAGGTCCCTTACACTCAGAAACAGGGGAATTTATTATGCGGAACAAAGAAATGGCTGACCATCGAAGTGCATACTTTGATTCTGTCTTCACAAAGGAGGACACAAATATCATACCAGAAATGTTGGGGAACACAGGGTTTCGTGAGAGACAGGAAGTTAAATAAATCAGTATTAGTAGAGAAATGGTGTTGGGCCTGATAATCTTAATCCAAGAATAATTAAGGAAGTGACCCCAGAAATAGTGGATGAACTGGTGGACATCTTCCTGGATTCCATGGACTCTGGAACAGTTCCTACAGATTGGACGGTAGCTCATGTAACCCCACTGTTTAAAAAGGGATATATAGAGAAAACAGAGAATTATAGACCAATGAGCCTGACGTCGAAAGTGGGGAAAATCCTGGAGCCATTATCAGAGATTTTATAGCAGAGCACTTGGAGAACAGTGATAGAATTGGACAAAGTCATCATGAATTTACGAAAATGAAATCATGCTTGTCAAATCTACTGGAATTCTTCGATGATGTAACTAGGAAGAGTTGATGAGGGGGAGCCAGTGGATATGGTTTATTTGGACTTTCAGAAGGCTTTTGACAAAGTACCATGTAAGAGATTAGCGTGTAAAATTAAAGCACATGGGATTGGGGGTAGTTTATTGTGATGGATAGAAAATTGGTTGCCAGACAGGAAACAAAGAGTAGGAACAAACGGGTCTTTTTCTGAATGGCAGAACGTGAACAGTGGGTGCCACAGGGATCGGTGTTAGGACCCCAGCTACGGACAATATATATTAATGATTTAGATGAGGGAACTAAATGTAATATCTCGAAATTTTCAGATGACATAAAATTGGGTGGGAGGGTGAGTTGTCAGGAGGATGCATAGAGGCTTCAGTGTGATTTGGGCAAGTTGAGTGCGTGGACAAATGCATGGAAGATGCAGTATTATTGTGGGCAAATGTGAGGTTATCCACTTTGGTAGCAAAATCAGGAAGGCAGATTATTATCAGAACTGGTATAAACTGAGAGAAGGGAATTATCGGTGTTCTCGTACACGAGTTGCTGAAGGTAAGCATGCGGGTGCAACAGGCGGTAAAAAGGCAAATGGTACGCTGGCCTTTACAACGAGAGGATTCGTGTACAGGAGCAGGGATGTCTTGCTGCAATTATACAGAGCCTTGGTGAGGTCACATCTGGAATATTGTGTTCAGTTTTGGTCTCCATTTCTGAGGAAGAAGGTTCTTGCAATGGAGGGAGTGCAGCGAAGGTTTACCAGACTCATTCCTGGAATGGCGGGACTGATGTATGAGGAGAGACTGAGTCGGTTAGGATTATATTCGCTGGAGTTCAGAAGAGTGAGGGAGGGATCTCATAGAAACCTGCAGAATTATAATCAGTCTGGACAGACTAGATGTGGGAAGGATGTTCCCGATGTTGGGATGTCCAGAACCAGGGGCAACAGTCTAAGGATAAGGGGTAAACCTTTCAGGACTGAGATGAGGAGAAATTTCTTCACCCAGAGAGTGGTGAGCCTGTGGAATTCGCTACCACAGGGAGCAGTCGAGGCCAAAACATTGTATGTTTTTAAGAAGGAGTTAGATATAGCCTTTGGTTCAAAAGGGATCAAAGGCTATGGGGGGAAAAGATTACTGAGTTGGATGATCAGCGATGATCATAACGAATGGTGCAGCAGGCTCGAAGGACCGAATGGCCTACTTCTGCTCCTATTTTCTATGTTTCTATGTTTCCCTGCTTTTGTATCCTTGCCTCCATGATCTGATATGTTTTGCTAAACACTCTCCTAATATGTTTTGCCACCTGCAATGATAAATGCATATGGAGCCCCAGGTCCCTCTGCTCCTGCACAATGTTCAGAACTGTGTCACTAAGTCTATATTGCCTTCCTATTCCTTCTGGCAAAAGGCATCACCTCACACTCCTCTATACTAAATTGAACCTGCCATTTCTCTGTTAATTCTGCTGGATTGTCGATATCCTGTTGCAGACAGTTTGACTCATCCTCAGTGTTTGCCACGCGTCCAAGTTCGGTGTCATTGGCAAGCCTTGAAATTCTGCTCTGTATTCCAAGATCCAAGTCATTTATATATAGCAAAAAAAAGTGGTCCTAGCACTGACCCTTGGGGAACATCACTGCCTACCATCCTCCAGTCTGAAAAACAACCATTTAACACGACTCACCCTTTTCTTTCCATCAATCAATATTTGATCCTGTGATCTAATCCATGTGATTCAATTTTGTTATCCAACATTTTAGAACATAGAACAGTACAGCAGTGTGCAGGCCCTTCGGCCCACGATGTAGTGCCGAACCTTTAACCTACTCTAAGATCAAACTACCTGCACACCCTTCATTCTACTATCATCCATGTACCTATCCAAGAGTCGCTTAAATGTCCCTAATGTATCTGCTTCTACTACCGCCGCTGGCAGTGCGTTCCACGCACCCACTACTCTCTGTGTAAAGAACCTACCTCTGACAGCTCTCCGAAACCTTCCTCCAATCATCTTAAAATTATGCCCCCTGGTGATAGCCCTTTCTGCCCTGGGAAAATGTCTCTGGCTATCCAATCTATCTATGCATCTCATCATCTTGTACCCCTCTGTCAAGTTACCTCTCATCCTTCTTCGTTCCAATCAGAAAAGACCGAGCACCCTCAACCTTTCTTCGTAAGACACGCCCTCCAGTCCAGGCAGCATCCTGGTAAATCTCCTCTGCACCCTCTCTAAGGTTTCCACATCCTTTTGTGTGGTACTTCATCAAACGCTTTCTTAAAATCCATGTAGACCATTCACCACATTCTTTTCATCAACCTGCTCTGTTATTTCATCAAAATAAATTCAATTAGTTCATGAAAACATGATCTGCTTTTTAAAAATCCGTGCGGACAACCCTTAATTAACTCAAACATCTCCTAGTGTGTTTTGATTTTTTTCCCGCTGATTTAGTTTCTACAACCTTCCTCACCACTGATGTTAAACTAACTGACCAGTAGTTGCGAGGCCTGTGTGTTGTCCATTCCCATTGATAATTCTGGGAGGTGAGGGTGACCATCTATGTCATTGTTTTTTCGCTCAGCAGGGAGAAGCAGAATGAGAGATCCCGTGGCTTTGTCAGGATAGCGGAAATCCTGATGGTGTAGGTTTCTCCGCGGGGGCCCCATGTCAATGGGGAGAGGTACAGGAACTGAAAGAACTCTCACTCCATTAATGTCCAGTTGGTGTGTGAGCATGCCCAGTACATCATGTTGGTGAATGTTCACTACCCTGTCAGCAGCCACCATACCTTCATTCTGAAGCAGTCAGCCATTCTCAACACTTAGGGCTTCCATACAGAACCAGAATGTGGCTCCTCGGAGGCAAAGAAAAAAACCGTCTAGACACAGCTCATGTTTCTACATCCCCAAACCACCTATCACCGCCACCCAACCTCACACAGTTAACATGTGTATAATGTGAGCAATGGAGTCACCAGGAACATGTTGGGACAGACCATCGGTGTGATGAAGCAATGCTTCCAATGTCTGAACCGCACGGGGAGAGCCCTTCAGTGCACACTGGAGCAGGTGTCCAAGGTCATGGTGTTCTGCTGCACCCTTCATATCATCACTATCATGAGGACACAGGCATTGGCACCAGGAATCCGGAGGACACCTCAGGAGGAGGAGGAGGACGCAGGGAGCATATTTCCTGGACGCCTTCGAACTAGACAGGCTGTCGGAGAGTCCCTGCTAAGATTTTGTTTCCCATAAGACAACTTCGCTTTCCCACCATGGATCCCCCATTCTCCACCATTTCACCAATCTGAGACGCCCCATCACAGTGTCCCCTTGGACACCATCCTGTAATAAAAACCACCAACATAAACCTTTTCATTAACATCTTTATCCAACAACACATCCAATTATACAAAAGAAAAATGGAACTATTCACCCTTGTATATTCCCTTAGTCTCTGTCTTGTGCGTTCCCTCGACTTGCCTCGTGCTCCCCAGTGTTTCCCTAGTGACTGCAGCATGGCTGGTGGAAGAATGCTGACTTTCATTCGGGGAGACTGCAGATGACCTTGCAGGACGTCTTCGAGCAGCTCTGGGCCTTGAGGGCTTCGATTCAAACTGTACCACCTCGACGTAGGCAGCAGCCCAGTAACGTTCTGATCTGAGTCCTGTGACCTCGCTGTCCGGGAGCTGCCACATGCACTATCCTTTCCCCCTGCCCTGGCTGCAGTTCGTGCGTTTTCCGTGAATCAGCATGTGCAGATTCCGACTCTATACCAGCCTCTAAGGCACACACAGTGGAAGTATTTGAGCTGGAGGCTGTGAGTATCAGACTAAGTGATGGGGCTTCACCATCAGTCCTGTGCTGATGCTCTCTCTCTGTCTCCTGGAGCTGCTGTGACTGGGAAGCTGGCAGTTTTGGGGTACCATTGGGAAGTGTAAAATCAGAAGGGTCGTATTGGGATGAGACATTGTGGGTGGGTTGGAAAGCAGGAGGTCCATGATCCCACCATCTGCAGCTTGTACATCATCCCAGACAGCAGGATGCAGGGGGAGGTGGGAGTTAAGAAGGGGCATAAGGCAGGAACATAGCATCATCCTGAATGCTCTCGGCGATGCCGGATGCCACGGGCTCTGTCACAGCCGGTCCCATGATGTGAAGAACCATCTCCTCCCTCAGGCTCAGGGGATGAAGGTATGCCTGGTCACTCGCCGGTTCACTTGCTGCTCCCTGTGATTATGGGTCACCTTGTCCTGTAAGAAAGAAGGCAGAATATTAATGATTGTGTTCCACTGTGTTTTGATGATATGCCTGCCATAGCTGAATAGCTGGAGGTAATTGGAGGCAGTGAGAGGTGGGTGTGAGGCTGCTATCAGTACAAGGTGTGTGAGGGTGAGGTGGAGTATGTGAATGTTAGGTGTGAGTCCTGAGTGTTAGGGACTGCTGATGGGTGAATGATGGGGGTGTGGTGCATTGAGCAGTGTGAGAGGTTGGTGATGTTGGGGGTAGGAGATGCCATTTGGAGATTAATTCAATGACATTGACCTCCCGTATGAGCTCATTAAACTTCTTCTGGCTCTGCTGCCAGGTTCTCGTGGCGAGAATTCTTGCATTGACCTCCCTGGCCACCTTCACCGATTCCCTTCGGAGGACGTTCCTTGAGAGTCTCCACCCCACCACACGGAAACAGAGCCTCTCTCCTCCTGTCACCCTTCGTAACTAAGACATCCATCCCCGCATCCGTGAACTGCAGAACCCTCTGTTGCAGTGTGCTATTTACCTTGTCTCCAATTGCAGAATTCACAGTGAGCAGCAGCAGCCTCCAGTGAATCAGTGCATCTTCTCTTTAAGAGGGACAGACTGCATTTAAAAGCTGAACCTGGTTGAAACATGTATCAGCCTCACACACCTTTCGGGCCCTGTTAAGCATCCAGACAGACAGCAGCGCGGGTTACCCGGGGTGGCACATAGAATTCATGGAAATGAGGAGGCAGCAGGAAGTGTGTTTGTCACCTGCCTCAACAGGAACGGGCACGGGCAGATCATGATCCCTCTGCCCAAAAACACGACGTACTCTCTATTTCTATTTGCTGTTCTCTCTTTCACACTTTCTCACTCTCTGTCTTTCTCTCTCTCTTCACTCACTTTCTCTTGCTCATATAATGAGAGATTGATGCAGCACAGAAGAAGCCTATTCGGCCCTTTGTGTCAGTGCTGTCTCTTCGGAAGAGCCATCTAATTAGTTCCTCTTTCCTCCTCTTTCCCCAGATTCCTGTTTTTCTTCTCCTTTTCAAGTATTTGCTAAATTGCCTTTTGAATGATATTATTGAATCTGCTTCCACCATGTTTTCAGCCAGTGAATTCCAGATCCCAACAACTCGCTGTGGAAGAAAATTCTCCTAATTTCACCTCTGGTTTTTTGTCAATTACCTTCAGTCTGTCTCTTCTTAATACTGAACTTTAGATTTTTGGATTTAGATATACAGCACTCGATCAGGCCCTTCGGCCCACCGAGTCTGTGCCGACCATTAACCACCCATTTATACTAATCCTACACTAATCCCATATTCCTACCACATCCTCACCTGTCCCTATATTCCCCTACCACCTACCTATACTAGGGGCAATTTATAATGGCCAGTTTACCTATCAACCTGCAAGACTTTTGGCTGAGGGAGGAAACCCACATACTCCACACAGGCAGTACCCATAATATGAGGCTGCAGTGCTAACCACTGCGCCACTGTGCCGCCCCTGTTTCTGACACTGGAAACAGTTTCACATTGATTACCTTATCAAAACCCTTCATAATTTTGAATCTTATATCAAATCTCCCCTTACCTATCACTGCTCTAATGAGAACAATCCCAGCTTTTCGAATCTATCCACATAACTGTATTCGCAGATCCCTGGTACCATTCTCGTAATTCACCTCTGTATCTTCACTACGTCCTTGACATCCTTACCAATGTGTGGTGATCAGAATTGGACACAATTCTCCATCTGGGACCTAACCAATGATGTATAAATATCAGCATTTCCTCCTGAGTTTTATTTCTCTGTGTCTCTCTCTCTAACACCAAGGACACTGCATGCTACTAACTAAGATCTGTGTGTTTACACCCTAGGTCTCTCTAATCATGCACTCACTCTATAATGGTAACATTTATTTTATATTTTTTTCTTCTCATACTTCCTACCCAAATGTCTCACTTCACATTTCAATGTGTTAAATTCCATCTGCCATGTTCCTGCCCATTTCACCAGTCAGTTTCTGTCCTCCTGAAGTCTGTTACTATCCTTCTCACTGTTTATTAACATTTCTGAGTTTCCTTCCATCTGAAAACTTGGACATTACCCCCTCTGTACACAAGCCCACTGCATTGGCATGCAACACCAGGGATCCCAACAGTCACCCTGGGGAACCCCACTGTGTACTTCGCTCCAGCTGAAAAGCAGCCATTATTCCCGACTCTCTGATACCTGTCACCTCGGTAATTTCTTGCATGCTGGGATTGAAAAAGAAAAAAAAAGACTTCCATTTATGTAGCGCCTTTCATGACTGCTGCATGTTCCAAAGCGATTTACAATCAACGTATACTTATAATGCCGACTCACTCTTGTACTGTCGGAAACAGGGCAGCCTATTTTCGCACAGCTAGATCCCACAAGCAGCAATGTGATAATGACCAGATCTGTTTTTATGATGTTGCTTGATGGATAAATATTGTCCAGGCCACAGGGAATAATTCCCCTGATCTTCTTCTAAATAATCCCATCGGATCATTAGCATCCACCTGAGAGGGCAGATGGGGCCTTGGTTTAACGTTTCATTCGAAAGACTGCTCATCTGGTAGCGCAATGTCAGTACTGTCGCTGCAGTGTTAGCCTTGATTCTTGTGAAAAAGTCATTTCATGACACTTGATCCTGGAAGCTTGTGACTGAAAGGGGAGAGAGCTACAAACTGATCCCCGGCTGACTTTGGCCCTTTAATCCCATGTATTTCTAATTGGGTCACACGGCTGTTATATAGTACTTTATCAAACACCTTTTGAAACGATAGGAAAATTGTAAAAGTACAGGCAGGAAAAGTCATAGAAGCACATAATAGCATTGCATGGAAGGGGGTCATTTGGTCTATGAAGTCTGTGCTGGCTCTTGTGATGAGTTTCCAGTGAGTTCCACACCCTGGATCTTTCTCAGATCCTTGAACTTTTCCCCTTAATATCTAACCAAATCACTTTTTGAATCTACTTTTGAATCTGTATCCTTCAGCCTATCATACAATAATTTGCAAATCCGAAACAAAAATTGCATTACAATAATCCCCATGTCAACTCTGCTTCTTTTTTCCAATCACCATAAATCTATGTCCTCTGGTTAATGGCCCCTCATACATTAGAAACATTATATAATTTACATAAACCCTTCATGATGTTAAATATCCCTATCTGATAACCTTGTAAATGTCCCTGCTCCAAGGAAAACAATCCCAGCTACATAACTGTAATCCCTCATTCCTGGAAAAGTTCCAGTAAAACTCTTCTGTCCCCTCTCCAAGGTTTCATGTCCTTCCTAAAGTGTGGTTTCCAGTATTGGACACAATACTCCAGATGGTGCCGGACTAGTCTTTTCTATAGGGTTAACACAATATCCTGGCCAGTCTACTCTGTGTCTCTATTAATCAAGCCTAGGAATCTATTTGCTTTGTGAACTGTTTGTTAACCTGTCCAGCTACTTTCAAAGATTGCATACAAACACCTCAGGTCTCTCTGTTACTCTCAATAGCTTTAAAGTTGTGCCATTCAGCTTGTATTATCCCTGGTCATTCATCTGCTGCAGCTCACCATCACCGTCTCAAGGGCAATTATGGACGGACAATAAATGCTGGCCTAGTCAACGACACCCACATCCCATGAATGGATAATATATATCAAATCTTCCGACAATGTATCTCCTCACACATCTGCCATGCCAATTAAATATTTGGAAGACTGCAGCCGTTGTTTTCAAACCCCACGTCAAAGGTTTCCTGGCCACAGACTGGATCTCTCTCCTTGGCAACTGTCTGAGACTAAAACAACCTGTTCACAACCTGGTTTCATAGTTGACGCTGCGACCAGCTTCCTGCTAAATATTACTAAAACAGCCTACTTACACTTCCGTATCATCACCCAACTTTGCCCCTCTCTCAGCTCTTCTGCTGATGAAACACTCCCCCTTGCCTGTGTTACCTGTAGACTCGACGACTCCAACACACTCCTGGCTGGTCTCCCAAATTCTACCCTCCATAACCCTGAGGTGGTCCAATGCACTGCTGCCCATGTCCTAACTCACACCAAGTCCTGTTCACCCATTACCCCCTGTACTCACTGACCTACATTGGCTCCTGGTCAGCAACACCTCAATTTTAAAACTCTAAGCCTTCTTTTCAAATCCTTCATTATCTCACTCCTCCTTATCTCTGTAATCTCCTCCAGCCCGACAACCCTCCGAGATATCTGCACTCATCTATTTCTGGCCTCTTGAGCATCTACGAGATTAATTGCTCTACCATTGGTGGTCCTGCCTTCAGCTGCCGAGGCCCTACGCCCTGGAAGAGGAGAGCAGAACATCCAGGGAGGAATTCCTGGAAGATAAATGTCAGTAAATTAAACACTAAAATAAAAGCAAAATATTGCGGATGCTGAACACTGGAAATACTCAGCAGGTCTGGCAGCATCTGTGCAGAGAGAAACAGAGTTAATGTTTCAGATCTGTGCCCCTTCATCAGAACTGTTAAACGTTAGAAATGTAACAGTCTTTGAGCAAGTGAAAGAGGGGAAGGGGGAAGAAGAACAAGAAGGAAGGACTGTGATGGGACAGAGAGGGGATAGATTAAATTATAGACTGTTACATTCCTAACGTCTACCAGTTCTGATGAAGGGTCAGAGACCGGAAACATTAACTCTGTTTCTCTCTACACAGATGCTGCCAGACCTGCTGAGTATTTCCGGCACTTTCTGGTCTCATCCCTAAGCTTTTGAATTCTCTCCCGAAACCCTAAATGCAATAAGCTGCACTGAGTCCAGTTTTAGGGAGTCCTGCTTGGACAGAGTACTAAATGCAGTCAAGTTAAGGAGTGATTGAATTTTAAGTGATCTAAGAGTCGATCTCTTTCCAACAATTTGTTAATTTTACATTTAGCATTTCACTTAATTTTAAGCTGAATTTGTACTTTATTTCACAATCTGTTTGTGAGAATTGGACAGTTAATTGATGCTGATGGAAAAGGAGGGTCAGTGTCAGCTTGGATATAAAACTGGCTTAATGACAGAAAACAGAGAGTTGCGGTAAACAGTTGTTATTCAAACTGGAGAAAAATAGACAGCAGTGTTCCCCAAGGGTTAGTGCTAGGAACACTGTTTTATTCTGATATGTATAAATGATTTGGATAATGGCATACAGAGAAACATTTCAAAATTTGCAGGTGATACCAAACTTGGAGGCGGGGCAGGCATTGAGGTGGATACCAATCGATGTAAGAGGACATGGATAGGCTAGCAGAATGGGCAGACGAGAGGCAAATGGAATTTAATACAGACAAGTGTCAAGTGATGCATTTTATCAGAAGTAACAGGGAGAGGCAATATACACTTAATGGTAAAGTTCGAAAGAGTGTGCAGAGACAAAGGGACATGGGGTTCATGCACATAGATCCCTGAAGGTGGCAGGATATATTGAGAGAGTCGTCAGTAAAGCATATGGGATCTTGGGCTTCATAGATAGAGGTGGTGAGTTCAGAAGAAGGAAAGTTATGCTGTAACTTTATGAAGCTCTGGTTAGGCCCCAACTGGAGTACTGCATCCAGTTCTGTTCACCACACTTTAGGGAGGATGTGAGGGTCATTGACAGGGTGTAGAGGAGGTTTACTTTAATGGTTCCAGAGATGGAGGATTTTAAGTACAATATAGTCTGTAAAAGCTGGGGTGTTCTTCCTTGGAGTAAAGGAGATTGAGGGGAGATTTGATACATGTATACAAGATGATGACCTGTTTGGATAAGGTAGACAGGTAAAGATGTTCCCATTAGCTGATGGGACAAGGACTAGAGTTAAGATTGAGGGCAAGAGTTAAGGGGGATGTGATGAACAACATTTTTACACAACGAGTGGTAATGGCCTGGAAATCATTGCCTACGAGGGTGGTGGAAGCAGAGAAGGTGAATTATTTCAAAAGGATATTGGATGAACACTTGATGTAAATAAACTTGCAGGAATATGGAGTCACAGCTAGGGAATGAAACTGGCTGGATTTATCTGCAAAGAGCTGGCATGGACTCGATGAGCAGAATGGCCTAATTCTGTGCTGAAATGACTATGACTCTACGACTCTCTGACAGGGGAATACTATTACTACTTTTAGTTTAGCTTAGAGATACAGCACTGAAACAGGCCCTTCGGCCCACCGAGTCTGTGCGGACCATCAACCACCCATTTATACTAATCCTACACTAATTCCATATTCCTACCACATCCCCACCTGTCCCTGTGTTTCCCTGCCACCTACCTATACTACAGGCAATTGCTAATGGCCAATTTACCGATCAACTTGCAAGTCTTTGGCATGTGGGAGGAAACCGGAGCACCCGGAGGAAACCCAAGCAAACACAGGGAGAACTGGCAAACCCCACACAGGCAGTACCCAGAATTGAACCCGGGTCACTGGAGCTGTGAGGCTGCGGTGCTCACCACTGCGCCACTATGCCGCCCTATACTGGGAAAGTTTATAATGGACTGGGCAGTATCACCCTGTTGAACCCCGTGATGTAATTGAAATGTTTGATGCCCCATAACGTGGTTAACAAATGTCCTTCACAAACAGAGTAAATCAGTTCAGTCCCACTGACAATTCTGGAGTCATTCACAATGGGGAGTAATTTCTCCTCGTTTTCTCTACATAGGACAGCAGTCAGGCTTTTCACTGTGTCCACCACCTCCATGTTGAAAGTCTTGTCAGGGTTAGGTGAGATAAGACACATTGCCTGGGCGACAGATTTCTTCAACTGTGTTACTGCTTCTCTGCTCTCTTCAGTCCAACCGGGTTAAACCTGATCATCACCATCATTAGTTAGTTCATAAAGAGGAGTCACAGTCTCTGCAAATCGAGGGATGAGGGTCCACTGATACCCCACCAGCCTGAGGATAGGACACAGGGCAGGACTTTGAGGTGGACAGGGGTAGATACTGGATGAGGGTCCACTGATACCCCACCAGCCTGAGGATAGGACACAGGGCAGGACTTTGAGGTGAGCAAGGGTAGACACTGGATGGTCTCGACCTGATGCTGGTGTGGGCTGATGCAGGATGATCTGATCTGGGCACGTAGAAAGGTGACACGGTCTTGCACCAGCTGGGCCTTACGTGGATGGTCTTTTAGTCCAGCTCCCAAAGTAACTGCAGTAGTTCCTGTAAAAGGGTTAAATGTGTGGACACGTCTGTGATGATGAGAAGATCATCGACATATTGCAGCAAGCAGGAAGACTGTGAAAAGCTCAGAAGGGACCCAGCTACACGTTTGTTGAAAATAGTGGGGTTATTGTGGAACCCCTTGTGACAGACATGTCCAGGGGTATCTCTGGTCCTCAGAAGTGAATGTGAATTTAATTTGTTTCTCTAGTTTTACTGGAATACTACAATAACCATTAGAGATATCCAGGGTGGAGAAGACAGACCTAACATTGGGAATCCGGGAGAATAGGGTGGGTGTCTATCAGACAACCGGGTTCACGCATGGTTGACTGAATTGAGTTTGTGGTGGTCAATAGTCAGTCACCAGCTGCCATCCGGCTTTCCAACCAGTCAAATCGGGCAGTTAGAAGGGAACATGGCTTCGTGAACTACACCCTGGTATAACAATGACATGATATTGTCTGGAATGCATGATATAATCTCAGCTCGTTAAGAATACTGCTTCATGGATCATGCAATGGTCAGTTAATTTCTTCGGGTCTGCTCATGTTTGCACAGTTATCTTTATGGGTTGTGGATACACTCGACACGGACTCGAGATTCGCCTGTACCTCAGGGTGATCA
The DNA here is from genome assembly GCF_036365525.1 of Heterodontus francisci. Taxonomy (NCBI): domain Eukaryota; kingdom Metazoa; phylum Chordata; class Chondrichthyes; order Heterodontiformes; family Heterodontidae; genus Heterodontus; species Heterodontus francisci. Next base: position 1,542,203 of record NW_027141284.1, on the reverse strand, counting down.
GTGGTGTCTGGTTCCCACTCCTCTGATATTTTAATCATGAATATTGAGGTTACACTGGACACCAGAGTAGGGGCATGTTTTAATGTTCTACAATATACAAGTATAGGGATAATCAATTACTGCTGATAACCTTTGAGCACATTACTGCCCAGTAGTCCCTGTCCATTATGCAGGATCATATAAAAGGGAGGCAGGACTTTGACATGAGCAGTGTTCCCTCTCCTGCACCAATGTAAGATCTGATCCAGGGTCACAGATTAACCAAAAGGAGGTCGAAGGGTCACAAGCAGTTTATTGAGGAGTAACAGTTCAAATACAGCACAAAATCAGAATAGACATAGTGGACATACGGCCTGTGGCAGGTGAGAAAGGCTTTCTGGCTATGGATCAAATGTAAGAAGCTATCAGTAAAGACGTTATAGCAGGACACACAGAATAATTCAAGGTGATCAGGCAGAGTCAACATGCTTTTGTGAAACGGAAACCATGTTTAACCAATTTATTGAAGTTCTTTGAAGAAGTAACAGGTGCTGTGGATAAAGGGGAACTGGTGATTTCCAGAAGGGATTTCATAATGTGCCACATCAAAGTTCATTGCGGAATATAAAAGCTCATGGTGTAGGGGGCAACCTATTGGCATGGATAGAAGATTGGCTAGCTAACAGGAAACAGAGAGTAGGCTTAAATGGATCATTTTCTGTTTGGCAACATGTAACGAGTGGTGTGTCACAGGGATCAGTGCGGGTGCCTTAGCTCTTTACAATTTATATAAATCACTTGGATGAAGGGGCCAAAGGTATGTTTGCTAAATTTGCTGATGACAGAAACGTCGGTCAGACAGTATGTTGTAATGCGGACACAAGTGAACCACAAAGGAATAGATAGATTGAGTGATTGGTCAAAGATCTGGGAAATGGAGTACAATGTGGGAAAATATGAAATTGTCCATTTTGGCAGGAAGAATAAAAATTAAGCATATAATCACAATGGTGAGATATTCCAGAGCTCTACCATCCAGGGGGAACTGAGAGTCCTTGTGCATGAATTGTAAAAGGTTAGTATGTAGGTTTTGCAAGTAATTAGGAAAACTAATGGAATGTTACCGGCTATTGCAGGAGGAATTGAATACAAATGTAGGGAGGTTATGTTTCAGTTATATAGGGAGGCTACTTCTGGAATATTGTGTTCAGTATTGGTCTCCTCATTTAAGGACAGGTGGAAATGCATTCGAAGCAGTTCAGAGATGGTTTACTAGACTAATGCCTGGAATGGGGGTGTTGTCTAATGAGGAAAGGCTGGACAGGCTAGGCTTATGTCAGCTGGAGTTTAGAAGAGTAAGAGGCGACTTGATTGAAACTTATAAGATTCTGAGTGTGGGACAGAGCAAATGAGGCCGACAGAGAGAGAAAGAACGAGAGAGAGAGAGCTCAATTCAGCTGCTGCTAAAAACCTCATCCATGCCTTTTTTATCTCGAGACTTGACTATTCTAACACACTCCTGGCTGGTCTCCCACATCCTACTCTCTGTAACATGTGGTCATCCAAAACTCTGCTGCCATCTTCTAATTTGCACCAAATTCTGTTCACCCAACATCCCTGTGCTCACTGACCAACATTGGCTCTTGGTCCAGTAACACCTCAATTTTAATATTCTCACTCATGTGCTCAAATCCCTCCATGTCCTCACCCCTCTGATTATCCCAATCCCCTGTTCATTTCCAATGTTCCTGAAACTTGTTCCTCTTAAAAATCTTTTTTCCAATTCCGGCTTAAAAGTGAGTTTCTTTCCCTCTGCCTCTCTTCATATAACATAGAACATAGAGCATAGAACAGTACAGCACAGTACAGGCCCTTCGGCCCACGATGTTGTGCCGAACCTTTAACCTACTCGAAGATCAAACTAACTATCTACCCTTCATTTTACTCTCATCCATGTACCGATCCAAGAGTCGCTTAAATTTCCCTAATGTATCTGCTTCTACTACCACCACTGGCAGCGCATTCCACGCACCCACCACTCTCTGTGTAAAGAACCTACCTCTGACATCTCCCTGAAACCTTCCTCCAGTCACCTTAAAATTATGCCCACTAGTGATAGCCCTTTCCACCTGGGAAAAAGTCTCTGGCTATCCACTCTATCTATACCTCTCATCATCTTGTACCCCTCTATCAAGTCACCTCTCATCCTTCTTCGCTCCAATGAGAAAAGCCCTAGCTCCCTCAACCTTTCTCCAGTCCAGGCAGCATCCTGGTAAATCTCCTCTGCACCCTCTCTAAAGCTTCCATACCCTTCCTATAATGAGGCGACCAGAACTGAACACAATATTCCAAGTGTGGTCGAACCAGGGCCTGATAGAGCTGCAGCATAACCTCGCAGCCCTTAAACTCAATCCCCCTGTTAATGAAAGCCAACACACCATACGCCTTCTTAACAACCCTTTCAACTTGGGTGGCAACTTTGAGCGATCTCTGGACATAGACCCCAAGATCCCTCTGTTCCTCCACACTACCAAAAACCCTGTCTTTAAGCCTGCATTCTGCATTCAAATTCGACCTACCAAAATGAATCACTTCACACTTTTCCAGGTTGAACTCCATCTGCCACTTCTCAGCCCAGCTCTGCATCCTGTCCATGTCGAGTTGCAACCTACAACAGCCTTCCACACAATCCACAACTCTAGCAACCTTCGTGTCATCGGCAAACTTGCTAACCCAGCCTTCCACTTCCTCATCCAAGTCATTTATAAAAATCACAAAGAGCAGAGGTCCCAGAACAGATCCCTGTGGAACACCACTCGTCACCGAGCTCCATGCTGAATACTTTCCATCTACTAACACCCTCTGTCTTCTATGGGCCAGACAATTTTGTATCCAGACAGCCACAGTGTGGTTTTCCTGACCACACATTTCATCTCTCCTGCTGCACTCATGCTGTAGAAGCTTGGATCCATAAAATGGTGTGAGCTGCACTGCCGGTCACATCCAGCACATTGTACAGGACACCCAGGCTGGCCGGGGTTCTCGTGTCGGTGTAACGTGTGTGTGTCTGTAGTGTGAGGAGAGGTCTGAATATGAAGTCGATCTGCCATTTCAGCAACTTTGATGTACGTCTTTGATACTTGGTCCTTGCATGTATACTGACCACCTGTGTTAGTCACTCTCAGCTGAACATACATTCAGCAGCACGAGGATCACCCTCTAGTGTTAGTTAAAAGGACCAGGCGTCCAACTTGCAGGTGAGGGGCTTTTGACTTACTTCTGTTATTATAAAGTTAGTGGAGGTGCTGTGGATGGTTTCCTGGACGTTGTGTTATGAGCTGCTGCAGACATTCAGGGAGGAGAGAGGACTTGGTGACACAACTCTGTACGATGAATGGGGACTGTAGTTACAGTGTCTCTGGGTCTGTAACATGATCAACAAATGGAGTAGAAGCTTCAGAGAGAGCGAAAGCTCTGGAAAGAAAGAGGAGGAATGGCCTCTGCCCTACCCACCCTGGGTTTCCAAGAGTAAAAAGAGCAGTGGTCCTAATATTGAGCCCAGGGGAACACCACTGTATACTCCCATTGAGTCTGAACAACAACCTTTCACCACTTCTCTCTGTTTACTGTTCCTTAGCCAATGTTATATCCACACTGTCACTGTACGTTTAATCCATAGTGTTCAGTTTTCCTAATTTGTCTATTGAATGTCACTTGATCGAACACCTTTTGAAAGTCCATATGTATAACTTCAATCACACCACCCTCATCAACCCTCTCCATTGTTTCATCAAAGAACTCCATCAAGTTCACCTCAGCACTACCTCTCTCCACTCCTCCACTGTTGTTAAATTATCAGACTGATTATCCGACACCCAGTACTGGATGAGCAGAAATTTCCTCCAATTAAATATTGGGAAGACTGAAGCCATTGTTTTAACTCCCCACTCCAACTCTGTTCCCTTGCTATTGATTCCATCCCTCTTCCTGGTGACAGTCTGAGATTCAGACAATATGTTTACATCCTTGGTGTCACATTTCATCACAACATGAGCTTTAACCTCATTTTCAGGGTAGAATTACAACCGCCTATTGCCACCTCAGTAACATCGCCTGACTTCACCCCTGTCTCAGCCCATCTGCTGCTGAAACCTCATTCATGCCTTCGTCACCTCTCGATGTGACTATTCCAACTCACTCCTGGCTGATCTCCCACATCTACTCTCTGTAAACATGAGGTCATCCAAAACTCTGCTGCCCATGTCTTAGCTCAAACCAAGTCCCGTTTATATGACACTGACCGACATTGGCTCCCAATCAAGAATATCTTGATTTTAAAATTCTCATCCTTGTTGTCATATCTCTCAATGGCCTCGCCCCTCCCTATCTCTGTAATCTCCTCCAGCTCCAGAACCCATCGAGACATCTGTGCTCCTCTAATTCTGGCCTCTTTTACATCCGTTATTTAAATCACTGCACCACTGGCTACCGTGCCTTCAGCTGCCGGGGCCCAAGCTGCAGTATCCTCCCTACACATCTCCGCCTCTGCACCTCTCCATCTCACTTTCCTCCTTTAAGACATTCCTTGTAACCTTCCACTTTGGCTAAGCTGTTGGTCCTTTGACCTAATATCTCCTGTTGTATCTCAGTTCGCACTTTGCTTCATAATGCTCCTGTGAAGCACCTTGGGATTTTTTATAACATTAAAGGCAATATCTAAATATAAATTGTTGTTTTTGTTGTTGTTTGCCAGACATCAATAGTCTTTAGCATATCCAGGTTGCTAACCATTTACTATCCAATGTTTTTACAAGCAACAAGTATTTTTCTCTTGGATTGTCACGTCTACAAATGTCCCCAGTCGTGACACTAGTCTGACTAGTCAGTAATTACAGCATTTATCGCACATCTTTTTTAAACAGGATGTAAGATTTACAATCCTCCAATCCTCTGTCATCACACCCATATCCAAGGAGGATTGGAAGATTCTGGCCAGTACCTCTGCTATTTCCACTATTCCTTCCCTCAGAAACCCCTGTACATCCATTCAGACTGGGTAAGAGTTCCAGTTTATTGTGGTTCAAAAAGGTGTTGGATTGAAAGGTGTTAACTGAAACTGTTTGTTCAGTGACTGTAATTAATGTCAGTCTCCATGGACCGAATTGTGTCACAGGAGGGTTTCCCTCTTCTATTAATATGGGACTCCTTTCGATGTGTTATCCCATACTGTCAGCGGGAGCATCACGCACGGCACTCACAGGGATCAGCGGCTCCAGAGAGAGGGAGAGGACAGATCACAATCTGAGAACAATGGGTCAGAATCTGAGAACAATAGATTGGAATGTTACAACAATGAGCAAGAGTTTATCCTCAGAACTTCACGATCTTTTTACACATTATGATCGGTTCTCGTTAGACTTTCGCATCTACCTCGCACTTCGGATTGCTCAATACATTTATTATCCCATCCTCGCTCTTGTTGGTGTCCCTGGTTAGTATCTGTTTCCAGGTATTTATTCTGTAAACCATGTTTAACTGTATTATATTCCTGTAATTTACTCTACCCTCCTTGCTGCTGTTGTTAATCCCGGTGAATATCTCCAGTAATTACCTTGATTAACCATGTTTAACTGCATTACTGTTCCTGTAATTTTCTCTGCCCTCCTTGCTGCTGTTGTTATTTTTGCTGAATCTCTATCTCCAGAAATCAGCTGTATAAACCACTGCTAACGGTATTTCAGTTCTTGTAATTTACTCTCTCCTCTTTGCTGCTGATACTGTCTCTATTTCTAGCTAGGAGATCTGTAAACCCTGTTTACTGAAATACTGTTCTGGAACGTAAATTGTGGGAAGAGAGAAGACAGTGTCATTGGTCCATTGGTCTCCGTCACAAACTCCATCCCCTATCTATGAACCACATACCCGATCGTGAGGCTGAACCAGACAGTTTACAACCTCTGTGTTCTATTTTTACCTTACTTGAGTTCATCTCCAAATTCTCTCCATCACCAACCCTGCCTACTACCACCTGAGTAATATCACCCGTCTCCACTTCTGCCTCAGCCCATCTGCTGCACAAACCCTCATATGTGCCTTTATTAAATCCACACTTGACGATTCCGAATCTCTCCTGGTCACCCTCCCAGTTATAAACCTCCATAAACCACAGCCCATCCAGAACTCTGATGCCTGTATCCTAACTCACACCAAATCCCGATCACCCATCAGCCCTGTGCTCACTGATCTACAATGGCTCCCGGTCTGGCAGCACCTGAATTTTAATATTCTCATTCTTGAGTCTGAATCACTCCATGGGTCCCATTCTCCTGTGCATTTCCCATATTTCTGCAAATAATATGCCTTCCATCTTTTCTCAATTCTCTTTTTAAAGTGGATTTCTTTCTCTCTGTATCTGTTCTGAGCCACGATTTTCAACTCTACAGACCCACTGGTGCAGAGGGCACAGAAGATGGGACCCATAAAATGATGCGAACCACACAGCCGGCCACTTCTAGTGTGGTCAGCACAGTGTCCCATGGTGGGCAGTACACTTGTGTGGTCAGCACAGTGCCCAATGGTGGACAGAGCTCCAGTATGGTCAGCACAATGCCCCATGCTGCACAATGCTCTCGTATGGTCAGCACAATGCCATTTGCTGGACAGGGCTCTAGTATGGTCAGCACAGTGCCCCATGCTGGACAGAGCTCTAATGTGGTCAGCACAATGCCCCATGCTGGACAGGGCTCTAATATGGTCAGCACAATGCCCCATGCTGGACAGAGCTCTAGTATGGTCAGCACAGTGCCCCATGCTGGACAGGGCTCTAGTATGGTCAGCACAATGCCCCATGCTGGACAGGGCTCTACTATGGTCAGCACAATGCCCCATGCTGGACAGGGCTCGAGTATGGTCAGCACAATGCCCCATGCTGGACAGAGCTCCAGTGTGGTCAGCACAATTCCCCATGCTGGACAGGGCTCGAGTATGGTCAGCACAGTGCCCCATGCTGGACATGGCTCTTGTATGGTCAGCACAATGACCCATGCTGGACAGGGCTCTAGTGTGGTCAGCACAGTGCCCCATGCTGGTCAGGGCTCTAGTGTGGTCAGCACAATGCCCCATGCTGGAAAGGGCTCTCGAATGGTCAGCACAGTGCCCCATGCTGGACATGGCTCTAGTATGGTCAGCACAATGCCGCATGCTGGACAGAGCTCTAGTATGGTCAGCACAATGCCCCATGCTGCACAGGGCTCTAGTATGGTCAGCACAATGCCCCATGCTGGATAGGGCTCTAGTATGGTCAGCACAGTGCCTCATGCTGGTTAGGGCTCTAGTCTTATCAGCACAATGCCCCATGCTGGACAGGGCTCTGGAGTGGTCAGCACAGTGCCCCATGCTGGACAGGGCTCTAGTGTAGTCAGCCCTGTGCCTCATGCTGGACAGGGCTCTAGTATTATCAGCACAATGCCCTATGCTGGACAGGGCTCTAGTATGGTCAGCACAGTGCCCCATGCTGGACAGGGCTCTGGAGTGGTCAGCACAGTGCCCCATGCTGGACAGGGCTCTAGTGTGGTCAGCCCAGTGCCTCATGCTGGACAGGGCTCCAGCGTGTCATACTATGTTTGTGATACTCATGTGAGGATATTTTTGAATGTGGCTTCAATGTCCCAACCAGACAGCTTTGAGTACGTCTTTGAAATCAGGTCTCGGCATGACCACTGACTGCTTGTGTTAGTCACTGTCAGCTGAATATACATTTAGCATCACAATGAATCCCCTCGAGTGTTATTTAAAAGGACCAGGCATCCAACCTTCAGGTGAGGGGCTTTTGACTTACTTCTGCTATTGTAAAGTCAGTGCAGGTGTTGTGGATGGGTTTCTAGAGGTTGTGTTGTGAGCTGCTGTAGACAATCAGGGAGGACAGAGGATTTGGTGACTCAACTCTGTCCGAGGTATGGGGGCTGTAGTTACAGTGTCTCTGGATCTGTAACATGACCCACAAATGGAGCAGAGACTGCAGAGAGCGGAAGCTCTGTAAGGAGGGAGGAGGGACTCTTCCCTTCTCACCCCGGCTTTTCCAAGAGCTCTTTTCCTACCTACAATTAACCCAAGAGCAGTGTGTGAGGTGACTCGGATTCAATAAGGAGGTGGTCGCAGAGCTGTGTCACCTCCTGTAACACGACCTGTAGCCTCACACCAGGGTGAGGACGGAGCTGTCAGTGGCCGTTATGGTCAGTTTCATTGAAAGTCTATATATCTGAATCTTCCCAGGCAGGAGCAGTAGACACATACAGCATAGACTCGTAGAAATCAATGGAGTCGTAGAGTCATGCACAACACAAAAGGAGGCCATCTCTCGCTGGAGTCATCCAGTCAGTGCCACTCCCAGCTCATTCCTCATATACCTGCAAGTTAATTTCATTCAGTTTCCTTTTGAAATCATTGATTGTCTCGGCTTCCACCACCCTCATGGGAAGTGAGTTCCAGCTCATTAACATCCACTGTGTAAAAAAGTTCTTCCTCATATTCCCCTACATCTCTTACCCAAAACCTTCCATCTGTGTCCCCTGGTCCGTGTTTCATCAGTTAATGGGAACAGTTTTTCCTTGTCTATCTTATCTTAGCCTATCATAATCTTGTCCACCTCTATCAAATCTCTCTCAAACTCCTTTACTCCAGGGAGAACAACTCCATTTACTCCAAACTCACTTTGTAACTAAACCCCGATCCCTGGAACCATTCTGGTAAATCTCCTCCGCACACTCTCAGGGACCTTCTCATCCTTCCGAGTGTGGTGACCAGAACTGGACATAGTTCTCTAGTTGGGGCCTAACCAAATCTTTAGAAAGTTTCAGCATAACTTCCCTGCTTTTGTATCTTTGCCTCTCATGATGAAGCCCAAGATCTGATATGTTTTGCCAAACATTCTCCGAATATGTCCTGCCACCTTCACAGATCAATGCATTTGGAGCCACAAGTCCCTCTGGTCCTGCACAATCTTTAGAACTGTGTCATTAAGTCTATATTGCCTTCCTATTCCTTCTGACAAAATGCATCAGCTCACACTCCTCTGTATTAAATTCCACCTGCCAACTCTCTGTCCATTCTGCGAGCCTATCTATATCCTGTTGCAGACAGTTTGTAACATCCTCACAGTTTACCACTCCTCCAAGATTGGTATCATCAGAAAATTGTGAAATTCTACTTTGTATTCCAAGAACCATGTCAATTATATATAAACCAAAAGAAAAACGGTGGTCCTAACACTGACCCTTGGGGAAAATCACTGTCTACCATCCTCCAGTCTGAAAAACAACCATTTAACACATTTCTCTTTTTGCTGGACGTTGCACAATTTTTGATCCAATTGGATGCTATTCCATGAGCTTCAGTTTTGTTCACCAAACCTTTGTTTGGTTCTCCATCAAATCCTTTCATAAAATCCATGTAGACAACCTCCACCACATTCCCTTCATCAACCTTCTCTGATCATCGAAATAAATTCAATTTGCTCAGTCAAGCATAATCTGCCTTTGAGAAATCCGTGCTGACAATCCTTAATTAACTCAAACCTCTCCAAGTGTGTGACGTCCTTTTTCCCTGATTATTGTTTCTAAAACCTTCCTCACAACTGATTTTAAACTAACTGACCAGTAGTTACTAGGCCTGTGTATTGTCCATTTATAATTCTGGGAGGTGAGGGTGACCATCTTTGTCATCATTTTCTCCCTCAGCAGAGAGAAGTACGATGAGAGATCCCGTGGCTTTGTCAGGATAGCGGGAATCCTGATGGTGTCCGTGGCTCTGAGAGGCCCCCATGTCAACGGGGAGAGGCACAGGAACTGAAAGAGCTCTCACTCCATTAATGTACAGTTGGTGTCTGAGCATGCCCAGTCCATCATGTTGGTGAATGTCCTCTATCCTGGCAGCAGCCACCATACCTTCATTCTGAAGCAGTCAGCCGGTCCCAACACTGCGGGTCTCCATGCAGAACCAGAATGCGACTCCTCGGAGACAAAGAAAACCCCCTCTAGACACAGCTCGTGTTTTTACACCCCCAAACTACTTCCCACCGCCAACCAACCTCACAATTAACATGTGCATAACGCGAGCAATGGAGTCACCAGGAACATGGTGGAACAGGCCATCAGTGTGATGAAGCAATGCTTCCGACGTCTGAACCGCTTGGGAGCAGCCCTCCAGTACACACTGGAGCAGGTGTCCAAGTTCATGGTGTTCTGCTGCACCCTTCATCTCATCACCATCGTGAGGACACAGGCATTGGCACCAGGAATCCGCAGTCTACCTCAGGAGGAGGAGGAGGACGCAGGGAGGATATTTCCTGGACGCCTTCGAACTAGACAGGCTGTCGGAGAGTCCTTGATAAGATTCCGGTTCCCATAGGACAACTTCCCTTTCCCACCATGGATCCCCCATTCTCCACCATTACACCCATCTGAGATGCCCCATCACTGTGTTATTACAGCACAAAAGGAACTCTTCAGTCCGACGTGTCTGCATCGCCTCTCCGAATGAGCAATTCACCTAATCCCATTCCCTGTCTTCTTCCATCAACGCTGCACATTCTTCCTTCTAAGACACTAGTTTATTCAGCTTTAGCATGTTTTTCATGTGGTCACCCAACAGCTGAAAATGATGCAGGGAGAGAGGGAATGGGTGATCCCCAGACAGTCAAAAAGAATCCGGCAGGTAGTGCTGCAAACCCTTGAGTGCATCTCACTCTCCAACAGGTATTCAGTTCAGAATACTGAGGAAAGTGATGCTTCACCTGGGGAGTGCAGCCAGAGCCAAGTCCGTGTCAACACGGGTGGCTGAGCTGCAGAGCGGGGTCGAGGGATGACTGGAAGAGCCACAGTGATCAATAGTCAGGGGAACAGGCAGGCGTTTATGTGGCCACAGACGTGAATCGAGGATGGTGTCATGCTTGTCTGGTTCCAGGGACAAGGATGTCACTGAGCGACTGCAGAGCATCTTGAAGGAGAAGGGGAACAGCCAGCTGTCATGGTCCACATCGGAACCAGCGACAAAAGTAGAAAGAGGAATGTCGTCCTGCAGTCAGAATTTATGGAGCTAGGGAAGAAATAGGCCAGCAGGGCCTCAAAGTGGTAACTTCTGGATTGCTCCCAATGCCACGCACAACTGAGTATAGAAATAGAAAACGAAGACAGATGAATGTGTGGCTGGGAAGATGGTGCAGGAGGGAGGTCTTCAGATTCCTGGGACATTGGGACCAGATTTGGATTAGATGGGACCTGTACAGGCCGGACTGGTTGCACCTGATCGGAGCCGGGACTGGGTTACTTGCAGAACGTTTTGCTAGTGCTGTCGGGGAGGGTTTAAACTAGTTTTGCAGGGGGATGGGGACCTGAGGGTAGAATCAGTAGGGACAAAACCTGAAACGAAAATAGAAGGCAGAAAATTAATGGATGAGTCCAGGAGACAGAGGAAAAAGGGTTAGAATTATTTTTTAAAAGAGGTTGGCAGTGCTCAAGGGTATCTATTTCAATGCAAGGAGTATAGCAAATAAAGTAGATGAACTGAGGGCACAGATAGACAGGTAGCAGTATGATATCATAGCTATTACAGAAACATGGCTTAAGGAGGGACAGGAATGGCAGCTCAACGTTCCTGGTTACAGGGTTTTCAGACACGATAGGGAGGGGGATAAGAAAGGGGGGAAGTGGCAATTTCGGTCAAGGAATCTATTGTAGCTGTGAGGAGGGATGATATGTTGGAAGGTTCATCAAATGAGACCATATGGATTGAGCTAAGGAACCAGAAAGGGACAATCACACTGTTGGGAATGTAATCCCGACAGCCAAATAGTTAGAGGGAGATAGAAGATCGGATATGTAGGCAAAACTCTGAGAAGTGCAAGAACAATCGGACAGTAATAGTAGGGTATTTTAATTACCCCAATATTAACTGGGATAATTTTAGTATGAAAAGAATTGAGGGAGCAGAAATCTTGAGGTGCATTCAGGAGAACGTTTTTGACCAGGATGTAACAAGTCCAACAAGAGAGGGTGCGGTATTCGGCATTGTTTTAGGAAATGAAGATAGGCAGGTGGAGGAGTGACAGTGGGGAAGCATTTTGGTGGGAGTGATCATAATTCAGTTAGTTTTAACTTAATTATGGGACAGGACAAGAGATATAACAGCAGTTAGAGTTCTCAAAGGGGCAAGGCCGATATTACTAAACTGAGGAGTGAAAGTTGTACCCCAGGCTGTTCAACTGAGGAAACAGCTGTTTGAAGGTAATTCAGTCTCAGAGCAGTGGGAGGCATTCAAAGGGGAGATTCCAGAGGTTCAGGATAAACATGTTCCCACAAAGAAAAAGGGTGAGGCGGCCAAATCTCGAGTCCCATGGATGTCAAGGAGCCGACAGGGTAGGATAACGCAGAAAACAAAGCTTATGTCCGACACTGAGAACTCAATACTGCAGAAAGCCGAGAGGAGTATAGAAAGTGAAGGGGTAAAATCAAAAAGGAAATTAGGAAAGGAAAGAGAGGGCATGAAAGAATATTGGCAAGCAAAATCAAGGTGAACCCAAAGATGTTTTCTCAATACATTAAGAGTATGAGGATAACTAAGGGGAGAGTAGGCCCCATAGCAGATCAGAAAGTTAACCTTTGTATAAGGGTGGAAGATATTGGACTGGTTCTTTATTGAACACTTTGCGTATGTCTTCAGAAAAGAGGGGGGATTTAGATATTGTCGTTAAGGAGGAAAAGTGTGAATTATTGGATATAATAAACATAGGGAGAGAGGAAGTATTAATGGGATTAGCATCCTTGAAAGTTGATATATCACCACACCCGGATGAAATGTACCCCAGGCTGTTCAAAGAAGTAAGAGAGGAAATAGCAGAGGGTTTTCCCACCATCATGTTCCAATCTCACTCGATACATTTGTGTTGCCGGAGTATTGGATAATCGCTAACGTTGTACCTCTGTTTAAAAAGGGAGCGAAGGATAGTCTGAATAATTACAGGCTAGTCAGTATAACATCAGTAGTGGGCAAATTATTGGAATCTATTCTGAGAGACGGGATAAACTGTCACTTAGAGAGGCACAGGTTTATCAAGGATAGTCAGCATGGATTTGTTAAGGGACGCTCTTGTTTGACCAAACTGATCGAATGTTTTGAAGATGTTACAGGGAATATAGATGAGGGTAGTGCAGTTGATGTGGTCGGCATGGATATTAGCAAGGCTTCTGACAAGCTCCCACCTGAAAGATTGGTTCAAAAAATAAAATCCCATGGCGTCCCGAGAAATGCAGCAAGGCGGATACAAAATTGGCTCAGTGGCAGGAAACAAAGGGTAATTATTGACAAGTATTTTTGAGACTGGAGGACTGTTTCCAGTGTCATTCCACAGGGCTCAGTAATGGGTCCCCTGCTTTTTGAGGTCTATATTAAAGATTTAGACGTAAATGTAGTGGGTATGATCAAGACTTTTGCAGACGACACAAAGATTGGCCATGCGGTGGATAGCGAGAAGGATAGCTGTTGGCTGCAGGAAGATATTGACGGTCTGGTCAGATGGGCAGAAAAATGGGATTCGACCTGGTTAAGTCTGAGGTGATGCAATTGGGGAGCTCAAACAAGCAAAGGAATACACGATTACTAGGACAATACTGAGAAGTGTAGAGGAAGTAAGGGACTTTGGAGCGAATGCCCACATATCCCTGAAGATAGCAGGACAGGTTAATAAGGCAGTTAAGAAGGCATATAGAATCATTTCCTTTATTAACCGAGGTATAGAATGTAAGAGCTGGGAGGTTATGCTGGAACTGTATAAATCATTGGTTAGGCCACAACTTGAATACTGTGTGCAGTTCTGGTAACAGAAAGGATGTAATTGCACTAGAGAGGGTACACAGGAGATTTACGAGGATGTTGCCAGGACTGGAAAAATGCAGCTAAGAGGAAGTATTGGATCGGCTGGGGTTGTTCTCCATGGAACAGAGAAGGCTGAGGGGCGATCTGATTGAAATGAACAAAATTTTGCGGGCCTGGATAGAGTGGAGGAGAAGGGTCTATTCACATTAGCAGAAAGATCAGTGACCAGGGGACATAGATTTAAAGTGATTGGTAGAAATATCAGAAGGGAGTTGAGGAAAAACATGTTCACCCAGAAATACAAAATTGCCTCAGTGACAGGAAGCAAAGGGTAATTGTTGACGGGTATTGACTGGAGGACTGTTTCCAGTGGTTTTCCACGGGGCTCGGTATTGGGTCCCCTGCTTTTAGTGGGGATCTGGAATTGACTTCCTGAAAGGATGGTTGAGGCAGAAACCCTCGACTCATTCAAAAAGAGCCTGGATGTGAACCTCAAATGTCATAATCTGCAGGGCTATGGATCAAATGCTGGATCAGAATAGGTGGATAATTTTTCAGCTGGCACAGACACGATGGGCCAAGTGGCCTCTTTCTGTGCCTTAAACTTTCTACGATTCTATGATTCTATCACACGAAACACGCTATCCTCGTTGACACTCACAATTATGTCAACAAACTATCAAGATGATCAGAAATGATTTTCCATGAAGCTATCCGTGCTACTCGCCATTTATTAAGACATGATTTTACAAGCAAGAAATATTTTTGTGCTGGGTTATGGCCTCAACAATTTTCCACGAATCAGCATTGGACTGATAGTTACAGGGCTTATCCAACCTCTCCTTTTTTAAACAGGGTGGAACATTTACAGCCCTCCAGTTCTCTGGCATATTTTTTTATTCATTCATGGGATTTGGACATTGCTGGATAAGCCAGCATTTATTGTCCATCCCTAATTGCACTTGAGAAGGTGGTGGTGAGCTGCCTTCATGAACCACTGCAGTCCACGTGGGGTAGGTACACTCACAGTTCTGTTAGGAAGGAGTTCCAGTATTTTGACCCAGTGACAGTGAAGGAACAGTGATATAGTTCCAAGTCAGGATGATGTCTGGCTTCGAAGGCAACTTGCAGGTGCTGGTGTTTCCATACATCTGCTGCCCTTGTCCTTCCATGTGATCGAGGTTGTGTGTTCGGAAGATGCTGTCTAAGTAGACTTGGTGCGTTGCTGCAGTGCATCCTGTCGATGGTACACACCGCTGCCTCTTTGCGTTGGTGGTGAAGATAGTGAATGTTGTGGATGGGGTGCCAATCAAGTGCTGCTTTGTCCTGGATGGTGCCGAGCTACTTGAGTGTTTTTGGAGCTGCACCCATCCAGGCAAGCAGAGAATATTCCATCACACTCCTGACTTGTGCCTTGTAGATGGTTGACTGGCTTTGGTGAGTCAGGAGGTGAGTTACTCGCCTCAGGAATCCTCGCCGATGACCTGCTCTTTTAGCCATGGTATTTATATGGCTACTCCTGTTCAGTTTCTGGTCAATGGTAGCCCCTAAGATGCGATAGTGGGGGATTCAGCTATGGTAATATCATTGAATGTCAAGGGGGATGATTAGATTATCTCTTGTCGGAGACCGTCATTGCCTGGCGCTTGTGCAGAGTGAACGATACTTGCCAATTATCAGCCCAAGCCTTGACATTGTCCAAGTCTTGCTGCATTTCTACACGGACTGCTTCAATATCTGAGGAGTCACAAATGGTGCTGAAAATTGTGCAATCATCAGCAAACATCCCCACATCTGACCTTATCATTAAAGGAAGGTCATTGATGAAGCAGCTGAAGATGGTTGGGCCTGGGACACAACACTGAGGAACTCCTGCAGTGATGTCCTGGAGCTGAGATGATTGACCTGCAACAACCACAACCATCTTCCTTTGTGCTAGGTATGACTCCAACTAGCAGAGAGTTTTCCCCCTGATTCCCACTAACTCCATTTTTGCTCGGGCTCCTTGATGCCATACTCAGTCAAATGCTGCCTTGGTGTCAAGGGCAGTCACTCATACCTCACCTATTGAATTCAGCTCCTTTGTCCATGTTTGCACCAAGGCTGTAATGAGGTCAGGAGCTGTGTGACCCTGGCGGAACCCAAACTGAGCGTCACTGAGCAGGTCATTGCTAAGCAAGTGCTGTTTGGTAGCATTGTCGTTTACACCTTCCATCACTTTACTGATGATTGAGAATAGGCTGATGGGGCGCTAATTGGCCGGGTAGGACTTGTCCTGCTTTTTGTATGCAGGGCATACCTGGGCAATTTTCCACATTGCAGGATGGAGGCCAATGTTGTAGCTGCACTGGAACAGCTTGATGGGGGAACAGAAGTTCTGGAGCACAGGTATTCAGTACTATTTCCGGAATATTGTCAGGGCCCATAGCCTTTGCAGTATCAAGTGCCTTCAATCGTTTCTTGATATCACGCAGAGTGAATCGAACCCTGAGAAACAGTACTGTATTCTCCCCTCCACCTCCAGTCTGAACAATCACTGTTCACCACTTCTCTCTGCTTTCTGTCCCTCAGTCAGTGTCATATCCACATTATCAATGTCACATTAATCCATGTCATGACAAGTCTATGAAATGTCATTTGATCACAGGCCTTTTGAAAGTCTATATACATAAATGGATATACACGAGTAGGGGAGGAACATGTTGGTATGGTTCTGAATGAATACTTTGTATCTGTCTTAACAAAAGAGGGGAACGATGCAGATATTGTGGTTAAGGAGGAGGAGTGTGAATTATTGGATGTGATATACATAGGGAGAGAGGAAGTATTAATGGGATTAGCATCCTTGAAAGTTGATAAATCATCAGGGCCAGGTGAAATGTATTCCAGGCTGTCAAAAGAAGTGAGAGAGGAAATAGCAGAAGGTCTGACCATCATTTTCCAATCCTCACTGGATACAGGTGTAGTGCCAGAGGATTGGTGAACTGTTAACATTGTACCTCTTTAAAAATGGAGCAAGGGATAGACCGAATGATTGCAGACCAGTCAGTGCAATCTCAGTAGTGGGCAAAGTATTGGAATCTATTCTGAGAGACAGGATGAACTGTCACTTAGAAAGGCTCAGGTCAATCAAGGATAGTCAGCATGGATTTGATAAGGGAAGATATTGTTTGACCAAGTTGATTGAATTTTTCGACAACGTCGTCAGGATGATAGATGAGGGTAGTGCTGATGATATGGTCTACATGGATTTTGGCAAGGCTTTTGACAAGGTCCCATGTGGCATACTAGTTAAAAAAATAAAATCCCATGGAATCCAGGGAACTGCAGCAAGCTGGATACAAAATTGGCTCAATGGCAGGAAACAAAGGCTGTTTGTTGACGGGTGATTTCCTGACTTGAGGTCTGTTTCCAGTGGCGTTCCGCAGGGCTCAGTACTGGGTCCCCTGCTTTTTGTGGTGTATATTAACGATTTGAACGTAAATGTAGGGGGCGTGATCAAGATGTGTGCAGATGGTACACAGATTGGCCGTGCAGTAGATAGCGAGGAGGATAGCTGGAGGCTGCAGGAAAATATTGATGGCAGAAAAGTGGCAAATGGAAATCAACCTGGTTAAGTATGAGACGATGTAATTGAGGAGGTCAGACAAGGGAAAGGGATAGGCGATCAATCGGAAAATACTGAGAAGTGTAGAGGAAGTGAGGGGCCTTGGAGTCAATGTCCACTGATCCCTGAAGGTAGCAGGTCAGATCGATAAGGTGGTTAAGAAGGGATACGGAATCCTTTCCCTTATAAGCTGAGGTATAGAATACAGGAGCAGGGAGCTTATACTAGAACTGTATAAATCATTGGTTAGGCCACAACCTGAGTACTGTAGTTCTGCTCACCTCATTTCACAAAGGATGTAATTGCACGAGAGAGGCTACTGAGGAGATTTACAAGGACTGGAAAAATGCAGCTCTGAAGAAAGATGAGATAGGCTGTGGCTATTATACTTGGAACAGTGAAGGCTGAAGGGAGATCCGATTGAAATGGACATAATTTTGTGGGGCCTGGATAGAGTGGAGGTGAAGAGTCTATTCACCTTAGCAGAGAGATCAGTGACAAGGGGGCAGTGACTTAAAGCAATTGGTAAAAGGATTAGCGGGGAGTTGAGGAGAAACTTGTTCACACAAAAATACAAAATTGGCTCAGTGGCAGGAAACAAAGGGTAATTTTTATAATAAAAGCAAAATACTGCGGAAGCTGGAAATCTGATGTAAAAACAAGAAATGCTGGAAATACTCGGCAGGTCTGGCAGCATCTGTGGAGAGAGAAGCAGAGACTGTAATTAATGACAGTCTCCATGGACACACCACAGCTCAGACCCTGAGACCGAAATAAATGCACACACACACACACACACAAACACAACAGTCCAGACCCTGAGACATACATATATACACACACACAGACACACAGACACACACACCGCAGTCCAGGCCCTGAGATGTATAAATATATACACACACACACCACAGACCAGGCCCTGAGACACAGATACAAACACACACACACAGAAACACACACACAAACACCACAGGCAAGACCCTGAGACTTATATATATATGCACACACACACACACCACAGACCAGGCCCTGAGACATATAGATACAAACACACACACACAGAAACACACACACATACACCACAGCCCAGGCCCTGAGAATTATACATATGCACACACACACACACCACAGACCAGGCCCTGACACACACACACACGCACACACGCACACACCAAAGTCCAGGCCCTGAGATATATATATATATATATATATATATATATATATACACATATATATACACAAACACACACCAAAGTCCAGGCACTGAGATATAAATATATATACACACACACACACCAAAGTCCAGGCACTGAGATATATATATATACACACACACGCACACACACACACGCACGCACACACGCACACACACACGCACGCACACACACACGCACACACACGCACACACACACACATACACGCACACACACACACACGCACACACACACACACACACCACAGTCCTGACACTGATACTTATATATATGCACACACACACCCACACACACACTCACAGACACACTCACAGACACACTCACAGACACACTCACAGACACACTCACAGACACACTCACAGACACACACACTCACAGACACACACCACAGCGCAGACACTGAGACTTATACATATGCACACACACACACACCACAGCCCAGACACTGAGATTATATATATGCACACACACACACACCACAGTCCAGACACTGAGACTTATATATATGCACACACACGCACACACACACACCACAGTCCTGACACTGAGACTTATATATATGCACACACACACACACATACACACACACACACACCACAGCCCAGACACTGAGACTTATATATATGCACACACACACACACAAATACACACACACACACACACATACACACACCACAGCGCAGACACTGAGACTTATACATATGCACACACACACACACCACAGCCCAGACACTGAGACTTATATATATGCACACACACACACACCACAGTCCAGACACTGAGACTTATATATATGCACACACACGCACACACACACACACACACACACCACAGTCCTGACACTGAGACTTATATATATGCACACACACACACACATACACACACACACACCACAGCCCAGACACTGAGACTTATATATATGCACACACACACAAAAAAAAAGATAATTACAGCACAGGAACAGGCCCTTCGGCCCTCCAAGCCTGCGCCGATCCAGATCCTCTCTCTAAACATGTCGCCTATTTTCTAAGGTTCTGTATCTCTTTTCTTCCTGCCCATTCATTTATCTGTCTAGATACATCTTGAAAGACTCCATCGTGCCCGCATCTACCACCTCCACTGGCAATGCGTTCCAGGTGCCCACCACCCTCTGCGTAAAGAACTTTCCACGCATATCCCCCCTAAACTTTTCCCCTTTCACTTTGAACTCGTGTCCTCTAGTAATTGAAACCCCCACTCTGTGAAAAAGTCTCTTGCTATCCACCCTGTCTATACCTCTCATGATTTTGTACACCTCAATCAGGTCCCCCCTCAACCTCCGTCTTTCTAATGAAAATAATCCTAATCTGCTCAACCTCTCTTCATAGCTAGCGCCCTCCATACCAGGCAACATCCTGGTGAACCTCCTCTGCACCCTCTCCAAAGCATCCACATCCTTTTGATAATGTGGCGACCAGAACTGTACGCAGTATTCCAAATGTGGCCGAACCAAAGTCCTATACAACTGTAACATGACCTGCCAACTCTTGTACTCAATGCCCCGTCCGATGAAGGAAAGCATGCCGTATGCCTTCTTGACCACTCTATTTACCTGCGTTGCCACCTTCAGGGAACAGTGGACCTGAACACCCAAATCTCTCTGGACATCAATTTTCCCCAGGACTTTTCCATTTACTGTATAGTTCACTCTTGAATTGGATCTTCCAAAATGCATCACCTCGCATTTGCCCTGATTGAACTCCATCTGCCATTTCTCTGCCCAACTCTCCAATCTATCTATATTCTGCTGTATTCTCTGACAGTGCCCTTCACTATCTGCTACTCCACCAATCTTAGCGTCGTCTGCAAATTTGCTAATCAGTCCACCTATACTTTCCTCCAAATCATTAATGTATATCACAAACAACAGTGGTCCCAGCACGGATCCCTGTGGAACACCACTGGTCACACGTCTCCATTTTGAGAAACTCCCTTCTACTGCTACTCTCTGTCTCCTGTTGCCCAGCCAGTTCTTTATCCATCTAGCTAGTACACCTTGGACCCCAAGCGCCTTCACTTTCTCCATCAGCCTGCCATGGGGAACCTTATCAAACGCCTTACTGAAGTCCATGTATATGACATCGACAGCCCTTCCCTCATCAATCAACTTTGTCACTTCCTCAAAGAATTCTATTAAGTTGGTAAGACATGACCTTCCCTGCACAAAACCATGTTGCCTATCACTGATGAGCCCATTTTCTCCCAAATGGGAATAGATCCTATCCCTCAGTATCTTCTCCAGCAGCTTCCCTACCACTGACGTCAGGCTCACCGGTCTATAATTACCTGGATTATCCCTGCTACCCTTCTTAAACAAGGGGACAACATTAGCAATTCTCCAGTCCTCCGGGACCTCACCCGTGTTTAAGGATGCTGCAAAGATATCTGTTAAGGCCCCAGCTATTTCCTCTCTCGCTTCCCTCAGTAACCTGGGATAGATCCCATCCGGACCTGGGGACTTGTCCACCTTAATGCCCTTTAGAATACCCAACACTTCCTCCCTCCTTATGCCGACTTGACCTAGAGTAATCAAACATCTGTTCCTAACCTCAACATCCGTCATGTCCCTCTCCTCGGTGAATACCGATGCAAAGTACTCGTTTAGAATCTCACCCATTTTCTCTGAGTCCAAGCATAACATTCCTCCTTTGTCCTTTAGTGGGCCAATCCTTTCTCTAGTTACCCTCTTTCTCCTTATATATGAATAAAAGGCTTTGGGATTTTCCTTAACCCTGTTTGCTAAAGATATTTCATGACCCCTTTTAGCCCTCTTAATTCCTCGTTTCAGATTGGTCCTACATTCCCGATATTCTTTCAAAGCTTCGTCTTTCATCAGCCGCCTAGACCTTATGTATGCTTCCTTTTTCCTCTTAGCTAGTCTCACAATTTCACCTGTCATCCATGGTTCCCTAATCTTGCCATTTCTATCCCTCATTTTCACAGGAACATGTCTCTCCTGCACGCTAATCAACCTCTTTAAAAGCCTCCCACATATCACATGTGGATTTACCTTCAAACAACTGCTCCCAATCTACATTTCCCAGCTCCTGCCGAATTTTGGTGTAGTTGGCCTTCCCCCAATTTAGCACTCTCCCTTTTGGACCACTCTCGTCTTTGTCCATGAGTATTTTAAAGCTTACGGAATTGTGATCACTATTCCCAAAGTAGTCCCCTACTGAAACTTCAACAACCTGGCCGGGCTCATTCCCCAACACCAGGTCCAGTATGGCCCCTTCCCGAGTTGGACTATTTACATACTGCTCTAGAAAACCCTCCTGGATGCTCCTTACAAATTCTGCTCCATCTGGACCTCTAACATTAAGCAAATCCCAGTCAATGTTTGGAAAATTAAAATCTCCTACCACCACCCTGTTGCTCCTACATCTTTCCATAATCTGTTTACATATTTGTACCTCTATCTCACGCTCGCTGTTGGGATGCCTGTAGTACAGCCCCAACATTGTTACCGCACCCTTCCTATTTCTGAGTTCTGTCCATATTGCCTCACTGCTCGAGTCCTCCATAGTGCCCTCCTTCAGCACAGCTGTGATATCCTCTTTGACCAGTAATGCAACTCCTCCACCCCTTTTACCTCCCTCTCTATCCCGCCTGAAGCATCGATATCCTGGGATATTTAGTTGCCAATCATGCCCTTCCCTCAACCAAGTCTCAGTAATAGCAATAACATCATACTCCCAGGTACTAATCCAAGCCCTAAGTTCATCTGCCTGACCTACTACACTTCTTGCATTAAAACAAATGCATCTCAGACCACCAGTCCCTTTATATTCATCATCTGCTCCCTGCCTGCTCTTCCCCTTAGTCACACTGACTTCATTATCTAGTTCCTTACAGGCTTTTGTTACTACCTCCTTTTTGTCAACTGACCTCAATTGGTTCCCATCCCCCTGCCACATTAGTTTAAACCCTCCCCAACAGCGTTAGCAAAAGCACCTCCAGGAACATTGGTTCCGGTCCGGCCCAGGTGTAGACAGTCCAATTTGTAATAGTCCCACCTCCCCCAGAACCGGTCCCAATGTCCCAAAAATCTGAACCCCTCCTTCCTGCACCATCTCTCAAGCCACGCATTCATCCTGACTATTCTTTCATTTTTACTCTGACTATCACGTGGCACTGGTAGTAATCCTGAGATTACTACCTTTGAGGTCCTACTTTTTAACTTGGCTCCTAACTCCCTAAACTCTGCATGTAGGACCTCATCCCGTTTGTTACCTATATCATTAGTGCCTATGTGCACAATGACAACTGGCTGTTCACCCTCCCCCTTTAGAATGTTCTGCAGCCGATCTGAGACGTCCCTGACCCGTGCACCTGGGAGGCAACATACCATTCGGGAGCCTCGCTTTCGACCACAGAACCGCCTATCTGCTCCCCTTACAATCGAATCCCCTACGACTATAGCCCTTCCACTCTTTTTCCCGCCCTTCGGAACAGCAGAGCCAGCCACGGTGCCATGGACCTGGCTACTGCTGCCTTCCCCTGGTGAGCCATCTCCCTCAACAGTATCCAAAACGGTATACTTGTTTTGGAGGGAGATGACCGCAGGGGACTCCTGCGCTGCCTTCCCGCTCTTTCTCTGCCTTTTGGTCACCCATTCCCTTTCTCCCTCAGCAATCCTAATCTGCGGTGTGACCAATTCACTAAACGTGCTATCCACGACCTCCTCAGCATCGCGCATGCTCCAAAGTGAGTCCATCCGCAGCTCGAGAGCCGTCATGCGGTCTAACAAGAGCTGCAGCTGGACACACTTCCTGCACGTGAAGGAGTCAGGGTCATCAACCATGTCCCTGAGTTCCCACATTGAGCAAGAGGAGCATGATACGGGTCTGAGATCTCCTGCCATTTTTAATCTTAAGTTTAAACTTAGTTAAATGAAAAAGGAACGAAAAGTTTTTACCAATCACAATAAAACCAGAGAAATCGAAAAAGCCGTACCTTATAAACAAAAGGAAATTAAATTTACTTTCAAACGGACTTTCCCAGCTGCTCACTCGCTGCTCCCGAAGAAGCTGCTGCACTGAAAGGAAAGTTATTTTAAACCGCCCAAATATATAGTGTTTTACTTACCCAGCAGCCCCCTGGCCTCCGCCGAAAAACAAAAGGAAATTAAATTTACTTTCAAACGGACTTTCCCAGCTGCTCACTCGCTGCTTCCGAAAAAGCTGCTGCACTGAAAGGAAAGTTATTTTAAACCGCCCAAATATATAGTGTTTTACTTACCCAGCAGCCCCCTGGCCTCCGCCGAAAAACAAAAGGAAATTAAATTTACTTTCAAACGGACTTTCCCAGCTGCTCACTCGCTGCTCCCGAAAAAGCTGCTGCACTGAAAGGAAAGTTATTTTAAACCGCCCAAATATATAGTGTTTTACTTACCCAGCAGCCCCCTGGCCTCCGCCGAAAAACAAAAGGAAATTAAATTTACTTTCAAACGGACTTTCCCAGCTGCTCACTCGCTGCTCCCGAAAAAGCTGCTGCACTGAAAGGAAAGTTATTTTAAACCGCCCAAATATATAGTGTTTTACTTACCCAGCAGCCCCCTGGCCTCGGCCGAAAAACAAAAGGAAATTAAATTTACTTTCAAACGGACTTTCCCAGCTGCTCACTCGCTCACACGCTGCTCCCGAAAAAGCTGCTGCACTGAAAGGAAATTTATTTTAAACCGCCCAAATATATAGTGTTTTACTTACCCAGCAGCCCCCTGGCCTCCGCCGAAAAACAAAAGGAAATTAAATTTACTTTCAAACGGACTTTCCCAGCTGCTCACTCGCTCACACGCTGCTCCCGAAAAAGCTGCTGCACTGAAAGGAAAGTTATTTTAAACCGCCCAAATATATAGTGTTTTACTTACCCAGCAGCCCCCTGGCCTCCGCCAAAAAACAAAAGGAAATTAAATTTACTTTCAAACGGACTTTCCCAGCTGCTCACTCGCTCACACGCTGCTCCCGAAAAAGCTGCTGCACTGAAAGGAAAGTTATTTTAAACCGCCCAAATATATAGTGTTTTACTTACCCAGCAGCCCCCTGGCCTCCGCCGAAAAACAAAAGGAAATTAAATTTACTTTCAAACGGACTTTCCCAGCTGCTCACTCGCTGCTCCCGAAAAAGCTGCTGCACTGAAAGGAAAGTTATTTTAAACCGCCCAAATATATAGTGTTTTACTTACCCAGCAGCCCCCTGGCCTCCGCCGAAAAACAAAAGGAAATTAAATTTACTTTCAAACGGACTTTCCCAGCTGCTCACTCGCTGCTCCCGAAAAAGCTGCTGCACTGAAAGGAAAGTTATTTTAAACCGCCCAAATATATAGTGTTTTACTTACCCAGCAGCCCCCTGGCCTCCGCCGAAAAACAAAAGGAAATTAAATTTACTTTCAAACGGACTTTCCCAGCTGCTCACTCGCTCACACGCTGCTCCCGAAAAAGCTGCTGCACTGAAAGGAAAGTTATTTTAAACCGCCCAAATATATAGTGTTTTACTCACCCAGCAGCCCCCTGGCCTCCGCCGAAAAACAAAAGGAAATTAAATTTACTTTCAAACGGACTTTCCCAGCTGCTCACTCGCTCACACGCTGCTCCCGAAAAAGCTGCTGCACTGAAAGGAAAGTTATTTTAAACCGCCCAAATATATAGTGTTTTACTTACCCAGCAGCCCATTGGCCTCCGCCGAAAAACAAAAGGAAATTAAATTTACTTTCAAACGGACTTTCCCAGCTGCTCACTCGCTCACACGCTGCTCCCGAAAAAGCTGCTGCACTGAAAGGAAAGTTATTTTAAACCGCCCAAATATATAGTGTTTTACTTAACCAGCAGCCCCCTGGCCTCCGCCGAAAAATAAAAGGAAATTAAATTTACTTTCAAACGGACTTTCCCAGCTGCTCACTCGCTCACACGCTGCTCCCGAAAAAGCTGCTGCACTGAAATGAAAGTTATTTTAAACCGCCCAAATATATAGTGTTTTACTTACCCAGCAGCCCCCTGGCCTCCGCCGAAAAACAAAAGGAAATTAAATTTACTTTCAAACGGACTTTCCCAGCTGCTCACTCGCTCACCCGCTGCTCCCGAAAACGCTGCTGCACTGAAAGGAAAGTTATTTTAAACCGCCCAAATATATAGTGTTTTACTTACCCAGCAGCCCCCTGGCCTCCGCCGAAAAACAAAAGGAAATTAAATTTACTTTCAAACGGACTTTCCCAGCTGCTCACTCGCTCACACGTTGCTCCCGAAAACGCTGCTGCGCTGAAAGGAAAGTTATTTTAAACCGCCCAAATATATAGTGTTTTACTTACCCAGCAGCCCCCTGGCCTCCGCCGAAAAACAAAAGGAAATTAAATTTACTTTCAAACGGACTTTCCCAGCTGCTCACTCGCTCACACGCTGCTCCCGAAAAAGCTGCTGCACTGAAAGGAAAGTTATTTTAAACCGCCCAAATATATAGTGTTTTACTTAACCAGCAGCCCCCTGGCCTCCGCCGAAAAACAAAAGGAAATTAAATTTACTTTCAAACGGACTTTCCCAGCTGCTCACTCGCTCACACGCTGCTCCCGAAAAAGCTGCTGCACTGAAAGGAAAGTTATTTTAAACCGCCCAAATATATAGTGTTTTACTGAACCAGCAGCCCCCTGGCCTCCGCCGAAAAACAAAAGGAAATTAAATTTACTTTCAAACGGACTTTCCCAGCTGCTCACTCGCTCACACGCTGCTCCCGAAAACGCTGCTGCACTGAAAGGAAAGTTATTTTAAACCGCCCAAATATATAGTGTTTTACTTACCCAGCAGCCCCCTGGCCTCCGCCGAAAAACAAAAGGAAATTAAATTTACTTTCAAACGGACTTTCCCAGCTGCTCACTCGCTCACACGCTGCTCCCGAAAAAGCTGCTGCACTGAAAGGAAAGTTATTTTAAACCGCCCAAATATATAGTGTTTTACTGAACCAGCAGCCCCCTGGCCTCCGCCGAAAAACAAAAGGAAATTAAATTTACTTTCAAACGGACTTTCCCAGCTGCTCACTCGCTCACACGCTGCTCCCGAAAAAGCTGCTGCACTGAAATGAAAGTTATTTTAAACCGCCCAAATATATAGTGTTTTACTTACCCAGCAGCCCCCTGGCCTCCGCCGAAAAACAAAAGGAAATTAAATTTACTTTCAAACGGACTTTCCCAGCTGCTCACTCGCTCACACGCTGCTCCCGAAAAAGCTGCTGCACTGAAATGAAAGTTATTTTAAACCGCCCAAATATATAGTGTTTTACTTACCCAGCAGCCCCCTGGCCTCCGCCGAAAAACAAAAGGAAATTAAATTTACTTTCAAACGGACTTTCCCAGCTGCTCACTCGCTCACACGCTGCTCCCGAAAAAGCTGCTGCACTGAAAGGAAAGTTATTTTAAACCGCCCAAATATATAATGTTTTACTTACCCAGCAGCCCCCTGGCCTCCGCCGAAAAACAAAAGGAAATTAAATTTACTTTCAAACGGACTTTCC